>NW_027206291.1:3366273-3828773 GCF_024711535.1 Dipodomys merriami
CACAGCTCAACTTGTGGCTTCTTTGGTTAAATGGAAATCAGAGTCTCACAGACTTTCCTACCCAAGCTGGCTTCAAAACATGATCCTCAGATCTCAGCCTCCTGAGTAGCTGGGATTACAGGTGTGAGCCACCAGCACCTGGCCACCATGTTCAATTGTAAGTCAGTGTATCTTGCCACCGTGGTAAGCAAGCAGGCAGCAAATGGCAGCACAGCTACTCAGCAAGGAGAGGAAGCAAAATGGAGGGAGGGAGGGGTTCCATCTGTTTCCAGCCCAGCTTTCCTGTGTGTAACACAGTACGAGGGGACCCCGGTTCCGAGTCCCCCCCCCCCATGGAGTCTGCCCTGGGAACTGCTCTCCTCCAGCTGTGCATGGCAAGAATGATGGGGGTGCCAGCGAGTCCCCATTGCAAGAGAAGGTGACATTGAACCCCCAGGGGCCTGCGCCTGGAGGGGGGAGGAGAGACAGAGCCCCAGCAGGAACCAGAGGAACCCCACAAGACCCCACACGCGGTGCTCAGGGTCACCGGGCCTCTTCTTTGCAAAGCTAGGCAAGGATCAAACAGCAGGACTATTCTTTTTTTTTTTTTCCTTTTTTTTTTTTCTTTTTTCTGTTCCTGGTGCCTAAACTCTGGGCCTGAGCCTTGTCCCTGAGCCTCTTTGCGTTCAAGGCTAGTGCTCCACCACTTGAGCCAAGCACCACTTCTGGCTTTATTTCCGAGTAGTTTATTGGAGAAGTGAGTCTCATGGCCTTTCCTGTTGGGGCTGGCTTTGAACCGTGACCCTCAGATCTCAGTCTCTTGAGAAGCTAAGATTACAAGCGTGAGACACTGGTGCCTGGCAGGAGTGTTCTTTTGTGGTGATGGTTATTGGCTGTGTGTGTGTGTGTGTGTGTGTGTGTGTGCAACTGGGGTTTGAACTTGGGGCCTTGCTCTAGCTAGGCAGATGCTCTACCTCTTAAGCCAGGAGCTACTGCAGAGCCACGCCCCAGGGCGGAGCCACGCCCCAGGGCGGAGCCACGCCCCAGGGCGGAGCCACGCCCCAGGGCGGAGCCACGCCCCAGGGCGGAGCCAAGCCTCTGCTTTGTTTTGCTTTGCTTTTTGCAGCTGATCCTCCAGGCTATGCCTCTGTTGTAACAAGTGAGTGCCACCACACAGATTGCTGAGATGAGGACTTCCCTGATAACTTTTGTCTTTCTCTTCCCCTGTCCCCAAGTCTGTCCTCCCTCTACAATCCTTCAGCTCCTTTCCTGCTGAAGGGCTTGGGACCATAGGTGTAAGCCACCACACCTGGCTTTTCCCAGGGACAACCCTCAGGGAGGGGGCTTGGAGTCAGGACAGCGCTCTCCTTCAGAGCGGTTGCCAGCAGCCCCTGGGGTCATCTTTGCCAAGTGTTCCATGGTCCTTGGGGAGGACCCCTCAGGGACAGAGATCACCGTTGAACCAAGGGGACCGGCCCCGGTTCCATGCTGGCCCACCATTCAGTCAGGACCATGCCGCTTCCCCCAGCCAACATCACCAAGGCCACATTTGATGTCACCTGCGAGGCCTGCAGCTCCCCACGTCCCAGCTGTGGCCACAGCACAGAGCAAGGGGAAACTGGAAGTAATATGTCTTCAGAAAAAGAGAAAAAAGCGATACAAGCCGAGCGCAAGTGGCTCACGCCTGTAATCCTAGCTACTCAGGAGGCTGAGATCTGAGGATCACAGTTCAAAGCCAGCCCGAGCAGGAAAGTCCGTGAGACTCTTATCTCCAATAAAACTGGAAGTGGTGCTGTGGCTCAAGTGGTAGAGCGCTCGTCTTGAGCTGAAGAGCTGAGGGACAGCGCCCAGGCCCAGAGTTCAAGCTCCAGGACCGAGCCAAAAAAGAAAGAAAGAAAAAAAACGCTAGGTGGCGCTGGTGACCCACTCCTGTAATCCTCCTCAGCACTGAACCTCTGTTCAGAGCCTCAGCTCTGAGGATTGCAGTTCAAAGCCAGCCTGGGCAGGAAAATCTGAGTCTCTTATCTCCAATTAACCAGCAAAAAGCTAGAAGTGGAGCTGTGCTTCACCTAGTAGAGCATTAGTCTTGAGTGAAAAAACACCTCAGGGACAGCACCCAGGCCCTGAGTTCAAGCCTCAGGAGCAACATGGACGTGTGTGTGCGCGCACACACACACACACACACACACACACACACACACACACACACACACACACACACACTCCATCACAGCTCACTTACGAGCTGAGGTACAGCTCGTCATGGAGCTGGGATGTGGGAAGCCCTAGGCCCACAGCATCCCATACACATAGCAGAAGAAAGGGAAGAACGGGTGGAAAAGAGGGGAAGAAGGAAAAAAATACTCATAAATGGCCTCAAGTTTCCATTTAATGTAGTGACTAGAAAATTGTATGTGTGAGGGCTGGGAATGTGGCTTAGTGGTAGAGTGCTTGCCTAACACGCATGAAGCACTGGGTTCAATTACTCAATAACCCATAAACAGAAAAAGCCGGAAGTGGCAGTGTGGCTCAAGTGGTAGAGTGCTAGCCTTGAGCACAGAGAGGCTCAGGGACATTGTCCAGGCTCTGAGTTCACGACCCAGGACCAGAAAAAAAGAGAAAGAGAAGAGTAAGAAAAGAAATATACTTGTTATGGATGGATGGTGGATGGCTGGCTGGAGGATGGTGGATGGTGGGTGGAGGTCACCAGGTCTCACTGCACAGTGCTCACCCCTAACACACACTCACACTGTCTTGCAGCATCAAGCGGCCCACCCTGTCTACCTTGACTGTGGACGTGGCCAACAAGGACATTTCCTGCGTGGACATGAAGCCACTGGTAGGTCCCAGGCCTTCCCTTACCACACATGCAGTGGAGTGTTGGGCCCCAAGGGCTGGCTTCAAGATCTACGTGAAAGGGATCGGGTCCTGGCCTGCCAGCACGAGCCCTAGAGCTGGCTGGCGCCCGTGCCTCGCCATCCACCAGGGGGTGCTATTCCTTACTGGTCACCCCAGAGCCCCTCAGGCTGGCCCAGTGAATGCCACTGCCCGGTGGCTAAAGTGGGCTGGGAAGGTGGGTTAGTGGTAAGAGTGCTTGCCTCACATGCATGAAGCCCTGGGTTCGATTCTTCAGCACCACATACACAGAAAAAGCTGGAAGAGGCGCTGTGGCTCAAGTGGTAGAACACCAGCCTTGAGTGACACAGCTAAGGGACAGCACCCAGGCCCTGAGTTCAAGCCCCATGACTGAAGAAAACATGGCTAAAATGCTAAACCTACCTTGCTTATGTTTTATCATATTTGAATCTTAGAAGGTCAATTTGATGTAGATTTCATCATGAATTTACAAATTAGGTATGAATCTTACTTCCTGCCCAACAATAGATATTTGTTTGTCTTATTATAAAATTTGATCCAAAATAAATAAATAAAATTATTCCAGTTGGGCGCTGGTGGCTCAGGCCTATAATCCTAGCTACTCAGGAGGCTGAGATCTGAAGATCACAGTTCAAAGCCATCCTGGGCAGGAAAGCCCATAAGACTTTTATCTCCAGTGAACCAGCAGAAAACCAGAAGTGGTGCTGTGGTCCACAGTAGTAGAGTGTTAGCCTTGAGCAAAAAGTCTCAGGGACAGTGCCCAGACCCAGAGTTCAAATCCCAGGACTGGCAAAAAAAAAAAAAAATGTTGGGCTGGGAATGTAGTTTAGTGGTAGAGTGCTTGCCTAGCATGCATGAAGCCCTGGGTTTGATTTCTCAGCACCACACACACAGAAAGAGCCAGAAGTGGCACTGTGGCTCATGTGGTAGAGTGCTAGCCTTGAGCAAAAGAAGCTCAGGGACAGTGCGAGGCCCTGAGTTCAAACCCAGGACTGGCAAAAAAAAAAAAAGTTCCAGATTCCCAGGGTCCCCCCCCCTTTTTTTTTTTTTTTTTGGTTGTGCTGAGGCTTGAACTCAGGATCTAGGCACTGTCCCTGAGATTTTCTTGCTCAAGGCTAGCACTCTACCACTTGAGCCACAGTGCCACTTCTGGCTTTTTGGTGGTTAACCAGAGATAAGAGTTTCAAGGACTTCCCTGTGCACAGTGGCTTCTAACCGTGCTCCTCCGATCTCAGCCTCCTGAGTAGCTAGGATGACAGGTGGGCGCCACCGGCGTGGGCTCCCGAGATGCTTTGGTGCTGCTCTGAGCAGCAGGCCTCCGTCTACAGAGCACAATGCCTGCAGCTACCAGGCGCATCTCCATGGCTCTGCTCCTCCCTCTGTCTCCTCCCTTTCCGCCTCTCCATGCTGCCTACCTGTCCCGCCACCCCCCCCCCCTTCCTGGGTCCACAAGGGTTTGAACTGGGTTCTTCCAAGCTACCCTGTTCCCCAAGAAGCTGCTGGTTTGGTGATGTGGTAAGGAAGGGTTCAGGGTTCCCAGCACCGAACCACGCGGCCTCGGCCAGGCCTATGGGATCACGTTCTCCGTGGGTGTCCCTGTGGTGGGCTGTGGAACCATATTGCCTGTCTATCTGTCTGTCTGTCTGTCTGTCTGTCTGTCTGCAGTCGACACTCATCTCTGTGGGCTGTGACCTGAGGAAGAAGATCATGGTGCAGAAGTAAGTCGTGGAGGCCTGGGCGGGGAGGGGGGTGGGGGGAGGGGGGGGTTGGGGGAGTTGGGTGTGAACAGCTCACCACTGGTGACACATGCTGGCCAGGTGAGGAATCACGTTAGATTGTCGTTCTAGGGGTCCCACGTTTGCCTGATAACCCCTTAAATAGTTTGCTGGAGACCCTGGGCTCACCCCAACGCTCAGGGCTGCCTCAGTTTCCCACCTGCTGCTTCGTTTGGCCTTGTCTTCCTCCATCTGATGCTTTGCTTATTCCATTTCATCTTTTAGTCCTTTACTTATTTGTATTAAATAGGTATGTGTGTATAGGTGTGTGTATTGGAGTGTGCACATGTGTGCTGGTTACTGGGGCTTGATCTCAGGACCTGGTTGCTCAAAACTAGTGCTCTACCACTTGAGACACAACTCAATTTCCAGCATTTTGCTGGTTAATTGGAGATAAGCTTCCCATGGACTTTCCTGTCCTGGCTAGCTAGCTTCCAACCTTGATCCTCAGATCTCAGGCTGAGTCACTGTGATTACAGGGGTGAGCCGCTGGTGCCCTGCCAGGAGTTTGAATCCCTTGCTAAAAAAAAAAAAAAAAAATCTGAAGGGGGCTGTTTGCTTCCTGTGTCCACATACCCCAGAAAGTGCAGGCTGGGAGGGCTGGGAACCGGGCCTCTGCAGGCCCCAGTGTGTGTGTGGAGTGGGGTGGGGGTGGGGAGGAGGGACACTGCACACTCAAGGAAGCTGTGACTCAGTTTCCACACCGAGGTGAGAATATTTTACATGGGGGACATTCCAGCCTCCTCAAATTGGGTCTCCCCAACACCCCCACCTCAGTTAGTTGCTGTTACACTTTACCACCTGAAGAGGTCAAAGGTACCCCTAGTCTCCGGGCGCTGGTGGCTCACCTCTGTCATCCCAGCTACTCAGGAGGCTGAGATCTGAGGACCGCAGTTCAAAGCCAGCCCGGGCAGGAAAATCCATGAGACTCTTACCTCCAATAAACCACCAAAAAACTGGAAGTGGCGCTGTGGCTCAAGTGAGCTGAAGAGCTGAGGGACAGCGTTCAGAGTTCAAGCCCCATGATCGACAAAAACAAAAAAACATACCCCACTCCCCGTGTCCATGGACGGCCCAAGAACCCCCACCCCACCCCCAACCCTGGGCCAAGAGAGGGTACGGGACACCTGCCCACCTCACCACTGTCACCTGGGAGGCACTCAGGGTGGGGACATGGCGGTGGGGGGGGAGGAGGAGAGCAGTAGGCCATGAAAAAACGATGCAAACAAAGCACAATGTTGCAGCTGCTACCCTGGCGCCCGTACCCAGGGCATGGAGCTGGAGGCCAAGGATCAGGAAGGCCAGCTTGCGCCACACTCCAAAACCCTGTATCAAACACATAAAACACACTTATCAACTCGGGTTCTTCACTGGAAACAAAAGTATCAAATCAATGGACTGATGGAAGGAGTTATCAGTGCAGGAAGCCAGGCCTGCTGCAAGCACGCAACTAATCAAAATGAAAAGTGTATTCCAGCCAGATGCCCCGTGGCCCACGCCTGTCAGCCTCGCTGTTCAACAGGCTCAGATCTGAGGATCGAGGTTCAAAGCCAGCCTGGGCAGGAAAGGCCTTGAGACTCTTATCTCCAATGACCCACGGGAAAACTGGAAGTGGCGCTGTGGTTCAAAGTGGTAGAGTGCTAGCCTTGAGCTGAAGAGCTGAGGGCCAATGCCGAGGCCCCAAGTTCAAACCTCATAGCCAAAAAATAAACCAACCAGAAGTGAAGGTATAGCTTCAGTGGTAGATCGCCAGCCTTAACCAAAAAAAAAAAAAAAAAGCTGAGCAAGAGTATGAGAACCTGAGCTCAAGCCCCAGCACAGGCACAAAATAAATAGGAAGAAAGCTGGGCGCCAGTAGCTCACGCCTATAATCCTAGCTACTCAGGAGGCTGAGATCTGAGGATCATGGTTGTTCAAAGCCAGCCTGGGCAGGAAACTCCATGAGACTCTTATCTCCAGTAAACCACCAGAAAACCGGAAGTGGCACTGTGGCTCAAGCAGTAGAGCACTGGCCTTGAGCTGAAGAGCTGAGGGACAGCACCCAGGCCCAGTTCAAGCCCCACGACTGACAAAAAAAAAAAAAAAAGGAAGACTGGGAATCCTGTACTGGCAGTGTATAGAGCTTGAACCCCCTTCCCCTTCCCTCCCCTCCCCTCCCCTCTATGTTCTCTCCCCTTCCCTCCCAAAGCAGCTGGGAGGCCTGGGGTCCCCACCCTCCTCCCCTCCAGCTCCGGCCTGTCTATTCCTCACAGGGCCAGGCCGCTCCTCACTCTTCTTTCTTTCAGCAAAGTCTCTGCCTGCTCCAAGGGCATCCTAAACGCAGTGGAACTGCAGAAGAACTACACCTACGTCGTGGAAAAGTGAGCCGGCCCCCTCCCCCAGGCCCCCTCCCTCCCACCGGGCCTCCGCCCCAGCCCAGTGCTCCCATTTGCCCCAGGAGGATGTGAGGGAGTAGGATGGCAGGACGGCTGTGCTCACCGAGCATCTGCCCTGAGTGGGGATGAGGAAGGGATGGGCTCTGCGGTGCATGCCTGTGGTCCCAGCCACGGGGAGGTGCAGGCAGGAAGATCTGGAGTTCTGGGGCAGCCAGCCACCTGCCTTGTGCCTAGTCTGGAGGAGGGCCTACGTTGACCTGGCCTGCTGCTGCTGCTGCAGGTGCAGGCGGTGTGTGTGTGTGTGTGTGTGTGTGTGTGTGTGTGTGTGTGTGTGTGTGTGTGTGTGTGTGTGTGTGTGTGTGTGTGTGTGTGTGTGTGTGTCCTGGCCTTGAACTGAGGGCCTGGGTGCTGTCCCTGGACTTTTTCTCTCAAGGCTAGCACTCTACCACTTAGGCCACAGCTCCACTTCTGGCTTTTTTGGTGGTTGGTTCGTTTGATGTTATGCGTCTCACACTTTCCTGTGTGGGCTGGCTTCAAACAGATCCTCAGATCTCAGCCTCGTCAGTAGCTAGGATGACAGCCATCAGTGCCTGCTATATATGTGTTTGTGAGTTTATTTCTTTGTGGTATTGGGGTTTGAACTCAGCACCTCACCTCTGCCAGGCACAGGTTCTGCTGTCTGGACCATGCCCTCAGCTACGTAAGTGTTTTGTGTTTGTTTGCTTCTTTGAATAACATTGAAATCCATGGGCCGGGTGCTAGTGGCTCACGCCTGTCATCCTAGCTACTCAGGAGGCTAAGATCTGAGGATTGTGGTTCAAAGCCAGCCAGGGCAGGAAAAGTCCGTGAGACTCTTATCACCAATAAACCACCAGAAAACCAGAAGCAGCGCTGTGGCTTACATGGTAGAGCACTAGCCTTGAACTGAAGAGCTCAGGGACGGCGCCCAGACCCAGTCCAAATCCACGGACTCTGAGTTAAGCCAGTTTCCCGCCATACTGTGAGTGGGCTTGTCCCATCAGTTGCTGGCCAGAATAGAGCGAACACTGGCCTGCGCCCTCCTGCCAGGGTGCCCCGGGCTCTGCTGGGCCTGTGCAGCTGAAGCCATTCCCATCTCTTGTCTGTCTGTCCCGACATCTACAGTCATCCTTTAGTATCCTAGAGGAATTCATTCCAGGGTTCGTGGTTCCAGGTCCCTCACCAGACAGAAAAACTGCGGGTTGCACGGATCCCTCAGACATGCTGGCATAGTGGTGTCCAGCCTCAGGCCTGACAAGTCGGTGTATGTCCCCGGATGTGTGCAGACCGGGCCCCAGGACTCAGACCACATTCTGCCTCCCTGCAGAGCGCTGGTGCACCACAGCCACTCACCACAGCTACGCCCTGCGCGTCCCCACAGCCGGCCTCCAGGAGGGAGCCGGGGGATGGTGGTTAGTGAAGAAAAAGAAAAAGCCAGGAGCTGGTGGCTCACACCGGTAATCCCAGCTCCTCAGGAGGCTGAGATCTGAAGATCCAAGTTCAAAACCAGCCCAAGCAAGAAAGTCTGTGAGGCTCTCAATTGCAATTAACCATCCAAAAATAAAAAAAAAAAGGAAGTGGAGCTGTGGCTCACGTGGTAGAAAACCAGCCTTGAGCAAAGAAGATCAGGGACGGCAGCACCCAGGCAGGGTTCAAGCTGTAGTATTAACACAAAGAAATCTTTGTTGGGGCTGGGAAGTTGGCTCAGTGGTAGAGGGCTTGCCTTGCATGCATGAGGACCTGGGTTCAATTCCTCAGCAACACATAAGAAAAAAGCCGGAGGTGGTGCTGTGGCTCACGTGGTAGAGTGCTAGCCTTGAGCTGAAGAGCTGAGGGACAGCGCCCTGAGTTCCAACCCCAGGACTGGCACCAAAAATAAAACACTTCACAGGCTGGGCACTGGTGGCTCACGCCTGTAATCCTACTCAGGAATAGCTACTCAGGAAACTGAGATCTGAGGTTCATAGCTGGAAACCATCCTGGGCAGAAAAGTCCGTAAGACACCAATAAACTTATCAGGAAAAGCTGGATTGGTGCTGTGGCTCAGGTGGTAGAATGCTAGTCTTGAACAATGAGAGGCTCAGAGCCAGTGCCCAGGCCCTGAATTCAAGCCCCAGGATCAACAAATAACAATACTACTAATAATAAAAGCTGGGCGCTGGTGGCTCACGCCTGTCATCCTAGCTACTCAGGAGGCTGAGATCTAAGGATTGCAGTTCAAAGCCAGCCTGGGCAGGAAAGTCTGTGAAACTCTTATCCCCAATAACCACCAGAAAACTGGAAGTGGTGCTGTGGCTCAAGTGGTAGAGCACTCACCTTGAGCTGAAGAGCTCAAGGACAGCCCTCAGGCCCAGAGTTCAAGCCCCACAACTGACAAAAACAAAAACACAGAAACATCTAAAGCACATTGGAGCAAATGCCCAGGTACCGTGGTCTAGCCAGCCAGACCCCACAAAACGGTCCAGCAGACCCACTTCTCACTACCCCTCCCCCAGGGCCACCTCCCCTTGAGCGACATGACCCCTGGTGGCCGGGAGAGCTGGGGAGGTGGGGTGCACCTCTCCCAACACATCCCTGCTCTGTCTTCCCAAGGGAGTCCTATGACCCCAACTTCCTGGGTCACAAGGCCACCAACGACCTGTTCGTGACTTACCCGTATAAGGAGCTGGGCTGTCCCCGCCTCGTCTACTTCAACGCCCCATGGAAGCCGGTGGTGGAACTGTGAGGGCCCCCCGCCTTGGGCCCTGTACCCCCCAGCCTCCCTCCTGACCCCCAGGCACAGGGCCCCTCCCGCCCTCCCCCCCAGCTTCGCCCGAGGCCCAGCGTGGGCAGGGCTGGCGTGGGGCATTTCCCTGGGCGTGGGCAGGGCTGGCGTGGGCAGGGCTGGCGTGGGGCATTTCCCTGTCCATGGTCCCCTGGGTGCTTCCCTCTGCTCAGATGAAGGGGGGGGCAGTCCTCCAAGGTTGGGGAACCTTTCGGATCCCATTTTTCCTTTAGGACACTTCAGTGCCTGTCCCCAAATACAGCCACCTAGCGATACTTAGAGCTGTGACGTCAGGACTTAGAGGATCTGTTCTCCCCATCCCCCACCCCCCCCAGGCCTGATGCTCACATGAACATAGGTGGCTGGCAGGTTCTGCAGGACGAATAGGAGTGTGTGTGTCAGGCAGGCTTGGTAGTGAGAGGAAGTGCAAACACAAGACACCGACACAGCGCCACTTACGATAGAGTTCAAGGACAGTGCTGAAGCCCCGAGTTCAAACCCCAGGACCAACCAAACCAAACCAAAACAGCTGCAGTTTTTTTTTTTCTCTGTCATGAGGCCTGAACTTTGGGCCTGGGCGCTGTCCCTCAGCTCTTCTGCTCAAGGCTAGCGCTCTACCACTTGAGCCACAGCACCACTTCCAGTTTTTTCTGCTTATGTGGTGCTGAGGAATCGAACCCAGGGCTTCATGCATGCAAGGCAAGCGCTCTACCACTGAGCCACCTTCCCAGCCTGGGTCTCAGGTTCTTGCTTGAGGCCAGCCTCCTTCCACCCTTCGACCTAGCTCTGTCTCCTGAGTCGCTGAGCTTACAGACACAGGCCACCCTCCCTAACTTATTGTTTGACAGGGAGGGTCTTTATAACTCTTTGCCCAGGCTGGCTTCAAATGGCAGTCTCCCTCACCTCGCCAATGGAGTAGCCTCGCCCGTGGGTGTCCCTGTCACACTGGGTGTCCCCCGGGTGGCCTCCCCTGCGTGGAGGGGGTGGCACCCCGCAGGCTGGGTGCCCAGGGCCTCCTTGCCGCCCGGCAGGTGGCAGGGGGACGAGCTGCAGGAGGTGGTGACGGCGGAGTACGTGCTCCTCGAGGTGAACGGGCTCTTCACCTACTCCTACTCGCTGACGGCGGGCACCGCCCTGTGCCGCACGCAGCCGCAGAACTGGACCACCATCAAGCAGGACTCCACCACCTGGAACCGAGAGGTGAGGGACCCCGGGGCCCCAACTTGGGGAAAGAGGAGAGATCTTGGGTGCTGTCCCTGAGCTGCTTTTTTTTTTTCTTCTGTTGGTTATGGGGCTTGAACTCTGAGCCTGGGCGCTTGTCCCTCAGCTCTTCAGCTCAAAGCCAGCGCTCTACCACTTGAGCCATAGCACTACTTCTGGTTTTCTGGTGGTTTATTGGAGATAAGGGTCTCGTGGACTTTCCTGCCCAGGCTGGCTTTGAACCTCGATCCTCAGATCTCAGCCTCCTGAGTAGCTAGAGTGACAGGTGGGAGCCAACTGGAGCGGGGGCTCCATCTTGGCTTTTTATACAATCACCAGCCACACTGGGTCAACTCCCTCGGAAAGGGTCCCATGTTCACCAACCCTCCTACTCCAAAATGTCAGCATGGAGACCCTCCTCCATACATGCCCTGGGGGCCTTGGGAGAAAGCAAGGTTCAGCGCCAAGCACGGGCGCACAAGGGATCTGACAAACCTGAGCAAACCTGCCAAGGGCACCCGAGGAGGAGGCCCGATGAAGGCTGGAAAGCCACCCTTGGGTCTCCCCCACACAGGCGGGGGCTGGCCCAACCCCGCCAGCCCAGGGCCCATCCAGGGGCTGTGCAGCCAGCCAGGCCTGGGCAGGGCCCGGCCCAGCTTCGTTCCTCCCCCCAGAACTACGTCAGCTGCTGGGAGCCCAGCGAAAACCCACCTCTGCTGTGGCCTGATGTGCCCTATCAGGTCCTGGGTGGCCCCACCAGCAACGAGATCATTTTCGACCAACGGAACGGCATCTACATCTTCTACCTGTCCATTGTGGACCCCCACTACAGGTGAGCCTCCCATCCGTACCTGGGCTCCCCACCCATCCCCTGCAGCACTACCACCAATCCTGGGTAAAGCTGCGTAGCCTAGGCAGCGCTGGAGGGTGACTTTTTGTTTTGTTTTGTGGGTCGTGGGCGCTGTCCCTGAGCTCTTCAGCTCAAGGAGAGCGCTCTACCACTTGAGCCGCAGTACCTCTTCTGGTTTTCTGAGTGGTTTATGGGAGATAAGGGTCTCACAGACTTTCCTTCCTAGGCTGGCTTTGAACCCCGATCCTCAGATCTCAGCCTTTTTGGAGTATCTGAGATTACAAAGTCTGACCTGGTCCCTGTTGGCCTTTCGTGTGCAGCTACTGCCACCTGTACACCACGTTCAGCATCTATGTGTACGGGGCCTACCCGCTGCCCGTGGTGCCGCCCGAGATCACCATCTTCCTGCTGGTGAGCGGCATGCTGCTGTGCCTGTGGCTGGCCTACATCATCCCCAAGCTGCTGAACACCCAGTGCGGCCTCTCCATCAAAAACTTTTGGAGGCGGCTGGGCGCCAAGGTCTGGGCGTTCTGCAGCTGCTCCTGGTTGAGGAGTTTACTGAGGAGGATGGGGTTGAGGAGTTTACTGAGGAGGATGTGGGCGCGCATGACGCAGGCAGACAGGCGCCCTGAAGCCAGCCCGAGCCCCGCAACGCCTGACCAGGACCCTGTCTCAAAATAAATGCTTTAGTGACCAAGTGGGGAACACTGTGTGTGTAGTTTTTCAGGAATCTCCCATTTTCTCTCTCTTTCGTGGGTCTTCAACTCTGGGCCTGGGTGCTGTCCCCCAGCTCTTCAACTCAGGGGGGGCATTCTACCACTTAAACCACAGCGCCACTTCTGGTATTATGGTGGTTCATTAGAGAGAAGAGTCTCATGGGCTTTCCTGCCCGGGCTGGCTTTGAACCGTGATCCTCAGATCTCAGCCTCCTGATTAGCTAGGATGACAGGCGTGAGCCACTGGCACCCAGCAAGTATGGGGTTATCTGTGACGCTTTCAAAATGGCTCCCCCCAGACACCCCAAATCCCTGCAGAGGTGTGGCTGCCTGGAGAGGCCCTAGAGGTGTGGGAGATGGGGAAACCGCTTTCAGTGGCCTCAGGCCTTTCCACCCCTCTCTGTGCAGCTAAAATTCGCACCATCAGAGTTGGGGTACCCGTCCGGCAGACGCGGGGACCTACCCCAGACACGGCGGGGCGAGGGGCCAGGCACCCCGACCCCCACCGGCACCAAGGGGACACGGAGTGGAGCGTAACATGCGGTTTAATGCGGGGACAGCTCCCGGGGTCGGCCCGGGCCGCGCGGGGCGGTGCCGGCCGCGGCCCCGGCCTGCTTGGCCTTGCTGCCGGCCTTGCCCTTCTTGGAGGCGGAGGCGGCCTTCTTCTTGCCGGCGGCGGCGCGCGGGGCCGGGGCGGGGGCCGGGGCCGGGGCGGCCGCGGCGGGGGGCGCGGGCCGGGGCGCGGGCGCGGGCGCGGGCGGCGGCGGCGGCTCCTCGTCCAGCGCCTTGAAGTTGAAGAAGTAGTCCACGTGGGACACGGCGTCGAGGATCTCGGGCACGCTGTAGTCGAAGGACAGCAGCTCGTCGGGCAGGTGCAGCGAGCGGATGTCGCTGCTGGAGTCGTCGCCGCCGCCGCCGCTGTCGGGCGCGGGCCCCGCGGGCCCCGGCGCGGGCGCCGCGTGGGGCTGGGCGGCGCCGGCGGGCTCGGCGCGGCCCGGCAGGCAGTCGAACAGCCTCATGGCGTCCTCCAGCAGCACCTGCTCCGGCAGCGCCAGGGCCCGGGCCGCCTCGGGGGCCGCGGCCTCGCCGCCGGCCGCCAGCGCCGCCGCCTCCTCCTCGGCCTGCGCCGCCGGGGCCTCGCCAGCGCCCGGCGGGCCCGGCCCGGCGCGGCCCCCGGCCTGGTGGGGCTCCTTGGCGGGCGCGGGCGCGGGGTCCGTGGGCTCCGGGGACCACGGGGCTGGCTGGGGCCCCGGGGCGTGGCCGGCGCCCTTGGCCGGGCCGTAGGGCGCGGGCGGCGGCGCCCCCTCGGCCGGCGGGCCCGGCTTCCCCTCCTTCGGGGGTGGCAGCGGTGCCAGGCCCTCCTTGAGGAGCTCCACAAAGCCAGGGGTCCCCCCGTCGCCCACAAAGCCCAGGGCCCCCGGCCCCTCCGCGGGGAAGTAGGGCAGGACGTACTGCAGCCCCCCGGGCCCCGGCGGGTAGTGGGGGTCCGGCGGGGGTGGGCCTGGAGTCTTGAGGTAAGATTGGGGCTCCAGTAGGTAGCCGTTAGGCACGGCGGGACCCCCAGCCACTGCCAACCGGTACAGGGGGGCTTGGCCAAAATCGGGGGTGGCCCACTCGATCCGGTAGATGCGGGGGTCGAAGAAACAGCCGCAGGGCGCCATCTGGAAGCCTGTGGGGGTGGCGGGGAGGGCGGCTGAGCCCCAATGTCCTCAGCACCCCGGCCTGTGCAGCTGGGCCCCGATGGCCACTCTGGGGCCAGGCCTTGTCTTTGGGGTGCCTTTGGGGAGACGGGCTATCTCTGCAAGGCACTTGGGGGGACAGTAGCCCTGAGCCTTGCCCTCAGGGACGGGGCCTTAGGGCCCCCAGCCCAGGCAGGATGGGGGTGCCGTACCTGCGGGGGGCCCTGGAAACACGTCCTTCTCTGGGTTCGGGGGCTGACACGGCAGGTTGGATGAAGCTGCAGACAAAGGAGCCAGCAGGTGGGGTGCTGAGCCCCCCAGGCTCGGCCCTGCATGACCCCCCCGCCTGCCACACCCCTTCTTACCCACAGCAGGCAGAGGCTCAGGCTGGGCCCCCAGCGCCTCCGTGCTGCTCAGGCCCCGGGAGCTGAAGCCCTCCTGAGGAGCAGCAGGAGGGTAGAAGGGTTTGGGGCGCTGCATGGGGGGCAGCGCTGGCCCCCGCAGGCCTGGGGGCGGCAGGTGGGAGCAGAGACGGCCCACCTAGAGAACGGACAGAGTCCTGCTGGGTTCTGTTTCCCCGTTGCTCTGGGCAGCGGGTTCCAGAGCTGGGCCAGCTGCTCGTGGGGTTCCGGGGTGGGGGGCGGGCAGGAGACCACGGGGGCCAGGCCCCGCAGGGTGTCCCAACAGCTCACAGGCTGCCACCTCCAGGGAGGGCACTGGGCTCCACAGCCCCACCACCCCAGTCCCCACGGCCCCGGGGGGTCCCGGGGTGACAGGGAGGGTGGGCTGTGGTGACCAGTGAGTCACACTTGCTCCAGAAGGATCCCAGAGGGCCCAGGAGTTGAAGGCGTCACAGTGAGACCACAAGAAAGGCCACAATTAAAAGAATAGAATTTATTGTCCCCTGCGTGCGTCCGTGGAGGCGCGGGCGGCTATTTGTAGGCGTTGGCCTTGTGCTTCGGCAAGAAGACGAAGTTGGGCGGCACGGGGCCCAGCAGCATCTCGCTGTGGGAGAGCACGCGGGGGTCAGGCTGGGACTCCACGTCCGTCCTGTCCCTTCCCGTCCTGTTGCCTCCCCCCCCCCCAGGTCCATACCTGATGCGGATCCAGTCGGCCGCCTGCTGGCTGGCCATGAGGGTCTCCAGGTAATCACGGCCCATATAGTAGGGTGGCCGCTCGTTGATCTTCTGGGGGAGCCGCTCCAGCAGGCCCACGGGCACATACCTGCGAGGGACTGTGTGAGGCTGCTGCCACCTGCATCCACCCCGGCTGCCTGCCACCCGTTGACCTGGCCCATGCCCCACCTGCACAGGAAGGACAGCCACTCGAGCAGGAAGCGGCGTGTCTTCTCCACGCCCTGCGTGTCTGAGCCCCAGTGCTCCAGGCCGTAGTGTGTGAAGTCCCGCAGGATGTCCAGGCGCTCAGACGACGAGATGTCCCAGTGCCGCTGCTCCTTGATCTCCGTGAACAGCCAGGGCTTCAGCAGGGCGCCACTGTGGGACAGGGGGCGGCTGGGACGGAGCGCCTCGCCGCCAGGCTGGGGCGGAGGCGCGGGGTCCCCTCAGAACAGAGACTTCTTTTGGTCTGGGGTTTGTTGAGACCCCGTCATGGTATGCCACAAGGCCTGTGCAGAACTCACGATCCTCAGCCTTGGTCACATCTGGGGCCAGGGCATGAAGCCAAGGTGCCAACCACCTTTCCCCCCCTTCCCCCTCCCCCCTCCCCCCGGGTCCTGAGCTCAGGCCACCCGGCTCACCGGGCGATCATGATCCCCGCGACGCCAGTCTCCATGGCGCGGTTGGCATCCTCATAGGACAAGATGTCACCATTTCCTGAAGGGACAGAGATGGGGTCACAGGAATGGCAGGCACGGGGCCCAGCTATGTGAACATCCCTGGAGGGACAAAGCGGGGGCTTCAGGGGGACACTTACCAAACAGGGGCATGGGGCTGGCCACCTTGGCACACTGCTCGATGTACTGCCAATCGGCCAGCTTGGTGTAGCGCTGCTCCCGCGAGCGGCCATGGAGCTGGGGGTGAAGCGGTGCAGCGGGGACGGAAGCAAAGACAGAGGCACAGAGAGAGGGGGGCCAGGAGGGACGGGCTGAGAGGGGACAGGCAGGAGGGAGGGCGGGGAGGGAGGGCGGGGACAGGCGGGGAGCAGTGGCAGGAGAGATGCTGTTAGGAAGGGCGGCCGGACACCCCCTCCCGCACCCATGGGCCCGGCGGCCGCACCCCAAGCCCCACCGTGACCAGCGAGACGCCCCAGTCCCGCATCTCGGGCAGCAGCGAGTGCGCCAGGCTCACGCGCTCCTGGACGCCGGTGCGGATCTTCACGGTGAGCGGCACGTCTAGCACCTGAGGGACACAGGGGTGCGTGGCAGAGCTGGCGGGGGTGGGGGCGGGAGAGGATGAGGGGCGAGGGCGGCGTGGCTACCTGGTTCATGCCTCGGACAATCTGCTGGAACTTGGCCGAGCGGTTCATGAGCGCGCACCCGCCACCCTGGGGAGACAGAGCGTGGTGGGCCCCCCACAATCTCACACCTCTCACACACACCCCCAACACCAGCTGGATGGGAAGCTGAGTCCTTGCTACCTTCTTGTACACGAGGTCAATGGGGCAGCCCACGTTGATGTCCACGAAGTCCACGTCCACGGTGCGGCTCAGGAGCTCGGCGCATTTGGTCATGGTGTCGGGGAAGGCGCCCTCCACCTGCGGCAGGGGCACTAGGTGGGCACGGTGACCGCAGGCCCACCCTCACAGCCCACGAGGGACAGACAAGATGCAGGGGGGCCCCGCTCCCGGGATGGTTGCTGACCTGCACCCCAAAGATGTCCTCGCATGCGTGGCGCTTGAGCAGGGCCCACTCGGACATCTGGCCCTGCAGCAGGTTAGTGCACACAGCCATCTCCCCGCACGTCACGTCGGCCCCGAAGCGCTTGCACACACGCCGGAAGGGCAGGTTCCCACACTGGGCGGGACAGGATGTGAGGGCTCCAAGGCTGCCCGGGCCCCGGGCCCCACCCCCACCCGCAGCTGGGTCCTACCGTGGTGAGTGGAGCCAGGTACAGCTTGCCGCTGATGTTGAGCTGGCGGAGAAGAAAAGCGTGAGGCCCAGCCGAGCCCCCCAGGGCTTCCCCGGCCCAGCCCTGCCTTCAGCTGTGCTAATCCAACTCCTCACCACACCCCCTAACACAGGAGAGCTTCTGTTTACACATCAAAACACCAATCCCAATGCCCCTTGCTGGTCAGTCAGGGAAGCCGCAGAGGTGAACCCCACAGAGAGCCTATACCTGCTTCTTCTCACAGGGACGCAGTCGGATGATATCCTCGTCCGTCAAGGGCCCACAGGTCCGCTCCGGGCTGCTGGGGGGGGTGCCAGCCCCCAGCCCCGCAGGGTCTGGCTGAGTGTCACAGCTGTTGTTCTCTGGGGCGCTGGTGGCCGAGGTGATGGGGGGGGCAGGGGCGGGAGGGGGTTCCTGGCTGAGCTGCAGCAAGGCCTGCTCAGCGCGCTCAAAGCTGACCTTGCGCTTGCGCAGCTGCTGCTGCAGGGCCTTGTCCAGGCCATTGCGCACGCGCTGGGCATACACTGTGCATGCCACGCCCTCCTCACGCACCAGGTTCTGGCCCTCAGGCCCCAGGTGCGCACCTGCAAAGCGACAGGTCACACCGTAGGGGCAGCGGCCGAAGGTCTCAAAGAGCACACAGCGGGGACCCAGGTCGGCTGGCTTGGTCTCCAGGTAGCGGGCCACGTCATGCAGGAAGCGACAGCGGTCACCATAGGAGCAGTGAGCAGCTGGGTCCTGGGGGGGGGGGAGTCACATAAGGGAGGCTAAGTGGAAAGTCCACACCCCTTTCCCAACCGCGTGTCTGAGAGAGCTACTCAGTGACCTCACTGTGCCCTCAAAGAGGGGGACGACAGCAATATGGGTGTCCTTGGTGATAAACCTGTCAAAAGTGCATTTAAGGGTTGGGAGAGTATGGCTCAGTGCTTGAGCGCCTAGGCTCACAGGACCAGCAACAAAACAAAAACCAAAACTAAAGACATTTTGGCCTGAAGCAGAGGATCACTGTTTTTTTTTTTTTTTTTTCTTTT
The DNA here is from genome assembly GCF_024711535.1 of Dipodomys merriami. Lineage (NCBI taxonomy): Eukaryota > Metazoa > Chordata > Mammalia > Rodentia > Heteromyidae > Dipodomys > Dipodomys merriami. Next base: position 3,384,603 of record NW_027206291.1, read on the forward strand.
TGGGTCCGGTCTAGGGCCTGAACTCTGGGCCTGGGCACTGTCCCTCAGCTCTTCAGCTCAAGGCGAGCGCTCTACCACTTGAGCCACAGCGACACTTCCGGCTTTTTTCTTTTTGCTTATGTGGTGCTGAGGAATCGAACCCAGGGCCTCAGGCATGCAAGGCAAGCACTCTACCACTGAGCCACCTTCCCAGCCCCCTGCGGCTCACTGTTGTATCCCCAGCTACCCACACACAGGAACCGGGAGGAGATGGGAGGAGATCAGCCCAGGCAAAAAGTGAACAAGACTCCATCTCAACCAATAAGCTTGGTGTGGCTGTACATGCCTGACATCCCAGCTATGTGAAAATGTAAATAGGGAAATTATGGTCCAGACTGGCTTGGGCAAAAAATATGAGATTAAAAACAAAACAAAGGGCTGGGAATGTGGCTAATTAATGGTAGAGTGCTTGCCTAGCATGCACAAAGTCCTGTATTCGATTTTTCAGCACCACATAAACAGAAAAAGCTGGAAATAATGCTGTGGTTCAAGTTATAGAGTGCTAGCTTTAAGCAGAAAAAGCCCAGGCCCTGAGTTCAAGTCCTAGGACTGGCAAAAATAAATAAAACATAACAAAAAGGGCTGAAGCATGGTTGAAGTGTTAGTGTGCTTGCATAGCAAGCTCAAGGCGCTGCTCTAAAATCCTAGAAAGGCTAAAAAATAAAAATAAAAAAGCATTTAAGGGCTGGGAATGTGGCTTAGTGGTAGAGTGCTTGCCTAGCATGCCTGAAGCCTTGGGTTTAATTTCTCAGTCCCAGATAAACAGAAAAAGCCAGAAGTGGTGCAGTGGCTCATGGGATGGAGTGCTAGCCTTGAGCAAAAAGAACTCAGGGGAGGACAGTGCCCAGGCCCTGAGCATCTAACATACCTGCTCCCTGCCCCTGTCACCCCCAACATCCTAGCAATGTGTACAGTGCTGTATTGGGAACTTGTCTTCACTGTCATAATCTCTGAGACTCAGCAGCACATGAGCACTGCTCCCCAGCATAGCATCATGATCATATTGAAGCTGGGTAGGCTGGCACGTGCCGGTAATCCCAGTTCTGGGGAAACTAAGACAGGACGACCACAAGTTCCAGGCCAGCCTGGGTTACCCAGAGAAACTCTGTCTCAAAAACAAACAAACAAAAACTCCCACAAAACCCACACTATCCTACTGCATTTTACCCTTGTCTCTATAGCCTGGAGTCTAGCTATTGCAGGCTGAACTCCCACAGGCCACAGGGCATGGGTACTTGTTGTTGAACAGAGAAATCACAAAGATGGAGTGCAGACAGAAACCCAGGCTGCAGGTGGCCTGCGCTGTTCCACAGGTCAATGCTCACCTGGATGAGGGCCGGGCAGAATCTGTCTTTGTCGTACTGAGTGGGCTTCACGTGGGGCCGGGCCTTGTTCTGGCCCCGGGCTCTCTTCTGGGCCTCGGCTGTGGACTCCGCCTGCCCATCCTCCAGTCGGATCTTCTTGGCCTCGGGCTCTGCCAGGTCGCTGCCGTCCTCATGGTCTCCTGACTCCTTCTCCTGCCCTTTGGCTTCCAGATATCCGTGGAACTCCTCCTTGGTGGTCCGGTATCTGCCAGCAGAGAGTGAACAGGAGGATGGAGGGGGTTTGTTCAGGGAGACCTTCTTCAGAGCACCAGAGAAAGGAGACTGGGAACAAACCGTTGGCTCTGCTTAGAATCGGCCAGAGAACACTAGAAAGCCGGGGGGGAGTTCTGTTTTGTCCCTGGACCCCTCTTTCTCCCCTCACTCCTGTTAACAGACATTAACAAGCCCCGCCCGCGAAAGGGCAGGGAGAACTACAAACCCCAACACGCCCCGCGCGGCAAACGCTCAAAACGCTGCTGCCCGCCAGTAACTACAACGGAAGGTGCGCATGCGCGCGTCCGGTCCCGCGCAGGGACTACGGTGTCCAGCGTACCCCACGCGCCTCGCCCCACACAGCGCCCCCGCCCCCCGGCGTGCGCGCGACAGCCGCCAACGCGCACCGCCTCCGCGGCGGCCGCGGGGCGCCCCGCGGGCCAGGGCACGGCGGGGCCTGGGGGGCCGCGGCCACACCTCCCGGCATGCACTCCTGCAGCCGCGCTACGGATGCCGGGGAGCCCGCACCAGGCCCCCCGCCCCACCCCCACCCCCGCCTCGCGCGGGCGACTCACTGAGCTTTAATGGGCGCCACTCCCCGTTCCGACGCGCTGACTCCCGAATCGCCGTCGCCACCGCTGTCTGTCAGGGCCTCCGCCGCTCCCTCCGCCATCGAAGCGCTTCACGCCGGCTCTGTAGTGTGGCAGCAAGGCCTTCCGGGTCGCGTGTGGAGTCCCAGGCTGTACGGAAGGAGTGCGCATGCCCAAATTGCTCCAATGGACGATACGGGAGGGAGTGACGTCAGTAGGCGGGGACTGAGGGGGCGGGGCATCGTGTTGTATTTAAGCTCGAGAGGGACCGGAAGGGCCCTAGCATCCTCTGGGGGCTCGCCAGCCAGTGACCTGTGAGCTGTAACTGTCCCATAAAAATGTTCTGTCTTTCCTGCTGGGAGGTCTTAAAAAGTGTAAATCCCGCGGTCGGGGGAGGCCTGGGGGTCCCTGTGGTTCACTGGAACCTGCGCTCCATTTTATAGTAGCTGCAAGGTTCCAGAGGCAAAGTCATGCTGGGATGGGAACTCTGCTGAGGGGACCCGCACACATTGTGGACACGTGTTGAAACTTCCCATGGCGCCCCATAAACATCCACAGTCATAACAGGTTAGCAGAAGATTTTTTTTAATGTTTCAGGAGAGGGTAATGCTGCCCTGATTTGATCACCCCATGCTACATACGCATGTCAGATTCTCATACTGTACTCCATAAACCCATACAATTGAAATAATTACTGCCAGGCATGGTGGTGCATGCCTGTAATCCCAGCAAGTGGAGTGTGAGTTCCAGGCTAGTGTGGACTACAGAGCATTACCCTTTCCCATCCACCCACCCACCCCCCCCAAAAAATTATTTCTTAAAAATGTAAATTCCAAGATGGTTACCAGTGGCTCACACCTGTAATCCTAGCTCAAGTGTGAGAGTGCTAGCCTTGGGCAAAAGAAGCTTAGGGAATGGTGCTCAGGCCCTAGAGTTCAAGCCCACGGAACTAACAAAAAAAAGTAAATTCCAGCCAGGCACTGGTGGGTCACACCTGTAATCCTAGCTACTCAGGAACCTAAGATTTGAGAATCATAGTTTGAAACCAGCCAAGGCAAGAAACTTTGAGACTTAGCTTCAAGGAACCACCAAAAAGCTGAAAGTGGACCTGTGGCTCAAGTGTCAGGGTACGAGCCTTGAGCAAAAAAGCTAAGAGCAAAAAAGCTAAGGCCAAACTCCAGGCCAGCGCCTCCTCCCCCCCCCCCACGGGACCCACATTGGGACCCTCAAGGGAACTAAAGCAAGAGAAAGGCTGGGCCTCCCAGCTTCCATTTTGCACCTGTCCCTTTTTCTTGGAATCTCTGTCTTGCAATTACCTTGGGTTCCAGGATAGAATCTATGTATAACATATTTATGATAAGGGAGCAAAACTGCCCCACAAGGACAGGGACAGCAGCATCCCCTCCAAGGACAAACCACACCCAAATGATGACAACTATCTAGGAAGGTCGGCTGCACCCTGGAATCCAGGAAGAATCTGCTTTTGGGAAACAGCCTGCTCCCCTCGATTGACAACAGTGATAACAAATTCTCCAGAAACCCTCACAGAACCAGAACTGAGATAGTGATCAAGCAGGCAACAGCGGGCCTGCACTGTTCAATGCATGCCTCTCTGCCCTGCCCAGCTGATCGCTTAAGCCTAAAGCTCATGTCTGCACCCTAAATGTGGACCAAGTGCTTCCTTTGACTCTTCCTGTGGTGTGTTCAGGTCGTACAATGAATCTCCTTTCTCTGCCCTTCACTGCCTCCAAACTCCCTCCACTCTGGCAATATTGTGATTTGTCTTCAGGGCTTTACACTGGCTGGACAGGCACTCTAAGCCTGAGCCCTGCCCACCCTGAGCCCCGCCCACCATCTAAGTCTTTTGGGGTGTGTGTGTGTGTGTGTGTGTGTGTGTGTGTGTGTGTGTGTGTCCCTGCATGCATACCTGTCCTGGGGGTTAACTCATCTTTTTTTTTCCCCCCAGTCCTGGGGCCTGAACTTTGGGCCTGGGCACTGTCCCTCAGCTCTTCAGCAAGCACTCTACCAATGAGGCACCTTCCCAGCCCCTCCGCCCCCCACTTCTGGCTTTTTCTGAGTAGTTTATTGGAGGTAACAGTCTCATGGACTTTCCTGCCTGAGACTGGCTTTGAGTCATGATCCTCAGATCTCCGCCTCCTGAGTAGCTAGGATGACAGGTATGAGCCACCAGTGTCTGGCTTGTGTTTTAATATTTGAGAGTATTGGAGTTGGAGCTAAGAGCGTTGTGCTTGGTAATCAGGTGCTCTACTGCTTGAGACATGCCTCCAGCAAATTTATTTTTGTTGGTCGTGGGGCCTGAACTCTGGGCCTGGGTGCTGTCCCTCAGCTCTTCAGCTCAAGGCTAGTGCTCTACCACTTGAGCCACAGTGCCACTTCCTGCTTTTTGCTGCTTATGTGGTGCTGAGGAATCGAACCCAGGGCCTCACGTATGCGAGGCAAGCACTCTACCACTGAGCCACCTTCCCAGCCCCATCTAGCAAATCTTGATTCTGGATAATCAGCTGAAAAGGCGGGATCAAGCCACTCCTGAAGTCCGCTGTACTTCTGAAAACATTCTAGATTTGGCCCCCATCTTGACTCTGGAACCCACAGAAGGTACAGAATATTAAAAAAAAAATACGAGCTGGGAAGATGGCTCAGTGATAGAGTGTTTGCCTTGCATGTCTGAGGCCCTGAGTTTGATTCCTCAGCACCACATAAGCAGAAAAAGCTGGAAGTGGCACGGTGGTTCAAGCACTGGCCTTGACCTGAGAAGTTCAGAGACAGCACCCAGGTCCAGAGTTCAAGCCCCATGACCACCAACAACAAAAAAGTCTTGACTGACAAAGTGATATTTGAGTAAACTTGGAACAAGTAATAATCATAAGGAATTCAGAGGGGAAATACTGCAAGTGGCAGGCACCACCTGTGCAAAGTCCCTGGGGCAGGATGAGGCTTGGTGTGTGGGAAGAGCCATAAGAAGGCCCAAGGAGGAGAAGCAGAGAGGGGATGGGTCTCCTGTGGGGCAGGGTTTTGTGGGCCAGAGAGAGGACTCAGGCTTTGATCCTGAAGGAGATGAGAGTTTTGAAGGGCTCTGGGCAAAGAAGGCAGGTACCGGTCACTCTGTGTGTGCCATGGTCTCCGCAATGCTCCACTGTGCTTCCTAGAGCTCTCTGTTCCTGAAGTAATCTTACTGCACACAGGGAGCTGAGGGGCCTGGAATGAGCTGGACTGAAATTCCAGCATCTTCACCTCTCAGCAGGGACAATCAAACAAACAGACATCTATGTAACTTCTAGGTCCTTCTATGGATCTGATCAAAGTCTCTCCTTTAGAAGGTCTCATTCACAGAGAAGTTGTGAATAAACTTCAACAACTCTCATCACCATAACTCTCATTACCTGAATTATGATGGGTGATACTGTGCTCCATGAGAGACCTCAGGTTTTACTCACAGCTCAACCAAGGCCGGGCACCAGTGGCTCACGTCTGTAATCCTAGATATTCAGAAGGCTGAGATGTATGGATTGAAGTTCAAAGCCAGCCCAAACAGTAGAGTTCATGGACTCTTATCTCCGATTAAACTACCAAAGAGCCAGAAGTGGAACTATGGCTCAAGTGGTAGAGCACCAACCTTGAGCAACAAACAAACAACAACAACAAAAAACCCACCTGGGCACGAATGGCCTGTCATCATAGTTATTCAGGAGGGTTAGGGCTGAGGATCACAGTTCACAGACAGCTGGGGCAGAAAAGTTCCTGAGAGACTCTTATCTACAATTAGCCACTTAAAACACTGGAAGTGGGGCTGGAAGTTTCAGTGGTAGAGCGCTTGCCTCACATGCACGAGGACCTGGGTTCCGTTCCTCACCACCACATAAACAGAAAAAGCCAGAAGTGGCACTGTGGTAGGGTGTTCACCTTGAGCTGAAGAGCTGAAGGACAGTGCCCAGACCCAGAATTCAGGCCCCATGACCAAACAAACAAACAAACAAAAAACCGGTAGCCGCCCACTGGTGGCTCACGCCTGTAATCCTAGCTACTCAGGAGGCTGAGATCTGAGGATCACGGTTCAAAGCCAGCCAGGCAAGAAAGTCCATGAGACTCTTATCTCCAATTAATCACCAGAAAACCAGAAGTGGCACTGTGGCTCAAGTGGTAGAACGCTCATCTTGAGCTGAAGAGCTGAGGGACAGCGCCCAGGCCCAGAGTTCTAGACTCACAACCAACAAAAACAAAAAACTGAAGTGGAGGGCTGGGAAGGTGGCTCAGTGGTAGAGTGCTTGCCTAGCATGCATGAAGCCCTGGGTTTGATTCCTCACTGCCACATACACAGAAAAAGCCAGAGGTGGTGCTGTGGCTCAAGTGGTAGAGCGCTAGCCTTGAGCAAATGAAGCTCAGGGACAGTGCCCAGACCCTGTACCAGCACAAAATTGAAAAAGAAAAAAAACAAGGACAACAAAAAGTAGACCAAGTGTTTCCCAATGAAGATAAGGAAGGAAGATAGATGGGGGAAAATGCATTTGGGAGGCAGAAGCAGTTTGCCTGAGGCCTCCCAGAATGTTTCCGGGCAGGGGCAATGTCTCCTCTACCTCAAATCTCCATGGCCCCCTGCAGGTCAGACTCAGAACCGAACATTTGAACCTGGCCTCCAGCGCATGTGCTCGGCCCCTTCCTCCCAGGCTGTGCCAGGCATCAGCCTCCCTGCTGGTCTCTCTCCATTTTTCCCTGTGCCTCTGTTTACCTCCAGAGCCCCACGTTCACCCCTTTCCCTTCCTTCCCTCCATGGCTGATGTCCCTTCTGAAGCCCAATCTCCCATCTGCCCTTGCAACAGCATCCGGCTCCAGGTGCTGTTGCCCTCCTCTGGGTGCTGTGGCTGGCTGGACCATGGCCTTGCTTTCCCCACTGGACCGTGAGCTGAGACAGTGCGAATCCAGTCTGCTTGACCACAGTGTCCCCAGCACCCCAGCACCTGCATCAGTGACTGCCTCTTATCCTGGCCAGGGAAACTGAGGCAGCCGGAGGGCAAGACCCTGCTGAAGGGTCCCCCTTTCACAAAAGTTATGGCAGCAGGTGTCCTAAGAACCGCGAGTGGTTGAGTTATGACCTTGAGTGTGGCCCGGGCCTGGCCTGAGGACCCCCAATCACCCTGGGACCACATTGGCCACCCCTGCCTCGCTCTTGGCCCTCCTTTTTTCTGTCTTAGGAATTCATTCTGTTTTCTTTTTTGCCAGTCCTGGCATTTGAACTCAGGGCCTGGGCGCTGTCCCTGAAACTCTTTGTGTGCAAGGCGAGCGCTCTACCACTTGAGCCACAGCACCACTTCCAGTTTTTTGGTGGCTCATTGGAGATAAAGAGTCTCAGGGACTTTCTTGCCCGGGCTGGCTTTGAACTGCGACCCTCGGATCTTGGCCTCCTGAGTAGCTAGGATTAGAGGTGTGAGCCACCATGCCCAGCTTCATTCTATTTTCTATATTTGCCTTCCTTTCCCTTGGCATCTCTCCCCCTTCCCCTGCCCCCTCTCCCAGCCTGGCTGTCCTCCATGACCCCTCCCCTGGGTCCCCCTTCCTCCTCCTCTGTGTCCCCTTCTCCTCCTCTGTGTCCCTCCTCCCCATATCTCCCTTCCTCTGTGTCCCCCCTCCTCCGTGTCCCTTTTGTGTCCCCTTCTTCTCCTCCATGCCCCTCCCCATTTCCCACTCCCCCTGTCTCCCTCCTCCGTGTCCCCCCTCCCCGTGTCCCCCTCCTGTGTCCCCCCTCCCCGTGTCCCCCTCCTCCGTGTCCCTCCCTGTGTCCCCCCTCCTCCGTGTCCCCCCTCCCCGTGTCCCCCTCCTCCGTGTCCCCCTCCCCGTGTCCCCCTCCTCTGTGTCCCCCATCCCCGTGTTCCCCTCCTCAGTGTCCCTCCCTGTGTCCCCCCTCCTCCGTGTCCCCCCTCCCCGTGTCCCCCCTCCTCCGTATCCCCCCTCCCCATGTCCCCCTCCTCCGTGTCCCTCCCTCCCTGTGTCCCCCCTCCCCGTGTCCCCCTCTGTGTCCCCCCCGTGTCCCCCTCCTCCGTGTCCCCCCTCCTCTGTGTCCCCCCTCCTCCGTGTCCCCCTCCCTGTGTCCCCCTCCTCCGTGTTCCTCCTTCCCTGTGTCCCCCTCCCCGTGTCCCCCTCCCCGTGTCCCCCTCCTCCGTGTCCCCCCTCCCCGTGTCCCCCCTCCTCCGTATCCCCCCTCCCCGTGTCCCCCTCCTCCGTGTCCCTCCCTCCCTGTGTCCCCCCTCCCCGTGTCCCCCTCTGTGTCCCCCCCGTGTCCCCCTCTTCCGTGTCCCTCCCTGTGTCCCCCTCCTCCGTGTCCCGCCTCCTCTGTGTCCCCCCTCCCCGTATCCCCCCTACTCCGTGTCCCCCCTCCCCGTGTCCCCCTCCTCCGTGTTCCTCCTTCCCTGTGTCCCCCTCCCCGTGTCCCCCTCCCCGTGTCCCCCTCCTCCGTGTCCCCCTCCTCCGTGTCCCCCCTCCCCGTGTCCCCCTCCTCCGTGTCCCCCTCCTCCGTGTCCCTCCCTGTGTCCCCCTCCTCCGTGTCCTCCCTCCCCGTGTCCCCCTCCTCCGTGTCCCCCCTCCCTGTGTCCCCCTCCTCCGTGTCCCTCCCCGTGTCCCCCCTCCCCGCGCCCCCCTCCCCGTGTCCCCCCTCCCCGCGTCCCCCTCCCCGCGCCCCCCTCCCCGTGTCCCCCCTCCTCCGTGTCCCCCCTCCCCGTGTCCCCCCTCCCCGTGTCCCCCCTCCTCCGTGTCCCCCCTCCCCGTGTCCCCCCTCCCCGTGTCCCCCTCCTCCGTGTCCCCCCTCCCCGCGCCCCCTCCCCGTGTCCCCCCTCCCCGCGCCCCCCTCCCCGCGCCCCCCTCCCCGCGCCCCCCTCCCCGCGCTCCCCTCCTCCGTGTCCCCCCCTCCCCGCGCCCCCCTCCCCGCCCTCCCCGCCTGGCAGCCGCCGGGCAGGTGCAGGCCGGGCTCGGTGCCCGGGCCGCCGCCACCACCCCGGATTTGTGGCTGCGGCTTCTTTATCTGCGGCTGCAGCTGCGCGTTATCTGCCGGCTCCGGGACGGGGCCGGGGCCAAGGACGCGCGACGACGGCTGGGCCGGCGGCGGCGGCGACCCCGGGGCGCGGGCGGGGCGTGCGTGCGCGTGCACGGCGCGCGGGCGGGGCCTGGCGCGCGCGCACCGCGCGTGGGAGCTTTGTGACAGCGCCCAGGCCGGGGCTTGCTGCGCTCCGCGCCCCCGCCTCGGGCTCGCCCCTCGGCGTGCGCGCGCGCCCCCTCCCTCGTGCTCGCGCCTCCGTGTGCGCATGCCCCGTCGGGCCCCGCAGCCTTGAGCACCGCCTGCTCCCCGTGGCGCAGGTGCGAGCGCGCACCGCCCCTCTTCCCGCTAGCCACGCCCCCCGTCGCTGACCACGCCCGGTTCCAGCCAACCCCGCCCCCTCGGCGTGGCCACGCCCACTCCTCTGTCCCGGCTCGCCCCGCCCCCTGCCCAGGTGGCCGTCCTTGATGGGTTTCCCACCTTGCTGACCCAAGACCCCCAGGGACGGGACCTGCGACCCCAGGCTGTAAATGGCCCTGCGGGGACCGCCACCAGCCCTGGTTTTACCATCTGCGCCTGGACCGGCAGCTCCTTCCGGCCGCCCCCGGGCCTCCAGGGCCCCATCCCGTCCTCGGGCTCCCGGGCCCTGCTCTGGCGCTGCTCCGGCCCCGCCTGACCCCCCCCCCCATCGCCCCCCCCAGGCCGAGGCCTCTGCTCGCTGCCTGGGTGAGGCTGACTTTCTGGGCTCCGCAGTGGAGATGCCCGCTGCGGGGAGAGAGGCGGGTCCGGTCCTCAGCATCCCTCAGCTCTCTGGAAGCCACTCCCGCCTCCCACCCAGGCCCCCATGGGCTTGCTGGGCACGGAACAGGAGTGGGCCACTGTGCAGGGGGAAACTGAGGCTGGGCAGTGGTGCGGCATGCGCCCTGCGCCGTGGGTAGAGGTGGCTAACGAACGCTCAGGCGGACTCAGTTGCGGGGACTAAGTGCCTGCGCTGCGTCCATCCCCACAGGACTGGTCCCCGGGGGTCCCAGGGTGCAGCCCCAGGCCCCCAGACCTGGACCAACTCCGAATACTAAGATGGAAACTTCTCCAGCAGCCAAGTCCAGTCCTGGCCAGCAGCCACTGGCCTCCCAGAGCCTGGGACTGGGTCTCCACCCTAGAACAGAATGCTCCCCTTGGGAGCGATGGCCTCCTGGAGGGGACAGATGCCAGACCCTGGTGGGACAGCAGAGGCAGAATGTTCTAAGCCCATCTAGTCCCACATGGGATCCTTTACCTTGCTGTGTCACCTCAGGCTCCTGGCTTGACCTCTCTGATCTGGTTTCACATTCACCACGTGGGTGCAGAGTCGGCTGGGGGCGGGTTGGGGGGGGGGTTGCCCATTTCCAAGAGCAACCTGAGGAGACATCTGAGTGGAACTAATTTGGACACAAACACCAGGGAGAGCAGACAGGCAGGCTTGGGGAGGGGGGGGGGTTGCGCCTGGGTTCCAGCCACCTCTGCCAGGACCCAACCCTGCCCCCAACTTCACCCTGGCACCAGCAAGTTCCAACAGCCCAAAGGGGTCACGTATGGGCAAGGGTCCTTGTGTGTCTTGGTGCCTCAGTTTCCCCACATCTAAACTTTGGGGCTGCTGTGTGGAGGTGAAAGGTTCAAAGCTCCTTACATGCACAAACACCTCTGCCCTGGATAGCCCAGGGGTGAAAGTCTGGGACCGAGAGGTTTAAAAATAAAGCATTGAAAATAGCTGCTTCCTGCACACTGTACCCCCACTCCCTGCCTCCCAGGCGGTGGGGTTCAGACATGGTCTCTGAAGGGGGTGCATTCTTAGGGGCTGGCCTCCCTGGAGGGTCCCCCAAGTTCCTGGTAGGGTTGGGCCCCAGGCCTAGCTGTGGGGGTGTGTGTGTGTGGAAGGTTCTGGAAGGGGAGGTATATCTGCTTGTGCCCCAGTTCCCAGCTGTGGTGTGAGTCAGCTGGTGTGACAAGGTGTCTGTCACCGCCTGTCTAGGGGGTGACACGGAGTGTGGGTGACTGGGGGGAGAGCGAACTTGTGTTTCTGGTGTGACCACATGGCCCAAGTTCCCTGCATGGGCAGTAAAACCGAGTCCCGGATGGCGCCGTCCCTGAACGGGGTCACAGGGGCGGGGTGGCGTGGGTCCTGTGCCCTCACCTCGGTCCTTGCCCCGCCCTCCACCTTGGCCCCACCTCCAGTCCTCCCCCTAGAGGAAGAGCCCCGAGTTCTTTCAAGTCGCTGTTGCTAGGGTAACAGTTTTATGAGCGTCCACATGGTGGGCACATGTGTGTGTCCTGTACCCCATGTGTCTGCCCGCCCCACCCCCACAGCCCAGTCATGGCGGGAGGGGTGCAGGCTGTGTGGGGGAGCAGAGGCAGCCTAGGGGCAGCTGGTGAAAGGTTAATGGCCACCAGCTGCCTGTGTGTGTGCTTGACACAGAGTGGCTGGGGTGCACCCCTGCACAGGGTGACCTGGGACATTTGTGCATTTGTGTGCAAGCGCGGTGTGTTGTGTGTGGCCTGGCAGCGGCCACGAGAAGGTCTAACTAAAGCCCCGGCTGGGAACGCTGTCTTGTTTGGGTGGAGTGGCTGGCGTGTGTGTGTGTGTGTGTGTGTGTGTGTGTGTGTGTGTGTCCAGAAGGAGTCCAGAAACTGGCTGACAAGTGTGTAATCTTGTGTCCCTGTCAGTCTAAGTGAGCAAGGCGTGTGTGAGAGCCTAGGCGGCGTGCAGGCCGGGCGGGTAGCGTGTCAGGTTGTGTGCATGTGTGAGCACACGGCTGGCGGTGACGTCACTTCGGCCTGTGTGACTCTCTGTGTCTGACTGTGTGTGGGGATGGGGATAGGGCAGGTGGAACCTCACTGGGACAAAGGTTTGGGGTTCCCTGGTCCCACAATCTCTTGCCACTCCCTCTGTCCAGGTCCAGCCTGCGGGTCACGAGGGGTGAGGGCCTGGAAGGAGGTGTTTGGGGACACTAGCAATGGCAGGCATGTGGACAGGGCTCTCCGCGATGAAGATGTATGCAATCCCTGATGATCTGGTGATCAGACTCTGTGGGGAAACTGAGACAGGTTCTTTCTCAACCAGAATCAGGAACAGACCACTTACGAGGTGCTGCTCCTCTGGCCCACGCTTATTTTCATGTCCTCCCACCCCCAAAGCCCCCAAACACACATTTCCTCCCACAGCCCAAGCAGCTGTAACGCAAGGTGTGTAAGGTGCTTGAGGTGGGTGGCTTGGAGGTGTTCCTGGAAATACTTGTCTACCACAAGAAGCCCTCAAGCTGCTGAGACCCGAGAGCCGTGAAGTGGTCTGGGATGAGCTGAGAAATCAAAGGCTCCCAGAAATCAGGCATCAGGAGAAACCAGAACACCAGGCCCCAAGCATGCAGGTAGAGACAGGGCAGGGGGCGGGGCCTACACTCGCAGGGCCCGAGTCGGGGGCGGGGTCCCAGTGTGCCTCTAACCAACCAGGTCGGGCGGGGCGGGGCCTGGGAATCCACGGCCACGCCCATCCCGCAAGCCCCGCCCCTCTCCCGCCCAGCAGCGCCAGGGGGCGCTGTGGGGCCGCGCGCCCCTTGGGCACGGGGCGCGGTGGGTTGGGCTGCGGTGTGGGTGCGGATGGCGCCGGGGCCCTGGTGCCCGGGAGGGGGCGCCTGCGGGACCCCCCCAAAAGGCGAACGGGGAACCCCTGGGGGGCTCTGGAGCCGGAGTGGGGGAAGCGGCTGCTGGATAGGGGGCGCTGTGGCCGGCGGCGGCGGCGTCAGTTTTAGGGCTCTGCGTGCGCTCGGGGGACGCTCAGTTCCCGGGATGTTTTCTCGGGAAAAGGCTCCTTCAGCGTCCTGGGAAAAGGACCTGGGGCTGGGGGCACCTCAGTCCTCTTGGGGGTGAGGACGTGGTGCTGTGGATTTGGGGGCGTCTCGGGGCTCTGGGTTTGCAGAAGAGAAGCAATAGCGAGTTCCCAGAGGGGCGTGGAAGCAGCTGTTTTTGGGGGGCTGCTGCTCTGGGGGCTGTAGGTCTGTCTTGGGGACCGAGGGCTGTGCAGCAATCTGATTCTCGGGGGGCTGCGCCGGAGGGCGGGGGCTCGCGCAGCGGCGTCGGGTCCCGGGCCGGGGTGGGGGGGAGGTGACCGTCTAGGGGCGGCGGCGGCGGCGGCCCACCTGCGCTCCGCGCGGCCCCGGGGCGGGGAGGGGCGGGGCGGCTCCCGGCCCGGGAAGCGCGCGCCCCGCCCCGGCCCCGCCCCCGGCCCGCCCCCCGGCCCCGCCGACCGAGCCGTCCGCGGCGGGAGCGGCGGGAGAGCGCGCCGTGGAGCCGCTCCGAGCGCCCGGGCCCCGAGCGCCGCCGCCGCCCCCCCGAGGCCCCGGCGCCGTCTGTGCGCCCCGCGCGCCCCGCGCCCTCCGAGGCCCCCCGCCGTCCAGGGCGCCCTCAGCCCCCCGCCGGCCCGGGATGGCCGCAGCCCGCCGCTAGCGAGCCCGGGGGGGCCCCATGGGCCGGGCCGCGCCGCGCACCCCCCGCCGCCGCCTCCTCCGGCCCGGGCCCCCCCGGGCTCCGCGGGCCCAGGCGGCCCGGATGGCGGGCGCGGCGGCAGGGCCAGGGGACGGGTAGCCGTGCGCCCCGAGCAGGTAAGCCGGGCCCGGCGGGGGGGACCGGCGCGGGGTGGGGAGGGGAGGAGCGCCCCGCGCCCCGCCGGGGATCCCGCGGGCACCGGCGGCTCGTCCGCGGCGGCGCGACAGGTCCGCGCGGGGGGACGCAGGGGCGGCCGGCGAGCCGCGCGGCCCCGCGGCCCCGGCCCGACGGCGCGGTCGCGCTCCGCGCCCCCCGTCCCGAGCTCCCCGCGGGCGGCCGCCTCGGGGGGGGGGCCCGCCGCGTCCCCCTCCCCGGCCTCGGAGACGCCCCCCCCCCGCCGTGCCCGGTGGTCCGGGGGCTCGGGGACCCCCGCAGCCCCCGGCGGGGGCGCCGTCGCGGCCCAGCCGCGCGCGGTGGTAAACATCTGTCAGCCGCGCGCTCCGCTCGCTCCGCTCGGGCCGGCCGGGCGCTGCGCGGCGCCGCGGGGACACCGCGTCCTCCTCGGCGGGGCCGGGCCGAGGCCGCCGCCGCGCCGCCGCCAGAGGGCGCCCGAGGCCCCGCGCCCCGCGCCGCCCCCCGCCCTCGCCCAGGTGCGGGCTGGGGTTCAGATCCCGGCCCCCGGCGGGGGGGGGCGCGGTGCGGGAGGGGGGCGGGCGGTGCCCCCCGCCCCGCCGCGCGCCCCTCCCGCCGCCAGCCCGCCCGCCCGGGAGCCCCCGCCGTCTGGGTTCCGCCGCGTCCTTTGTCTCCCGGTGCCCCGGGCTGGGGACGCGCCGCCGGGGCGGGGTCGGGGGGTGGGGGACCCCGCGCGGACCCCCAGGCTTTCATCCCACCGCGACTGCGGGGTGGGGGGCGGCTCCCCGGCCCGGCCCCCCGCACGGAGCCCCGGGGAGCCCGCAGGAGACAAGCGTCCCCCTTCTTCGCTCCGAAGCCACCGGCCACGTCGGCCCCTCGGGGCCTGGCGTCGAACAAGCAGGATATTGTTTGGAATTCTCCCTCCCTCCCTCTCTCTCTCTCTCATTTTTATTTCTTTGGATCATCGCGGTGGAGCTGGCTGGTGTTAGCCTTGAACCCGGGAACACAGAGCTGGTGTGGGTGTGTGCGGAGCCCCGTAGAGTCCCCAGAGGAGACCTGGTGGAGGAAAGGGGCATTGACTCCGGGGCTGTGAGGTCCGGGTAGGAGTTTGCTAAGGAGAGGGCAAGGGCAGGTGGCAGCCGTGTGGGGGGAATATTCAGGGGCACCCTGGCGAGTGAGGGGGGAGGGGATGTTCTGGGAGGTGGGCAGAGCAGGACGAGAAAGTTGGGGGCGCCCCAAGGAGGGACCCCTGAAGGCAGAGGTAGGGGCTGCGTGGAGGATGAGGTGGTTCACGTCCCCGTTTTGCAGCTGAGCTAGGCTTGGGCAAGGACTGGGCCTGGCTGCCCCGAGTGGGTGAGGTGACTAGGAGACCCCCCCAAAAAAAAACCCAGCGTGTGAGGGGGGGCCTGAGTCAGGAGTGAGAGCGCCTGGGTGCTTTCCTATAAGGAATGTTCCAGAAGGGTCTTGCGGAGAGGCTAACGGATTGCAGACGCCTTCTTGTCTAAACCAAATGAAATCAGACTTTGAAGGAGGCCTGGAAGGAATCTGACAAGAGCTCCAGCGCCCAGCACAGCCCCCCTCCCCCTCCCTTCCCACAGGGGGAAACTGAGGCCCACCGGGACTCACTAAACTCTGTTGCCTGGACCCCAGCCCTAAGTTTGAATTTGGGTGCATAAAAAGAGGGTCACTCGGTCCCACTTTCCAGGAGACTAGGCAAGGGGAGAGGCAGTTTGGAGTCTTTCCTGGTACCTGCCTCAGTTTCCATTTTCATCAAGCCGCCGCCTGCCCGGGGCATCCTCCTGAGCCACCCACCAGGCCCAAAGCCAGCGGCTCAGCGCCAGGCCTCATTAAGCTGACCCTGTCATCCGCCCGCCCGCCGGCCAGGCCCGGAGCCAAGCCCGGCCGCCCCATGTGGTCAACGTGGGAATTTTACAGGCCAACCGCAGGGCGGGCAGCCCAGCCTCATGCAGCCAGCAGCAGGGCAGGAAGGCAGCTGCAGGAAAGGAAGGCTCCAGGTGCAGCCCTCGCCCCAGGGCTCCGCGCCTGCGGTCCCTCCCCTGGGACACCTTCCCAGCCCTCCCCCTCCCCCCAGCCCTCTCCTGGTGGGCCACCTTGGCCTGTGCTGTTCCGCGCCACATCGATTTCGGTTTTTGTCTGGCATGGCTGGCCTTGGGCATCGCCGAGTCCCTTGGCCCTGGCATTCACCTGGTGTTTTTTTTTTCCTTGTTGTCAGTCGTGGGGCTTGAACTCTGGGTCTGGGCGCTGTCCCTGCGCTCTTCAGCTCAAAGTGAGCACTCTGCCACTTGAGCCACAGCGCCACTTCCGGTGGCTCATTGGAGATAAGAGTCTCATGGACTTTCTTGCCCAGACTGGCATTGAACCGTGATCCTCAGATCTCAGCCTCCTGAGTAGCTAGGATGACAGGCGTGAGCCACTGACGCCCAGCTTCACCTGGTGCTTTCTGTAAGAGTCAGGAGCAGAGCTTGGCACACTGGGCTCTGCCATCTGGACCCTCTCCTTGCTGTGCTGTGTGTCTTTGGGGGAGCTGTGTACCTCTCGGAGCCACTGCAGAGCGGCGTGGCCTTTCATTTCTCTTCCATAGGACCTGACCCCTGGCCGCTGCCTGAGAGCCCTTGAGAGGACCCAGCCCTGGCGCTGCCATTGGCTGCGTGGCTTTGAGCCATCCTTCACTTCTCTGAGCCTCAGTTTCCCCAGGTGGAAATCAGTGTGAATGAACCAGGTGCTCACATCCTGACATGTCTGCCTATCAGCAAGTCACTTCCCTTCCCGGCCTCAGTTTCCCCGTATCTCGTACCTAGCCAGTGCCTAGCAAGCCCCCCTTCCCCGGGCGCCCACCCCTCAGCTTCACTTTGGCAGAGACAGGCTGCCCAGATGCTCGGGGAGCTGGAGTGGCTCCTCTGCCCTGGCCAGGAGGGGAAGGGTGGGCTGGGGGGGGTGTCTGTGAAGCACCCCCCCACTTGAGGCCGCCCCCGCCCCGCCCGCCCGCACACTGCATCAGAACCAGCTGCGCGGGCCACATGTTCCTCGTTTGCCCCCAGATGTGTGTCGCAGGCTGTGGCCGCCCCAGCCGCCTGTCTGTCCCCACCGTGGGGTGGGGCCCGGCCCTCCCGGAGGGGTGGCGGGATGCCTGCTTGAGGGCTGGAGCAGTGGCTTCTCCAGGGCGGAGTTATGGTGTCTCCGCCCCCCGGCCCCGCCCCCTGCAGCCTCAGTTTCCCCATTAGCAGAACCATAGGAAACCCCCAGGGCCACGAGAGACACAGCCGAACAGAGCTACCCTAGGAATTAGAGCGGCTCCCAGGGCTGTCCGCACCTGTGGGGAAACTGAGGCACGTGTGCTTTAGCGCCGCCCAGCAGCTGCTCGCTCCCAGCTGCCTCCCCCCCCCCCCCAGCTCCCCTCAGGATCTCGCTGAATTAAATCACCCTCCAGACAAGGGAAAGGGGTCCTGGGCCGACCACTGTACACATGGGGAAACTGAGGCTGGGAGTGGGGGGAGCAGGAGCCAGGGTCTCCTGCCACCACGGGGCCTCCGCCATCCAGAGTCCTGTGCTCGCCACCCAAGACGCCCTCTCCTCAGCTCCTGGGGTGACTGTAGCCCCCAAAACGCTCGGTCAAACACCTGCAGATCCTTCCTGAGGCTCCCTTGGGACTCGGTCGCTCCCTCCGTGCTCCTACTGAAGTGAGGAAACTGAGTCACGGGAGCGGGAGGGCGCGCAGGGTACCCCGCTGCAACAGCACAGGAAGGCTGCCACTGCCAGCGCTTGCCTCTGTAAACAGAAGTCTCCAGAGGACTCTAGAAACTTCTTTCCAGAGAACACAGAGGGGAGCGTGGGCAGGGGGCTGGCAGGACTGAGCGCTGCTGGCTGGGACACTCAGGTTTCCTTGGTGGTCGTGCTGTAGGAGCTTGGGCTTTGAAGGATGAATAGGAGTTTGCTTAGGAGGAGCGAGGCTCCCATTCTGGCTTTTCTCTAGATTAGAAGAGGTGAGTGGGGGCCCCTCGGCCCCTTCTTGCCATCCTCTTCTTCCTCTCTTGTCTGGAGCAACGTGGCAGCAAACGCAAGCCTCCCCAAGGCAGAAATCTGTCAGAGAGAGGTTATTGACCCTCCATCCCGCCCCCCAAGCTGTGCTGTCTTGGTGGCAGAGCCATTTTCTGGCTCACACACCCCTGCCCTGGCTGCCTCTCCATGGACTGACACACTGGCCCCGCTGTGGCTTTGAGCCTCCGTTTCTCCTGTCTCCCAGCCTCAGCCCACAGGGGTCTTCAGCTGGAGGCGTGGGGCGGCCCTGGGCCTCCTTGCTCTACTCAGGCTGCTGTGGCCCCGGCCACACCAGGGAGAGCCGGGCCCGAGCCTGCAGGATGCAGCCACCGGCCACACACCTGGCCCCCCTCCCGGGACCTGGCCACACCCGTGCCACTCTCTACGTCACTGCTAGGGGTGGGGTCTGTGCCAGGGACAAACCAGTCGGGTGACCCCCAAACAGAAAGGCCATTGTTACCCAGGCCTATCA
Organism: Dipodomys merriami; assembly: GCF_024711535.1. Lineage (NCBI taxonomy): Eukaryota > Metazoa > Chordata > Mammalia > Rodentia > Heteromyidae > Dipodomys > Dipodomys merriami. The sequence continues at coordinate 3,403,023 of NW_027206291.1, forward strand.
GCCGCTGTGGGCCCCTTGGCCCCTGCTGCCTGTCCCTCCAGAGTTGAGGGTGGGGGGTCCCCTCCCAAGGCCACCTGGCCATCCTGGGGGCCACCCTGGCTTCCTCTCCCAGGCCCCTGGGAAGCCCTCACAGACCCAGGTGATCAGAGCCTGAGGCTTGCTGCAGTACAAGTAGGAAACTGAGGCATGCTGGCCCCCAAGCAGGAGGCTGGGGGGAGGCCAGAAGGTCTGGGGTTTCTCTGCCAAGCCTAATGGGGTGACACTGGAAAGACTTCCTCCGTGTGAAGTCTGGGCAGAACGTGGGTGCTCACGTGGACAAAACAGCTGGCTGTGGACACCAGCAAGTACCAGGGTTGCTGCTGGCTGCTACCTGCCCCTCCAACGTGCCAGCCTCTGTCCTGCCCCAGGGCCTTTGCATAGACCCCTGCCCCGCTGACTGCCCTGTCCCTGTCCTCACAGTTGCCCTGAGCTCACATGAGACACACTTGTGTTTGTGGGTGTGTGTTTGTGTCAGTCCTGGGGCTCAAACTCAGGACCTGAGTTTTTTGTGCTTCCAGGCTGGCACTCTACCACTTGAGCCATAATCTACTTCCTGCTTTTTTGTGTGTGTGATTAATTGGAGACCAGAGTCTCACAGACTTTTCTGCCTGGGCTGTCTTCAATGTCAGCCTCTCGAGTAGGTGGAATTACAGGCAGGAGCCACCACACCTGGCAATGGTGATACTCTTTGACACTTCTTTGGGAGTTCTCCACCCTCATCCTCAGCTGCGAACTCGGGGTCTGGCATGTTCCAGGGGCTCAGGAAATGCTGGATGGGTGGACGCTTGGGGTGATGCGTGCGTGCAGGTGTTGGAGGTAGAGAAGGCAAGACAGAAGCCGTGGCTTGTACACAGTCACTGCCCACTGCACAAGGTGCCTTTATCAGAGGCTGGAGAGCCGGGCTCGTGCTCCCATGGGGCATCGGAACCACCCTTCATTCGCTTCTCTGTCTAATCATTCAGCAGGCGCCGAAGAAGTGCGTGTCCTGTGCCGATGGTGTCTAACGAATGCTGGTTATAGGCCCACAAAGCCCTCCGTGTGGCTGGGGCGTGGCTCAGTGGGGAGGCCAGGCACCAGTGGCTCACGCCTGCCATCCTAACTACTCGGAGGCTGAGATCTGAGGATCGCGGTTCAAAGCCAGCCGGAGCAGGAACGTCTGCGTGACTCTTATCTCCAAGTAATCATCAGACAAAAGCTGGCAGTGGCGCTGTGGTTCTAAGTGGTAGAGTGCTAACCTTGAGTAAAAGAGCACCAGCAGCAACAACAATAAATAAAATATCTGCATAACAATAATAAAGCAACAATAAACACTGACAGTGATAGCAACCATGATATCAACGACTGCTAATAGCAGCAAACCTTTACCCCTGGGGTGTCTCTGTTTCCCCAGTTGCCATTTGGAGATGCAACAAGTGCTTCTTCTGGGCTCAGCCCTGGCACACAGCTGGTGCCTAGAACGTACCTCCAGTGACTGAGGGTGCCCGGTGCGTCCACGGGGGTGTGGCCCATGCAAATCACATGCAAATGGCTGTAAATCATAGGGTAATGAGCGCCAGGCACCCACTCATCGCGCTCCATACGAGGCCTCCCTGGGGGAGCAGTGAGCTTGGGTGAGGTTGCGCGTCTGCGTGCGGAATGCAGGAGTCACCTCGGCGTGTTGCAGGGGGACCCGGGGAGGCTTCTCGGAGGAGGCAACCTCCCAGAGGAGGCTGGAGGAGAATGGGAGTGTGGAGGCTGGGGAGCAGGGGAGGCACCCGCCCCTGCCCATCCACAATGGGCGGGCGGGCTGGCGCTCAAGACATGAATCCAGAGGGAACAACAGCCTCAGGCCCTGGTTCCGCCTGCAGTGCCAGCTCGCCGCCCCCCTTGCCTCTCAGCGCCACCTGCTGGAACCCCCTCCCTCCCTTCCGCTCTGTTCCTCAGGCCTCAGGGCCTTTGCACTGTTCCTTCGGCCTGAAACGCCACTTCTCAGACCTCTGTCCAACCCCTCCTGCTTTTTCAACTCCTGACTCTGCCATCAGCTCCCCGGGAAAACACTGGGGGACCCCTCCAGATGGGGCGGCTCCCCGCTGGATACCCCTGGCACAGGGCCCGCCGGGACCTTGGCAGTGCTCTCCACACCCCGTGTTCAGCAGCTCCCCGATGAATCATTTCTGTGTGGTTACTGATCGCCGAGCACGCGGAGTGGTGTTCAAAGCCGGGGCCCCGCGCCCCACTTGCCACCACCGGGGTGGCTGACCGTCCCATCCCGTCCCCTCCGTGCAGGCCGACGATGCAGCGCTGGAAGGCGGCAGCCCTGGTCTCCATGATCTGCAGCTCCGTGCTGTCCGTGTGGCTGTGTCGCGAGGGTCACCTGCTCGGCCACCGGCTGGGGCCCGCACTGGCCCCTCTGCGCCGCCCGCCGCGCACTCTGGACGCCCGCATCGCCCGCCTGGCCCAGTGTAAGCCGGGGCTGTGTCCAACGCCCTGACCCTGGGCTCACGGGAGGGGGGGAGGGGGAGGAAGGTGCAAATCCCCCCACACACACCAGGACCGAGCAGGGGTGGTGGCTCAGCACTGGGGTCCCCTGGCTTAGCTGCGGCAGGGGAATTAGGCTCCCGGCTGGAGGTGGGGGACAGATGGAGATTAGAAGCAGGCCCTGGACCCAGCAGGGCACAGGGGGAGAAGGATGTGGATCAGGCTGTGGCCTGTCAGGGTGTGCAAGGACAAGGGGGGAGGCATGGAGGCTGGGAGACACGGGGCTGGGAAGACAGATGTGGGGGGCACGCGAGCGACCCCCCAGGGCACGGCGTGCAGGCGCTGGGCATGTTGGCGCCCGCCCGCCCCACTGGCCCACACAATCCTTCTTTTCTTGTCCTCACAATGGACAAGGGCGGTGTGGGGGGGCATGGTTCCATCTCTCCCCCCCACCCCCCCTGCTTCCCTCCTCCTGCAGGGCCTAACGCCTTCCTAGGATACCAGGTCCCTGCCATCTGGGCCGGGTGGGGCCCCCAAAACCAGCACCCCAGGGCCTGGAGGCGCAGAGCACGCAGGGTGGGACGGCAGGCCGGGCAGGGCCTGCATCCTGTCCCCGGAAAGCCAGGGGCCAGGGCTGGGGCACCAGCCTGGAAACACACCCTAGAGGGGGCATGGGGGGCTCTCACCGGCCACGCCCCCTCCCCCTTCCTGCCATCCGGCTTGAAGGACGGGGCAGCCACGGCAGGGGACCGCTTCCCATCCCCAGCCCCATCCAAGGCGAGGCTGTTGCAAGCTGTCCGAGTGTCCCTGTGCCGGGTCTGGGACTCGAACTCAGGGCCTGGGTGCCTGTCCCTGAGCTCATGTTTTCTGCTCAAGGGCTGGCGCTCTACTGCTTGAGCCGCAGCACCACTTCCAGCTTTTTGGTGGTTCACTGGAGATCAGAGGCATCTCACAGACTTTCCTGCCCTAGGCTGTCTTCAAACTCTGAGTCTCAGATCTCAGCCCCCTGAGTAGCTGGGATTACATACCCAACCACTCAGCTCGGTGAGCTTTTTTTGAGAAGATGGGGAAACTGAGGCCCAGAGCTAGCCCCACCTTGCCTGAAGTTGCAGGAACAAAAGTGGTGAAGAAAGGGAAACAAACCCAGTGCCAGCATGTGTCTGGCTTCTGACTCCATCAGGGAGCAGACCGCCCCCGATCCTGGGCCTCCCCCGATCCTGGGCCTCCCAGAAGGCTGCTTTTGTCGGCCCAGGTGCATCAGCCTTGGGGCAGGTGGGGACTAAACTCAGGGCCTCCTAGCGGCCCTTCTCTCCCCACATCCCAGGCAGCCGCCACCCTGTGCCAGACTGGCTTCACGCAGCAGCAGGGAGGGGAGGGTGCGGGGGCTTTGGGGCCCCTGGAAGTGGGGGCCCCTGCCCCTGGGTGGCCTTCATCTCTGAGGGGAGCAGTGAACGGGCACCCACTCAGCATGACAGCCCCCATTATGACCCCCTCCCGGCCCCTCCCCTGACCCTCCCTCCTGAGGTCCCCCCTCATGACCCTCATCCTGACCCCTCCCTCCTGACACCCCCTCCTCGTGACCCCCATCCTGACCCCTCTCCTTCTGACACCCCCTCCTCGTGACCCCCATCCTGACCCCTCTCCTTCTGACACCCCCTCCTCGTGACCCCCATCCTGACCCCTCCCTCCTTCTGACACCCCCTCCTTGTGACCCCCATCCTGACCCCTCCCTCCTGACCCTCCCTCCTCGTGACCCCCATCCTGACCCCTCTCCTTCTGACACCCCCTCCTCGTGACCCCCATCCTGACCCCTCTCCTTCTGACACCCCCTCCTCGTGACCCCCATCCTGACCCCTCCCTCCTTCTGACACCCCCTCCTTGTGACCCCCATCCTGACCCCTCCCTCCTGACCCTCCCTCCTCGTGACCCCCATCCTGACCCCTCCCTCCTGACACCCCCTCCTCGTGACCCCCATCCTGACCCCTCTCCTTCTGACACCCCCCTCGTGACCCCCATCCTGACCCCTCTCCTTCTGACACCCCCTCCTCGTGACCCCCATCCTGACCCCTCCCTCCTGACCCTCCCTCCTCGTGACCCCCATCCTGACCCCTCCCTCCTGACACCCCCTCCTCGTGACCCCCATCCTGACCCCTCTCCTCCTGACACCCCCCTCGTGACCCCCATCCTGACCCCTCTCCTTCTGACACCCCCTCCTCGTGACCCCCATCTTGACCCCTCCCTCCTGACATCCCCTCCTCGTGACCCCCATCTTGACCCCTCCCTCCTTCTGACATCCCCTCCTCGTGACCCCCATCCTGACCCCTCCCTCCTGACACCCCCCTCGTGACCCCATCCTGACCCCTCCTTCCTGACACCCCCCTCGTGACCCCATCCTGACCCCTCCCTCCTCGTGACCCCCATCCTGACCCCTCCCTCCTGACACCCCCTCCTCGTGACCCCCATCCTGACCCCTCTCCTTCTGACACCCCCCTCGTGACCCCCATCCTGACCCCTCTCCTTCTGACACCCCCTCCTCGTGACCCCCATCCTGACCCCTCCCTCCTCGTGACCCCCATCCTGACCCCTCCCTCCTGACACCCCCTCCTCGTGACCCCCATCCTGACCCCTCTCCTCCTGACACCCCCCTCGTGACCCCCATCCTGACCCCTCTCCTTCTGACACCCCCTCCTCGTGACCCCCATCCTGACCCCTCCCTCCTGACGCCCCCTCCTCGTGACCCCCATCTTGACCCCTCCCTCCTGACATCCCCTCCTCGTGACCCCCATCCTGACCCCTCCCTCCTGACACCCCCTCCTCGTGACCCCCATCTTGACCCCTCCCTCCTTCTGACATCCCCTCCTCGTGACCCCCATCCTGACCCCTCCCTCCTGACACCCCCCTCGTGACCCCATCCTGACCCCTCCCTCCTGACACCCCCCTCGTGACCCCCATCCTGACCCCTCCCTCCTTCTGACATCCCCTCCTCGTGACCCCCATCCTGACCCCTCCCTCCTTCTGACACCCCCCTCGTGACCCCATCCTGACCCCCCCCTCCTGACACCCCCCTCGTGACCCCATCCTGACCCCTCCCTCCTGACGCCCCCCTCGTGACCTCATCCTGACCCCCCCCTCCTGACACCCCCCTCGTGACCCCATCCTGACCCCTCCCTCCTGACGCCCCTGTCCGTCTGTCCCGCAGACCGCGCGCTGCTGCAGGGCGCCCCGGACGCCGTGGAGCTGCGCGAGCTGAGCCCCTGGGCCGGCCGAGTCCCGGGGCCGCGCCGTCGGGCGGGGCCGCGGCGGCGGCGTGCGCGCGCCCGCGCGGGGACGCGGCCGTGCGGGCTGCGCGAGCTGGTGGTGAGCGTGAGCGAGCTGGGCCTGGGCTACACCACGGACGAGACGGTGTTGTTCCGCTACTGCGCAGGCGCGTGCGAGGCGGCCGCGCGCGTCTACGACCTGGGGCTGCGGCGCCTGCGCCAGCGGCGGCGCGTGCGGCGCGAGCGCGTGCGCGCGCAGCCCTGCTGCCGCCCGACGGCCTACGAGGACGAGGTCTCCTTCATGGACGTGCACAGCCGGTACCACACCGTGCACGAGCTGTCGGCGCGCGAGTGCGCCTGCGTGTGACCCTACCTCAGCCGGCTCCGCCCCGACGGCCGCCGACTGCGCCTGCGCCCAGGCTGCGGGCCCGCCTCGGAACCTCGGGCGAGGACTGTATGGCCATAAAGTGTGCGAACTCGAGCCGGTGTGGTGCCTCGCGTCCCGGGCGGGGCCGGGCCGCGGGGGTGGCCCAGACCGCAGGGAGGGGAGGCGGGTGCCAAGGGGACCCCAGTGTGGGGGGCGTAAAAGAAGGAAGTCGAGGCCGGGGTCTCACGCCTGTCACCCCCGCTGCTCAGGAGGCTGAGCTCCGAGGATCGCGGTTCGAGGCCAGCCCGGGCAGGAAAGTCCGTGAGACTCTGATCTCCCATGAGCCGCCCGAGTGGCGCCGTGGCTCGAGTGGTCGAGCGCTGGCCTGGGACGGGCACACACGCAGGAAGTGCCGGGGGGCACCCAGGCCCGCGGAGATCCTTCTCCCCTCCCCCAGCAGGGGCTGGGGTCTTGGTGGGCCCAGGCCGCCCCCCCTCCAGGGCGTGGACACCCCCCCCCACTGCCCTTCCCCAGCTAAAAATACCCCCGCGCTGCCCACCCCCCGCGGGGACAGGCCTGGGCCGCACCAGCCCCTCCGCGGGCCCACACTGGCGCCTGCTGGGGGGGGAGGGTACCGCTGGGTCCCCGGGGACCCTGGGCCCATAAAACCCCAGGCCCAGTCTCCAAGTGGGGCTGTGGGGGGCGTGGATTTATGGCGGAAGCCAGGCGGAGCTCTGCCCGCGTGTCACCTTGACGCTTGGCAGGCCTGGCCGGCTGGGGGGAGGGCACAACGCTAGGCCTGGGGGGGGCGAGGGGGGAGGTGGACACAGCCAGTCCTCTGCACCCCACACTGAGGAGCTCCCTCTTGCTTCCCCCCCACACACCCCGTCCCACCAGCTGGGGCTCCTAGGCAAGCGCAGGACTTCCAGGCCCCAGCCTGGGTGGTCTGCTTGGAAAGCCGGGCTGGCTGGGGTCCCCTCCCGCCCCCTCAGCCTCCTGGCTCTGAGGTTTGGGGAGGTGGCTCTCCAGCGCGGTGTGGGCTGACTGGGGGGGGGCGCTATAGAAAGCCCCAGGGTGCTTTCTCAGAGCCTCAGTTTCCCCACCAGGCTGGCCTAAGAGGCCCAGGACTTAGAGATGGAACAAGGACGATGGACCTGGGACCCCGGTGTGTGCCCCCCCCCAAACTCCCCTGCTTCCTTAGATGGTGGTGGGGGTGACAGAGGGACACCAGCCTTCCGGGCCCTTGGCCTCCCAGCTCCCACCCAGCTCCAACATCTCAACCGCAAGGCGCTGGTGCCACCCACCGGAGAGCTGGAAACATAAACAGAGCTGCTCCCGGAGGCCCTTGGGCTGGCTCTCATCCTGCCTGCCTGGTGTAAGCATCTGAGTGTGCACACACACACAACACCCACACTGCCCAAGGACTCAGGAGACACAAGTATAGGCACCTCTGAGCACATTGGGGTTAGTCTGGTTGGTTGGTTTTTTTTTTTTTTTTAATGTAGGGTTTGAACTCAGTACCTCACCTTTGCTAGGCAGGTGCTCTACTTGGTGAGTGCCAGGCTCCTAACCTAGTTGGTTTGAATTCTTTTTCACTGAGAGGCATTTTTCCTCGGGGACTAACTTGGACAGTGATCCTACTGCTTATGGCTCCTGAATAGCCTGGACGATAGTTATCAGCTTGTTTGAAGAGCTGCGGCCTTCATAACTTTTTATCCAGGCTAGCCTAGAACTTCAGTCCTCCTGATCTCTGCCTCCCAGATGGGTAAGATTACTAGCGTGAACCGCCACAGTCAACATTTTCCTTTTTTGAGTGTTGGGGAGGCTAAGGGAGGAGGATCCTGTCCCAGGCTGGCCTGGAGACCCTGGCCTCCCAGTCCTGGGCTGCCCTCCATCATACACTACAGCCAGGCATACTGACTGAATCCCCCACCGATTGCACAGACGCCCCGCCCCCCCTGCTTCCTGCTCAGGGCTCTGTGCCTCTACCAGACCCCAAATACTTGGTGACCCTGCACCTTGTGCCCAGCAGGAAGGGCCCAGGGCCCAGCCCTGCCCCTCGATGATTGTCTCCCGGGTCGTGGCCTCCCCACCTTGCTGGGATTCAGCCCTAGGGACCCTCCAGCAGGACTTGACCTTGAGGCCATGGAGAGGTCAAGGGTAGATTTCCTACCTCTTGACATTCTGGGCTGGACCCTGTAGAGCTGTGACTCTTGCGCTGCCATTAGAGGACATTGGTCCCATACATGGTGACAAGAAGGTCCCTGGCTGAAGGTGAGTGTCCCCTGAGAATAGGGGGATAAGAAGCCTTCCTTGCAGCATCTCTGTCTGGAAAATAGAGTCCCCACAGTGGGGAGGAGCACACAGGAAATACCCCCGGTGGGGCTCTGGAGCCGGGTGTTTCCGTGGGTAGTCACTGGCAGTTCAGGTCAGAAGCAGTGAGGCCCAGGCAGGTGAGACCTAAGACAGAGGAGCCCCATAAAGCTAGCTCTTAATGGTGAAAGCCAGCAGACAGCCACAAAACATAACCCCCCAAGAGGAGCCCTAGGATGGTGAGAGACTCCGTCTGGCAAGGTCCCACTAGGTGAGACTCCAGGTGGACATCCAGCATACGAATGTACAAAACCCCGAAAGATTTGCTCCCTGAGCCAGGACATGGTGGCTCACACCTGTAATCCTATTCAGGAGGCTGAGGTCTGAGGATGTCAGTTCACCGCCAGCCTGGGCAGGAAAGTCTGTGAGACTCTTAGTGCCAATGAACTACTAGAAAACTGGAAGTAGTGCTGTGACTCAAGTGGTAGAGTGCTCGCCTTGAGCTGAAGAGCTCGGGGGCAGTGCCCAGGCCTTGAGTTCAAAAGAAAGAAAAGAAGGAAGGAATGGAGGGAGGAAGGAAAGAAGGTAGGAAGGAAGGAAGGAATAGGTAGCTGAGCACTAGTGAGTCACACCTGTGATCCTAGCTGCTCAGAAGGCTGAGATCTGAGGATCATGGTTCAAAGCCAGTCTGGACAGGGATACTCTTCTCTCCAATTGCCCACTAGAAAACCGGAAGTGGTGTTGTAGCTCAAAGTGGTAGAACCCTCGCCTTGAGCAAAAGAGCTCAGGGACAGCGCCCAGGCCCTGAGTTCGAAACCCCAGGACTGGCACCACCACTGCTACAACAACAACAACAATTTTGCTCCCTGGCAGATGAGTTTTCCCCCTCAATAGAGGGAGCCCCCCCCCCCAAAAAAAAAGCGTTAACCCCGGGCGGGTCACGTGAACCAGGAGGCGATGCTGGGCACCGTCTGGTAGCGCCGGTCCTGCTGCAGCTGCCTGCAGGCCTTGCAGAAGGCCAGGCCCCGGTCGCCCAGGTGCGGCCGCAGGGCCTGGCGCCACCGGAAGTAGCTCAGGTAGCGGGCGGGGTCCGCGTCGAGCATGCGCAGATGCTGCGCCAGGGCCTCGGGGCTGCGGAAGTCATCCACGTGGATGAAGGCGTCGGGCGGCAGGAAGCGCTCGTAGTTGCTGCGGCTGGGCCCCAGCACCACGGGCACGGCGGGGGCCAGCAGCGCGTTCTTCCACAGCTTCTCGGTGATGTAGTCCGGGTGCAGCGAGTTCTCGAAGGCCAGGTAGAACTTGTACTGCGCCAGGCGCTCCAGCATGCTCTCCCTGGGCAGCGGCAGGTGGCCGCGGCCGAACACGTCCACGGGCAGGTGCGCGCGCAGCCGCTGGAAGTAGCGCACGCGCGCCGAGCCGGGCTGCCAGTTGGACACGGCCCAGGCCACCAGCTTGCTCTTGGCCGTGAGGTTGACCTGCGCCTCGGCCGGCGGGCCCCGCCAGGCCTCCAGCCAGCCGTAGGGCGTGAAGATGTCCGAGTCGCGGCGGTAGGACATGGTGAGGTTGAAGTAGCCGTCCAGCGCCCGCAGCCGCGCGCAGTGGCTGGGCGACTCCATGCTGAACCACACCCAGCGCTGGCCCGCCGGCCGCGGGCTCGGCGGCAGCAGCGCCCCGGGCGCCGCGCTCACCTCGCGGTGGTGCACGATCACCACGTCCGCCCGCGGGTACACCGAGCGGTTGGCGGTGATGTGGCAGTCGGCCGTGCCGGGCAGCCGCCCCGAGCAGCGGGGCAGAGCCATGGGGCTGTTGTAGGGCCATGTCCACAGCAAGATCAGCAGGGGCTGGCCAGCCCCCGTCGGGGACGCCAGCTGGGCTGAGCCTTTGGGGGCCGGGGGGACCAGGCCCTGGGGCATGGGCCTTGAGCCACTGGAGGGCAACCAAGGGACAGACTTTGGAAAGTAGAAGAAACAGTACAAAACCGGGAAGAGCAGCCCGGCAAGGCACCATCGCCAGGAACATTGTAACTTGGCCCAAGGAGGCAGCTCCATGGGTCCCAGGAGCTGAGAGGAGAGGAAAGAGGCAAACACCAGTTAGCAACCCTCATCTTTCCCGCCCCGGAGAGCACTGTCACCATCCTGGACCTTACCGGTGAAACCTTGAGACCAAGGGGCACAGAAAGAGGCAGCCATAGCTGGGGCCTGGTGGCTCACGCCTGTAATCTTTACTCAGAAGGCTGAGATCTGAGGATGGTGATTTGAAGCCCACCTGGGCAGGAAACTCCAGGAGACTCTTGATCTCCAATTAACAACTCAGAAAAAGCCAAATGTGGTGCTGTGGCTCAAGTGGCAGAGCACTAACCTTGAGCACAGAGAGGCTCAGGGACAGCGCCTAGGCCCAAGGAAGGGCTGGCACAAAAGAAAGGGGGAGCCTGGTGCTGGTGGCTCACACCTGTAATCCTAGCTACTCAGGAGGCTGAGATCTGAGGATGGCAGTTCAAAGCCAGCCTGGGCAGGAAAGTCTGTGAGACTCTGATCTCCAATAAATGACCAGAAAACTGGAAGCGGTGCTGTGGCTCAAGTGGTAGAGCACTTGCCTTGAGCTAAAGAGCTGAGGGACAGGGGCTGGGAAGGTGGCTCAGTGGTAGAGCGCTTGCCTTGCATGCCAGAGGCCCTGGGTTCGATTCCTCAGCACCACATAAGCAGTAAGAAAAAAGCCGGAAGTGGCGCTGGGGCTCAAAGTGGTAGAGTGCTAGCCTTGAGCTGAAGAGCTGAGGGACAGCGCCCAGGTCCAGAGTTCAGGCCCACAACCGGACCCCACCCCCACCCCCCAAAAAAAAGAGCTGAGGGACAGAGTCCAGGCCCAGAGTTCAAGACCCATGACTGACCAAAAAAAAAAAGAGGAGGAAGAGGAAGAAGGAGGGGGAGGGGGAAGAGAGAATAAGAAAAAAGCAGCAGCAGCCATGCCGGGTTTGGAGCAAAGGGAAAGGGAATCCAGTCCCCAGCCCACCTCTTCCTAACCATTGTCCACTCAGGCAGGAGGTTCCAGGAAAGATGGGATAGGACCCCCCCATACCTCCCCAAGAGCTCATCCTTTCCCAGACTCTTTCCCAGAGTTGGACATAACTTCAGAGCTAACACTTGAATCCAGAGCTCTGGTCTTAGAGGGGTACAGTGGAAGGGTTTTGCAACCTTTTTTTTTTTTTTTTTTTTTTTTTTGGTCCAGTCATGGGGCCTGAACTCTGGGCCTGGGCGTTGTCCCTCAGCCCTTCAGCTCAAGGTTAGCACTCTACCACTTGAGCCACAGCACCACTTCTGGCTTTTTTTTTTCCTGCTTATATGGTGCTGAGGAATGGAACCCAGGGCCTCAGGCATGCAAGGCAAGCGCTCTACCACTGAGCCACCTTCCCAGCCCCGTCAGTGGAAGGGTTTTGAAGGTCAGGTAAGAGCTTGCCAGTTAGAGTAGGAATGGAAGCCAGGGTAGTGCTGGCCGTGCTTTGTCATTCAGAAGCCAGGAGATGAGAGAATGCCTGGCCGGCTTGTGTCTAGGGAAATGTAGGATTTGTGTAGAGCCAGCAATCTGAGATTTTTTTTTTAATTTAATTTAATTTTTATGCTGGCCCAGCACTGTGTCCCTGAGCTTTTGTGCTCAAGGCTAATGCCATAGCCATAGCGCCACTTCTGGCTTTTCAGTAGCTGATTGGAGATAAGAATCTCAAAATCCTTCTGGCCCGGCTGCCTTCTAAACCAGACCTCAGATCTCAGCCTCCTGAGTAGCTAGGATTACAGGCGAGGGCCATGGGCGCCCTGCTTGCCTCCCCCTCCCCCCCCCACTGCTGGGAGTGGAGCGCTGCCACACACTCTCAAACAACCCCTCAGGTGCCGCGCTGCCAGTTGGGGCCCCAGGCACAGTCTGTAGCCCCATCCTGCGGGACGGGCAAAGGCCGGAGGAGGGGCTGGGGCAGGTAGAAGAGCTAGAGGGCATGGGGACACACTGGGCTCAGTGTGGTCAGGCATGGGGGGGACACAGAGTCCTGAAGGTGCCCACTTGGTGTCCAGCACTGTGGAGGCCAGAACACTGCAGGAGGGGGAGGAGAGCATGAAGGGTGGCCAGGTCAGCTAGGCTGTGACAATGTCCTGAGGCCTCTTGAAAAGACCCCCTGGGACTTGAACAAGGGTATTTCTCCTAATCCAAAGACCTGCTGGCGTGCGCCTGAGCATCTGCAGCACCCAAAAGGCACATTAGGGACAGGAGCTCCCCTAGAGGACCAGAACCAGCATCTCCTGGAGCCCTGCCAGCCCCTCTCTCCCCCATGGCTCCATCTCCCCCTGTGCTGTTGGGGCTCAGGGGTTGAACTCTGGGGCTCACACTTGCTAAGTCAGTCTGGAGCACCCAGGGGCACCGGTCCCCATCCCGCGTGTGTCCATTCCCGCTGCCCATCACCAGGTCCTACGAGAGCCAGCCTCCCCACGAGGCTGGGGCAGAGGACGCCACCCCACCAACCACAAGCCACACGCAGGCGGCTTGCTCTGTCACCCGGGCACCAGCTGACGCTCCTTTGTGGAAATGACACTTGCTTAGAGAAACTGGGTTACATAAAATATCTCTATTTTCCACCAGGCCCTGGTAGTGCACACCTGTCATCCCGGCTACTCAGGAGGCTGAGACCTGAGGGTCATGGTTCAAACAGCTTGGGTAGGAGTGTCCATGAGACGTCCAATGAGCCACCAAAAAACCAGAAGTGGATCTGTGGCTCAAGTGGTAGAGTTCCAGCCTTGAGCTAAAAGAAGCCCAGGGACAGTGCCCAGGATGAGTTCAAGCCCCAGGACTGCCACAGTGGGGGAAATAAAAGCCGCAAGAGCCTGCAGACTAAGCTTTACGATAGCACGCATCTTTGCCCAGAGGTCAACGAAACTTCATCCTAGCTGCAGCTGTGTGCCATGCAGGCAAATTTCTGTGCCTCCTAGGAGCTCAGGGGTCCTGCTTCTAGTTTTCTCCTAGTTGCCATTGCTTCATTGATCTGAGGCCTGGGGAGCACAGTGAGCTGGGGTAAGGGCTGCCTGGCAGTCTTTCCACCCATGCATCCACCCCTGCGTTCACCTACGCGTGCGTGCATCCATGCATCCGCCTGCCTCCCTCCCTCCCTGCTGGGCATCTCAGAACACCTCCTGTTGGCCACCTGCATGGCGGGCTGCGTTCCACCTGTGCCACTCCACGTGGGGGCTGCACCTGTGGCCTTGTCTATGGGGCCAAGCGGATGAAAACTCGCAGGGAACTTGAGTGACAGAAGTGGGGCGGGGCTGGCGGTGACGTTTTGGGAGACTTTCAGAAGATAGGCCATGCGGGGACAGTCGCTTCCAGCTTCTCGCCTGGGCTCACGGGCCAGGGCTCTCAGGTTAACACAGACTCCAGCAGTGGCCATCAAGATGGCGGTGAGGCCCCTCACCCTTCCTAGGGGACAAGTCCTCCCTAGTGACCCAGAGGACAAAAGGCCAAGGTCATGTCCCACTCATGCCACCCCAAAGTATTTTTTTCTCTAGAAGAGGAACGAGAGTACTCAGGAGGCTGAGATCTGAGGATCATGGTTCAAAGCGAGTCCGGGCAGGAAAATCTGTGAGACTCTTATCTCCAGTGAACCCCAGAAAACCAAAGTGGAAGTGGGAGCTGTGGCTCCAAGTGGCAGGGCAGACATTCCAGAAGCCCAGGCGTGACTCAGGGAGCCACGGGAGACATCTTGTTTGTTTGTTTTGTTTTTTGTTTTTGCTGGTCGTGGGGCCTGGGCACTGTCCCTCAGCTCTTTAGCTCAAGGCTAGCGCTCTACCACTTGAGCCACAGCGCCACTTCCAGCTTTTTCTGCTTATGTGGTGCTGAGGAATCGAACCCAGGGCCTCATGCATGCAAGGCAAGCACTCTACCACTGAGCCACCTTCCCAGCCCGGACATCTTTTTATTTATTTTTTCTTTTGGCCAGTCCTGGGGTCTGAACTCAGGAACTGGGCACTGTCCCTGAGCTTTTTTGCCCAAGGCTAGCACTCTACCACTTGAACCCCAGTACCACTTCTGGCTTTTTCTATGGTACTGAGGAATCGAACCCAGGGCTTCATGCATGGTAGGCAAGCACTCTACCACTAAGCCACCTTCCCAGCCCCTGGGAGACATCTTAAGAGGACCTTACTGAACCCCCCCTTCCAAACCACTACCCAGTACAGTGAATAAGAACAGTTGTCAGCTCTGAAAAAAAAACTAAAGGCATTATATGTCACAGTGAGAGCAGGCAAGAGAGATTAAAGCTGGGTGCTGGTGGCTCACACCTGTGGAATCCAGGCTATTCAGGAGGGTGAGATCTGAGGATTACAGTTCAAAGCCAGCCCAGGCAGAAAAGTCCCTGAAACTTATTTCCAATTAACTGCCAGAAAACCGAAATTGGAGCTGTGGCTCAAGTGGTAGAGTGCTAGCCGTGAGCAAAAGAGCTCAGAGACAGCGCCCAGGCCCTGAGTTCAAACCCCATGACCAGAAAAAAAAAAGTGGTAGAGCACTAGCCTTGAGCAGAAAAAGCTCAGACAGCACCCAGACCCTGAGTTCAACATGACCAACGAAAACAAAGAACAAACAAACAAAGATGGAGAGTTCCACACCTGCCTGGGAAAAGTACTGAGTACCAGGCCAGCCCAGGCTACACAGTGAGTTCAAAATCAGTCTTGGTTATCAGACTCTGTCGGGAGGAAGTGGCCCCAAACCAGGCACACTGTGGCCCTCATCTTTACCCTCCCAGGCCAGGTCAGAGAGAGAGTGAGGCCAGGAAGGACCCCGGTGGGCAGGGGGCAGGGTGGGAAGGACCCCGGCGCAAGCTGCACAAGGTGGGACAGGGCCCCTCTGCTTGGCAAATCCCACACAACCCCGGGACCTGCCAGCCCAGACCCCTGGTTCCCCAGTGACCCCAGGATTGTGACCGCCAGCTGTGAGCTGACCAGAGGCCATCCCCCTGGCTTTCCCACGGCCACCCAGGAGGGTCTGGCGGGTCCTTGGCCAGGAGAGACCCAGCACCCCAGGGTAGGGGGGAGAAGGGGAGGGTGTGGATCCCATCTGCCCAGGAGGGCTTACCTGTGCGCAGCCAGCTGTGCAGGAGACCAAAGCTGGAGACAATGCTCTCTCCATGCTGAACTGAGGCAAAATGGTAGAGGAGGAAGAAGGAAGCGGGTCTTGAGCCAAACCCAGGCCCTTTCTCGCTCCCGACACCTGCCATTAATTAGGTCATTGACAATAGCATATATCAACTCTGTCACTGGAACCGCTAGATTGCCCAGGAGCAGTGGACAAAGTTCAAGCACTGTCGGCTGGGACCTTTGGAAGAGGCTGGGTGTCCCTGGGCACACACGCACAAAGGAGAAGTTGACCAGAGCCACTGAGCCTCAAAATTGGCTCTGGGGGTGGCCCCAGGGGTTCATTGAGCCCGTCTCTCATCCATCTTCCTTCCTTCCTTCCTTTCTTCCTCCCTCCCTCCCTCCCTCCTCTCCCTTCCTTTTACCTCTCTCCCTCCCCCTGGGGCCTGAACTCAGGGCCTGGGTGCTGGTCACTGAGCATTTTTTTTTTTTCATTCAAAACGTGCCCTACCATTTGAGCCACAGGTCCACTTCCCACTTTTTTAAAGTCAGTTCTGCGGCTTGAACTGAGGGCCTGGACACCGTCCCTGAGCTTCTTTTGCTGAAGACTAGCACTCAACCACTTGAGCCACAGCACCACTTCTGGCTTTTTCTGTTTAAGTGATGCTGAGGAATCGAACCCAGGGCTTCATGCATGCTAGGCAAGCAGTCTACCACTGAGCCACCTTCCTAGCCCATCTATTTCCCACTTTCTGCTGGTTACTTGGAGGTAAGAGTCTCATGGACTTTCCCCTCATGGGTTGGCTTTGAACTGAGATGCCCAGATCTAGGGTTACAGGCGCCAGCCAGGGGCCTCTGGCTCAAGGCTCAGTGCTGGTGGCACAGGTGGCGGAGCCCCAGGGCGCTTTGGGTGGCTATAAAATGCCCCAGGGGATCAACCAGATTTACCGAAATGTATGACAGAACATCCTGGAAGATTGGTTTTGTTTATTTTGTCCTTGGGCATGACCAACAGTCTAAGGTACAATGGGACTATTGCTTCCTGTTCAATAAAATTATTTCTACTTCAGGTGCCACACTGACCTGGAATGTTCTGCCATGGCTCTGGGAATGACGGCCGCAGCTCTGCAGCAGGCGGTGCCCGCCAGGGTCGGTGCCCGCCAGGGTCGCTCCCCAAGCCCAAGAGCCGCAGGTCGCCAGGAAGGACCTCCTCGGCCAGGGGCCCAGGAGCGTCTCACGGGAGACCTTCCTACCAGCTCGAGAAAGCAGCTTCCACACGCGATCGGGGTTGGAGGGTGGAATCAATCCTGGGACTGCATCAGACATCATCCTGGTCAGAAATCCAAAAGATGCTTCCTTCTGTCCTCCCATCTGAGCCCCAGATACTAAGCAATTTGCCATAAAGGGAAACTGAAGCAGGGGAAGACCAATAATCCATAATCCCTCTTCAGGGGAAGCTGGGGATTTATCAGACTCGCTCCAGCAAGCCTGTCACCCCTAAGTTGTTTGGTTTTTTTGTTTTTATTTTTATGTTTTGTCAGTCATGGGTCTTGAACTCTGGGCCTGAGTGCTGTCCCTCAGCTCTTCAGCTCAAGGCTAGCGCTCTACCACTTGAACCACAGTGCCACTGGTTCCTTAGAGATAAGATTCTCATGGACTTTCTTGCCCAAGGGTGGCTTTGAACCACGATCCTCAGATCTCAGCCCCCTGAGTAGCTAGGATTACAGGCATGAACCACTGGTGCCTAGCCCATGACTTAAAAAAAATTGCTACTATAGAAGGATAATTATGCTAATGTGATGTACAGAGGTATTACAGTTACATGAGTCAGGTAATACATTTTCTTTTGGACAGTGTCTTCCATTTCCTCACTCTCTTTTTCTTTTTTTTTTTTTTTTTTGGGTCCGGTCATGGGGCCTGAACTCTGGGCCTGGGCTCTGTCCCTCAGCTCTTCAGCTCAAGGCTAGCGCTCTACCACTTGAGTCACAGTGCCACTTCTGGCTTTTTTCTTTTTGCTTATGTGGTGCTGAGGAATCGAACCCAGGGCCTCATGCATGCAAGGCAAGTGTTCTACCACTGAGCCACCTTCCCAACCCCATTTCCTCACTCTCTCCCAGTCCCTCTCCCCTTCCCCCCTCCCCCCCTCCACCCACGAGTTGCATAGTTCACTTTTCCCCAGGTCCAGTGCGCTCCACTGCTGAACCTTTTCATCCTTGCATGAGCACTGTGCCCTCCCCACACCCTCTCGAAGATATACGTGGGAATACACCATACATGAGGAAAAGACAGAATCATCAAAATATCAAGACTATTTAACTAAAATAAAAAGAGAGGGCTCTTGTTTCCATGTGTCGGAGTTTGTTTCCGTGTATGTATGTTATTTTATTTTATATAAATATGGAGAGGCACTTAGGCATTGTGCCTTTGTTTTTTGTTTTTTTGTTTTTTTTGGGGGGTCCGGTCGTGGGGCCTGAACTCTGGGCCTGGGCGTTGTCCCTCAGCTCTTCAGCTCAAGGCTAGTGCTCTACCACTTGAGCCACAGCGCCACTTCCGGCTTTTTTCTTTTTGCTTATGTGGGGCTGAGGATTCGAACCCAGGGCCTCGAGCATGCAAGGCAAGCGCTCTACCACTGAGCCACCTTCCCAGCCCCAGGCATTGTGCCTTTGTGATTCTCTTCTAAGACCATCCTCTTTTGGTCCCACTGTATGCGAGCATCTAGAATCCTGTGTAAACTGTCACATCCCAGTGTATTTTAGATCTAACTGTATATCAGAGAGAACATGTGCCTTGTCTCTCTGAGCTTGGCTTACCTCACTTAACATGATATATTCTAGTTCCATGCATTTCCCTACAAATGATAGGATTTTATTCTTTATTCTTTCTAATGGCTGTGTAAAATTCCGCTAGGTACCACATTTGTTGGATCCAGTCATCTACTGTGGGGAATCTGGGCTGTTCGTATGGCTTGGCTGTTATGAATAGCGCAGCAATGAACATGGCTGTGCAGGTGACTTTATCATATCCTGGCTCATGATGTTCAGGGTAGATGCCTAGGAGTGGTATATCTGGGTCATAGGGAAGTTCTATGCTTCTTTTGTTTGTTTGTTTTTGTCCCTGAGCTTCATTTGCTCAAGGCTAGCACTTGAGCCACAGTGCCACTTCCAGCTTTTTCTGGTTAAGTGGTACTGAGGAATCGAACCCAGGGCTTCATACATGCTAGGCAAGTACTCTACCATTAGGCCACATTCCCAGCCTACATTTAGTTTTTTTTTTTGTGTGTGTGATTTTTATTTTTATTTTATTTTTATTTTATTTTGTCGGTCGTGGGGCTTGAACTCTGGGCCTGGGCGCTGTCCCTCAGCTCTTCAGCTCAAGGCGAGCGCTCTACCACTTGAGCTACAGCACCACTTCCTTATTTTTATTTTTTTTTATTGTGCTACATTTAGTTTTCTAAGGAAGCTCCAGACTGTTGCCCAGAGTGGTTTTAGTTTACATTCCCACCAGCAGTGCAGTAGGGTTCCTTTTCCCCCACATCCCTGCCAACATTTGATGTTCAAATTCACAATATTGGCCAATCAAACTGGGGTGAGAGGGCTGGGAAGGTGGCTCAGTGGTAGAGCGCTAGCCTTGAGCTGAAGAGCTGAGGGACAGAGCCCAGGCCCAGATTTCAGGCCCCACGACTGGACCCTCCCCCAAAAAACAGGTAAGATGGTATCTCAGAGTTGTTTTGATTTGCATTTCTTTTATGACCAGGGATGATGAGCATTTCCTCATGTGTTTCTTTGACATTCTTACCATCTCTTCTGAGAAGCCTCTCCTTAGATGTCTTGCCCATTTAGTGATAGATCTATTAGGTTTGGGAGGGGCTGGTTTCTTGAGCTTCTTGTATATATTGGATTTTAGACCTTTGTCTGCTTTGTTGCTGGCAAAGATCTTTTCCCAAGCAAGACACTGGTGGCTCATTCCAGCAATCCTAGCTACTCAGGGCTAAAATCTGAGGATTGTGGTTTGAAGCCAGCAGGGGAGGATCAGGGGACAGAAAGGTCCTTCTGAGGGGCTGGGAAGGGGGCTCAGTGGTAGAGCGCTTTCCTTGCATGTATGAGGCCCTGGTTTGATTCCTCAGCACCCCAGAAGCAGAAAAAAACAGGAAGTGATGCTGTGGCTCAAGTGGTAGAGTGCTAGCCTTGAGCAGAAGAGCTGAGGGACAGCGCCCAGGCCCAGAGCTCAAGCCCCACAACTGACAAAAACAAAAAAACAACCCAGAATGCTGACGAGATGGTTGTTTACGCATTCCGCTTCAAAGCAAGAAGGCTGGGACAGTAATTGGGAAAAAAGGCATGAAAGTGAAGGCTCTCCGTGCAGACTACAATGCCAGTGTTTCAGTCCCAGACAGCAGTGGCCCGCGTGCGCATACGGAGCATCAGTGCTGATATTGAAACAATTGGAGACATTCTGAGGAAAGTCATCCCTACCCCAGAAGTGGGCCTGCGGCTGCCACTGCCCCCTGCAACCAGCCAGCTCCTGCTCGAAGCTGAAGCTGTGGAATGCTTAGAGGAAGGGACTTTGACTGGGAGGTGCGACTGTTGCTTCATCAGCTTTTGGCAGGGAGGAATTATTGAGGTCAAAGGTGCTAAAATCAAAGAATTCCAAGAGACTACTCAGACAGCAATCAAGCTTTTCAAGAACACTATCATCTCGCTGACACTTGTTCTTATTGGAGGAGAGCCTGCTAGAGTGGTAGAGGGCATAAACATCATCCTTGATCTTTTTTTTTTTGATGGGTTGTGGGGCCTGAACTCTGGGCCTGGGCGCTGTCCCTCAGCTCTTCAGCTGTAGACCAGCGCTCTACCACTTGAGCCTCGGCCCCACTTCCGGCTTTTTCTTTTTTTTTTTTTTTTTTTTTGGGTCCGGTCGTGGGGCCTTGAACTCTGGGCCTGGGCGCTGTCCCTGAGCTCTTCAGCTCAAGGCTAGCGCTCTACCACTTGAGCCACAGCTCCACTTCCGGCTTTTTCTTTTTGCTTACGTGATGCTGAGGAATCGAACCCAGGGCCTTGAGCATGCAAGGCAAGCGCTCTACCACTGAGCCACCTTCCCAGCCCCATTTCCGGCTTTTTCTGCTTATGTGGTCCTGAGGAATCAAACCAAAGGCCTCATGCATGCAAGGCAAGCGCTCAACCACTGAGCCACCTTCCCAGCCCCCATTTGATCTTATATCAGAGTCTCCCATTAAAGCACGTGCATGGCCTTATGATCCCAACTTCTATGATGAGACCTATGATTATGGTGGTTTTACGATGATGTTTGATGGTCATTGTGGACATCCTGTGGGATTTCCCATATAAGGAAGAGGGTGGGGGTGGTCATCCATGCTTTCTTCTAGAAGAGATGATGGTGATTCGAGTCCTTGTCATGCACCTCCTCCTCTACTTGCTGGTCAAGGTGGCCAGGGCAGTAGCAGAGCTCGGAATCTTCCTCTTCCTCCACCACCTCCGTGTAGAGGAGGAGATCGAATGGCCTATGACCGAAGAGGAAGACCTGGGACCGCTATGATGGCATGGTTGGTTTTAGAATGACACTCGGGACTCTGCGATGCATACATGGAGCCCATCAGAATGGCAGATGGTTTAGAACCACAGGGTGGCTCGGTCTGATTATTCCCATGCAGGTGGTCCTGGTGGATCTATTATTACTACACAAGTAACTGTTCCCAAAGATTTGGCTGGATCTATTATTGGCAAAAGTGGTCAAAGGATTAAACAAATCCATCATAAGTTGGGAGTTTCGATCAAAACTGATGAGCCTTTAGAAGGATCAGATCATTACCATTACAGGACCACAGGACCAGGCTCAGAATGTCCGGTATTTACTGCAGAACAGTGTGAAGCAGTATGCAGATGTTGAAGGAGTCTAATGCAAGATTTTTTTTTCCTTTTTATAGAATGAATCAGTATTCTGGAAAGCTTTTCCTTTTTTTTGTCAGTCTAGGGACTTAGGCATGCAAGGCAAGCACTCAGGGGCTGGGAAGGTGGCTCAGTGGTAGAGCGCTTGCCTTGCAGGCATGAGGCCCTGGGTTCAATTCCTCAGCACCACATAAGCAGGAAAAGTTTTTCTAAGACTACTGAAAAACTGAAGGAGTCCTGCATCTTTTTTTTTTTTTCCAATCTGCTTCTGCTCAGAAAGCCAACGTTCCTCTGTTTCATAGGTGTTCTGCATTTGAGATATAGTGAAATCTTTGCTGTTCACCAGATCTAATGTTTTAGTTCCTCACAAACAGGTTGAGGGCAGGGAGGGCGTGTAGAAACTAACATTGAAATTTTGAAATAGCAGCAGAGTGAGTGGATTTTATTTTTTGTACATTGTTGGTGGTTTAAAAAAATTCCTCCTAGGGCTGGGAAGGTGGCTCAGTGGTAGAGCGCTTGCCTTGCATGGATGAGGCCCTGGGTTTGATTCCTCAGCACCACCTAAGCAGAAAAAGCTGGAAGTGGCGCTGTGGCTCAAGTGGTAGAGCGCTAGCCTTGAACTGAAGAGCTGAGGGACAGCGCCCAGGCCCAGAGTTCAAACCCCATGACGGACAAAAATAAAAATTCCCCCTATGTAATTATTGTGAACACCTTGCATGTGGTCACTGTAAGCATTTGTGGGGTGGGACAGGGAGGAAAGTAACAGTAGTTCACACGCCCCTGGCATTTGTTCAGAGCCGTGTACAGAATGTAATGCTCTTTTGTGAGAAACATGTTATGATTTTTTAATTTTTTTTTCAGTTGTGTGGCCTGAACTCTGGGCCTGGGCGCTGTCCCTCAGCCCTTCGGCTCAAGGCTAGGGCTCTACCACTTGAGCCACAGCGCCACTTCCAGCTTTTTCTGCTTAGGTGGTGCTGAGGAATCAAACCCAGGGCCTCATGCATGCAAGGCAAGTGCTCTACCACTGAGCACCTTCCTAGCCCCACGTTATGATTTTTAAGATAAAGTTAGGATGGGCACCTGTAATCCTAGCTACTCAGGAGGTTGATATCTGAGGATCACAGTTCAAAGCCAGCCCAGGCAGGAAAGTCCATGAGTCTCTCATTTCCAATAAACCACCAGAAAACTGGAAGTGGTGCTGTGGCTCAAGTGGTTGAGTGCTAGCTTTGAGCTGAAGAGCTGAGGGACAGCGCCCAGGCCCAGAGTTCAAACCCCACAACCAACAAAATAAATAAATAAATTAATAATAAAATAAATTTAGTGAACCTATCTATGGTGGTCATTTTTTTTTTATTTTGGTCGGTCATGGGGCTTGAACTCTGGGCTTAGGCTCTGTCCTTGTGCTCTTCAGCTCAAGGTGAGCACTCTACCGCTTGAGCCACAGCACCACTTCCAGTTTTCTTGCGGTTTACTGGAGATGAGAGTCTCACGAACTTTCCTGCCTGGGCTGGCTTTGAACCTCGATCCTCAGATCTCAGCCTCCTGAGTAGCTAGGATGACAGGCATGAGCCACCGGCGTCCGGCTGGTGGTCATTTTTTAAAGGTAGTTTTCAAATGGTGGCTGCCTTTTCTTCTCTTTTCTTTTTTTTTTTATTGTGAAAATACAGTACAGAGGGGTTACAATTACACGGGCAAGGTAATGAGTACTCTTTTTTTTTTTATCAAGAATTGTTGCCTCTTCCTTTGTTTCCCCTTCCCATCCCTTCCCGTCTTCCCCCACCCCCCACTCCCCCACAGTGGCCACATTTTCTAACCCACTTCTAAACACTAAGTTTGAGTTTTTCAGCTCTTCTGTTAAATATAAATGCACCTCTTGGCTATAAACCAGCAGGATTGTCAACAAGCTTTATTACTCCAATTAACATTCAGTTGTGGAAGTGGTTGATGGCTGAATAAAATCTGGTTATTTTTATTACATAATTTCTCACATATAGACTTCAACTGTCAACCCCAGTAGTGTCTATTAAACTTTATGAAAATATATATACATACATACATTTCCATTGTATGCAATTTTTAAAAATGTACCATTTTTCAACTGTATGTTTGATTATGTAGAAAATGTTTGTGAGCAGTTCAAAAATGAAAAAAAAAGTTCCTGTGGATGTTTTATGTGGTATCTTGGCATTTGTATTGATAGTTCAAAATTTACTTCCAAATAAAAATCCCATAATGCTGGGGGGAAAAGAAAGATCTTTTACGTCTTTGGTTAGGTTTATTCCTAGGTATTTTTTTCAGGCTATTGCAAATGGAGCTGTCATGATTTACCTTTCTGCTTGTACATTGTTGGCACACAGAAAGGCTACTGACTTTTATGGCTTAATTTTGTATTTTGCTACTTTGCCAAAGTGGTTGCTTAGCCCTAGAAGCTTTGGGATGGAGTCTTTTGGGTGCGTTAGGTATAAGTTCATGTCATCTGCACACAGGGAGAATTTGACTTCTTCTTTCCCTATGTGAATCCCTTTTATGTCCCTTTCTTGCCTTATTGCTTTGGCTAAGAAATCCAGAATTATATTGAAGAGGAATGGAGACAGTGGGCATCCTTGCCTCTTCCTGATTTTAGGGGAAATGGTTTTAGTTTTTCACCCTTCAATATGATGTTGGCTGTTGGTCTGTCACGTATAACCTTTATTATTTTAAGGAATGTGACCAGGTGCTGGTGGCTCATGTCTGTCATCCTAGCTACTCAGGAGGCTGAGATCTGAGGATCGCAGTTTAAAGCCAGCCCAGGCAGGAAAGTCTGTAAGACTCTTTTTTTTTTTTTGGGTCCGGTCATGGGGCCTGAACTCTGGGCCTGGGCGCTGTCCCTCAGCTCTTCAGCTCAAGGCTAGTGCTCTACCACTTGAGCCACAGCGCCACTTCTGGCTTTTTTCTTTTTGCTTATGTGGTGCTGAGGAATCGAACCCAGGGCCTTGAGCATGCAAGGCAAGTGCTATACCACTGAGCCACCTTCTCAGCCCCCCTTTTTTTTTTTATTTGGGGAGGGGTCGGGTCGTGGGGCCTGAACTCTGGGCCTGGGTGCTGTCCTTCAGCTCTTCAGCTCAAGGCTAGCGCTCTACCACTTGAGCCACAGTGCCACTTCCGGCTTTTTTCTTTTTTTTTTTTTGCTTATGTGGTGCTGAGGAATCGAACCCAGGGCCTCAGGCATGCAAGGCAAGCCTTGCTCTACCACTGAGCCACATTCCCAGCCCTTTAAAAGTCTTATAGAGCCGGGTGCTGGTGGCTTACGCCTGGAATCCTAGCTACTCAGGAGGCTGAGATTTGAGGATCCTGGTTCAAAGCCAGCCCAGCCAGGAAAGTCCGTGAAACTCTTATCTCCAGTAAACCACCAGAAAACTGGAAGTGGCACTGTAGCTCAAGTGGTAGAGCGCTAGTCTTGAGCTGAAGAACTGAGGGACAGCACTCAGGCTCAGAGTTCAAGCTCTAGGACCGACGGGGAAAAAAAAAAAAAGTCTTATAGAGTTCAGTAGTGAATCCATCTGGGCCTGGGCTTTCCCTTGTTGGAAGACTTCTGATAACTCCCTCGATCTCACTGTGTGTTACTGGCCTGTTTATGTGGTTTATATCTCCTTGGTTCAGCTTAGGCAGTTTGTATCTCTCTAGATATTTGTCCATTTATACTAAGTTGTCCCTTTTTTCCCCCAGTCCTGTAACATTGAACTCACGGCCTGGGCACTGTCCTTGAGCTTCTTTTGCTCAAAGCTAGCACTCTACCACTTGAGCCACAGTGCCACTTGTGGCTTTTTCTGTGTATGTGGTACTGAGGAATTAAACCCAGAGCATCATGCAAGCACTCTACCACTAAGCCATATTCCCAGCCCCAGTTCTCCTTCTTTTTTGGGTATAGATTTTCAAAGTAGTCCTTCATAATCATTTGGATTTCTTGGATGTTTGTTGTAATGGTTCCTGTGGCATCTCTGATTTTATTGATTTGAATCTCATATTTTTTCTTCATCAATCTTGCTAATGGTCTGTCAATTTTATTTTATTTTTTCGAAGAATCAGCTTTTTTTTTTTGAAAGTCCTGGGACTTGAACCCAGGACCTGAGCTGTTTTTGCTCAAGGCTAGCACTCTACCACTTGGAGCCACAACACCACTTCCAGCTTTTTCTGTTTATGTGATTCTAAGGAACTGAACCTAGGGTTTCATGCATGCTAGGCAAGCACTCTACCACTAAACCACATTCCCAGCCCAGAATCAGCTTTTTGTTACATACCTTTCTTTTTTTTTTTTTTTTTGTCGGTCGTGGGGCTTGAACTCTGGGCCTGGGCGCTCTCCCTCAGCTCTTCAGCTCAAGGCGAGCGCTCTACCACTTGAGCTACAGCGCCACTTCCCAGAATCAGCTTTTTGTTTCATTGAATTTATGTATAATATTTTTAATCTCCTTCATTAATTTTTTGCTCTAATCTTTGCTAATTCTCTCCATCTAGTAGTTTGGGTTTTTTTTTTTTTGGTTTGTTTGTTGTTGTTGTTTTTGCAGTTGTAATTGCATTATGAGGCTGTGTCTTTTTTTTTTTTAATAAAGAATTGGAATTTTTATTAAGGTTGAAGTCCAAACCAAGACAAACATTTCACCAATAACACCCATTTGTTGTTTCAAGGAGAAGCCTATTCTAGGTAAAAATCAATTGTGTTTTTGTTTCAGTAGATTAACTGCAGGTGTAGAACAGGAAAGGAATGGAAATGGATGGCTTTCCAGCTACTCTTTCACCCTGCATAATGTGCTGTGAACCAGACAGAAGAGTTTGAGAACACAGAAGAAGACTAAGGACATTATTTAGCAGAAGAGAAAGGACTCAAGGTTAAATTACCTCTGACCTATCAAGCTCGGGATAAAGGAAGCTTCGTTATCTGGTTGACTGCCCTTACTATCTTTGGCATTTGAGTAGAAACCAAGCATATGTGCCGGGGGTTTCGTCCTAGGAATGACTGATTGTCTCTGAAATTTAGAATCAGGAGGCTGTGTCTTAAGACTGCTAGTTGTGGGCTGGGAATGCAGCTTAGTGGTAGAGTGCTTACCTAGCATGCATGAAGCCATGGGTTCAATTCCTTAGTAGTACATAAGCAGAAAAAGCCAGAAGTGGTGCTGTGGCTCAAGTTGTGGAGCGCCAGTTGAGCAACAGGAGCTCAGGGACAGTGCCCAGGCCCTGAGTTCAAGTCTCAGGATTGGCAAAAAAAAAATAATGTTTTTAACTGGGTGACAAATACCTGGTGTTTCAATAGATATGGAGATTTTTGTTTTTGTGCCAGTTCTGCGGCTTGAACTCAGGGCCTGGGCACTGTTTCTGAGGGGTTTCTTTGCTCAAGTCTAGTACTCTACCACTTGAGCGACAGCTCCACTTGCAGCTTTTTGGTGGTTAATTGGACATGAAGAATCTAAGAGGCAGGCACTGGTGGCTCACACCGGTAATCCTAGATACTAGAGGGCTGTGCCAGCCTGTGCAGGAAAAGTCTGTAAGACTCTTATCTTGGGGCTGGGAAGGTGGCTCAGTGGTAGAGAGCTTGCCTTGCATGCCTGAGGCCCTGGGTTCGATTCCTCAGTACCACATAAGAAAAAAGAAAAAAGCCGGAAGTGGCTCTGTGGCTCAAGTGGTAGAGTGCTAGCCTTGAGCAAAAGCGCTCAGGGACACCATCCAGGACCTGAGTTCAACCCCACAACCAACCATCATCATCAACAACAACAAAGAGCCTCAGACTTTCCTGCCTGGACTGGCTTTGAACAATGATCCTCAGATTTCAGCCTCTTGAGTGGTTCAGATTACAGGTGTGAGCCACCAAAGCCCTGTGCTTTGAAGGGTTTTCAACAGAGTTTAAAGCTCCAAAGAAGGAAGAAAAGAGCTAACGATCACAGTAGATCAAGGTTCACTCAGCGTTCCTGCCGATCTCAGATGAGCCCCCAAAGGATGAAGTGGCGTTTTCCTCTGCTGCTGCTCAGTGCCTTTGGCTCCACTGTTCTCAGCAACCACTAAGGTTGCAGCTCAGAGAAGGCAACACCTCCAGCTCCACCACCAGCTCCACTGCCAGCTCCACCGCTGCCATAGCCTTCTTGGGTTCTTGTCTCAAGAATTTAGCCGACTGAAGAAGTCAGGACACTGGACTGAACGAGTACAGACACCTTTATGCAGAGGTCCCTCAGCCAAGCTCCCGCTGCTCTGTGCATCCACTTCCCAGTCTACTCTCCGGGTTCTGTCACACCTCTCTGCGTCTAAGGAGGTTTTTTTTTTTTTTTTTTTGCCAGTCGTGGGGCCTGAACTCTGGGACTGGCGCTGTCCCTCAGCTCTTCAGCTCATAGCTAGTGCTCTACCACTTGAGCCACAGCGCCACTTCTGGCTTTTTCTGCTTATGTGGTGCTGAGGAATCGAACCCAGGGCCTCATGCATGCAAGGCAAGCGCTCTACCACTGAGCCACCTTCCCAGCCCTCTAAGGAGTTTGTAATATCCCAAGCTGCACTCTGATTGGTTGCCGCTATGCCACTGAGGTATAAGACAACCGACCAATGAGAAGACCTGCTGAAACTGTAGTCCTCAATTAGGTCCGTCTCCTGCACCTACCTCACCTCCAGCTAAGACTGAGAGAGGAACTAGGAAGGTGGACATTCTACTCCCTTCAGCTGGGATTTCTGAAAGAGTCTAGCGTTTTCTACAGTCTAGTCTCAGCTTGACAAGACAACAATGCTGTCCACTGCAAGACATTCTATAGCTGGGGCTATAGAAGCTTCTAGATTTTTTTTTTCCTGGTCCTGGGGCTGAGCACTGTCCTTCAGCTCCTTTTGCTCAAGGCTAGTGCTCTTACCACTTGAGCCACAATATCACGTCTGGCCTGTTCTGAGTAGTTTATGGGAAATAGGAATCTCACAGACTTTCCTGTCCGTGCTGGCTTCAAACTGCAATCCTGAGATCTCACCTTCTAGAATTTTATTTTATTTTTTGTCAGTCGTGAGGTTTGAACTCTGGGCCTGGGTGCTGTCCCTCAGTTCTTCAGCTCAAGGCGAGAGCTCTACCACTTGAGCCACAGTGCCACTTCTGATTTTCTGGTGGTTAATTGGAGATAAGAGTCTCTCAGATGTTCTTACCTGGGCTGTCTTTGAACTGCGATCCTCGGATCTCAGCCTCCTGAGTAGCTAGGATTACAGGCGTGAGCCACCCGTGCCCGGCCCTTCTAGCTTTTTAAACTGTATTTGCCCCCATTCATCACAGGCCAGGGCAGCAGACATTCAGGTGGTGGTGGCTCACGCCTGTAATCCTAGCTACTCAGGAGGCTGAGATCTGAGGATCGCTGAGGGACAGCACCCAGGCCTCGAGTTCATGCCTTAGGACTGGGTCACTAAAAAAGTAAATGAATAAATACATAAATGGAACAGACTCACTTCTATTAAGCTCTTTCTTGGCTAGTCTGATTTGAGAGTGACTTTTTCTGTGTGTGCTGGTACTGGGGTTTTAACTCAGGGCTTGATGTTCTATCTTGGCTTTTTCACTCAAGGCTGGTGCTCTACCACTTGAGCCATGGCTCCACTTCCAGTGTTTTGATGGTTCATTGGAGATAGTGGCTCATACCTGTAATCCTAGCTACACAGGAGGCTGAGATCTGAGGATTGCGGTTCAAAGCCAGCCTGGGCAGAAAGTCCAAGAAACTTTTTTTTTTTTTTTTGTCGTGGGGCTTGAACTCTGGGCTGGGCGCTGTACCTCAGCTCTTCAGCTCACGACTAGCACACTACCACTTGAGCCACAGTGCCATTTCTGGCCTTTTTTTTTTTTTTACTGTTTATGTGGTCCTGAGGAATGGAACCCAGGGCCTCATGCATGTGAGGCAAGCACTCTACCACTGAGCCACCTTCCCACTTTTTTTTTGGGGGGGTCGAGTTGTGGGTCTTGAACTCTGAGCCTGGGCGCTGTCCCTCAGCTCTTCAGCTCAAGGCTAGCGCTCTACCACTTGAGCCACAGCGCCACTTCCGGCTTTTTTCTTATGTGGTGCTGAGGAATGGAACCCAGGGCCTCGAGCATGCAAGGCAAGTGCTCTACCACTGAGCCACCTTCCCAGCCCCCTTGGCGAGACTCTTTATATCCAACAAACTACTCAGAAAAAGCCGGAAGTGGCGCTGTGGCTGTAGTGGTAGAGCACTAGCTTGGAGCACAAAGAGGCTCGGGGACAGCGCCCAGGCCAATAAAAAAAATAGTGTATGGCCTCTCCTGTCCAGGCTGGCTTTGCACCACCATGCCCAGGTCTTGGCCTCCTGAGGAGCCAGGCACGAGCCACTGGAGCCTGCGCCAGACGGCGGCGCTCCAGAACCTGCCGGGGGCTCCCTGCGGCACGGGGCTTTGGCGGGTGGGTCACAGCTGCCCTGCCCTGTCACCCACAGCACTGAGTTGCTGGAATACCGCCCGTGCCAAGCTGCCTATGTCTGCACCCCCATATTGTCACCCCCTCATCTTCTGGCTCATCCCCCTCCCCCATCTTTCAGGACTCCCTGTCTTTCCAGGAGCACCCCAACCACTGCCATGAGGTTTCCCTGTCCACTAAGCCCCCTCAATGCCTTTCTTGCTTGGGTATCTCCTGTGGGGTGCAGGGGAAACGGGGCGGGGGCAGGGGCGGGGGGGGGGAGAGGGAGAGAGAGGGCTTGGGCACTCTACCACTTGAGCCACACTCACATTTCTAGCTTTTGGCTGGTTCACTGGAGAGTCTCATAGACTTTCCGGCCCTGGTGAGCTTCGAACCCCGATCTTTGTATTCCAGCCTCCTGAGTAGTTAGGATTACAGGTGTGAGCCACCAGCGCCTGGCCCAGCCATTTTATAGTTTGTGATCCCAGGGATTCAAGCCTGGGTTGGGACTGAGGTCCTGCAGGTCAGAGCCTCAGTCCCCACCCCTGGGACTTACCTCCCCAGCAAAGGGAGTGTTCACGAAGAGCGGCTCTGCCATGGAAACAGCCGCTGCTTAACCCCATTTCCAGGCGCCCCAGAGGGGCCGAGTTTTGTCTGTCATCCTGGGCTGGGCCTGAAGGCCTGACATTTCCTGACAGATGGGCTGAGACTGGAGCCAGAAGGGGAGAGGTCTCAAAGCCTCGGGCTCTTCCCCTCTACTCCCAGCCCTCTGGCCAGCTGGATGGTTGGGGGTGGCGCTGTCCTTGGGGGGTCCCCACACACCTGCACCAGGAGCTGAGACCTCTGGAGTGCCAGAGCAAGAGCTGTCTGTCAGCAGGCCGGGAGTGGGGTGTGGGCTGGGGCAGGAGCAGCCAGGCCCAGGGGCTGACAGGATTTTTCCACGCCAACCCCCACCTCTGTCGGGGCCTCCCACAGCTCGCAGAGGCCTACCTCAGTCCCCAGGGCAGAGGGAGGCTCCGGGGCTAGGCCGCAGGGGCAGGGCTCCTGCAGTCTGTTGCCATTGTGGGCCGAATCTAGATCCTGAGCTGAGGCTTGATCTCTGATCCTGCACTGAGCCCCGATCCTCGGCTGAGTTCTGATCTGTACTGAGCCCCGATCCTCGGCTGAGTTCTGATTCTGAACTGAATCCTGATCCTGATTCTTCGTTGAGTTCTAATCTGGACTGAACGCGATCCCTGACTGGGCCCCGATTCCTGGTGAGCCCTGATCTTTGGCTGAGTCCCTAATCCCAGGCTGACCTCTGATCATGGACCGAGCCTTGCTGGGCTGAACACTGGAGCCCATCTTTTCCTGAGCTTTTGACCAGGTAGAGCCCAATCTTTGGCCAAATGCTGACTCTAGGCTAGAATTTCATCCTACACCAAGCCCCAATCTCAGCTGAGCTTTCTTTGATCCTGGACTGAGTCCCAATCATTTTTGGGGAGTTCCAGAACCCAAGATGTACCTTAATCTTAAATTGATCTCTGGCTCTAGTTAGCAGAGTCACCAAACCCTGACCTGAGTGCACCTCATCCTAAGCTAAGATCCAATCTTAGCTGAGCTCCAATTCTAGATTTTATATGTGTGTGCCAGTCCTGGGGCTTGAACTCAGGGCCTGGGTGCTGTCCCTTAGCTTTTTTGTCTAGGCTGGCACTCTGCCACTTGAGCCACAGGTCCGCTTTTGGCTTTCTGGTGGTTAAATGGAGATAAGGGTCTCAGACTTTCCTGCCTGGGGCTGGCTTTGAACCACAATCCTCAGATCTCAGTCCCTTGCATAGTTGGGACTACAGGTGTGAGCCACCAGCACCCAGCTCCAATTCTTGCTTAATGCCATCTGCAGAGAGGAGGCGGCTGGTAGGTGGGCCCCACGGGGGCAGACAGGCCCTGTGCAGCTCTGTCCACACCGTGTGCACACGGACCCCTGTGGGTGATCGCTGTGACTCCGTGGGGACCAGGCAGGAATCTCATGCTTCTCTGATGGGGCAGAAAACAGAGACTGGGGTCAGCAATCCCCATCCGGACCCCAATCACCCTTGGGGCTCCTGTGGGTCTAGACGCTGCCGCTGCCTAGCCACTCCAGGCGGCCTGGGCCAGGGCCATGCTGCCCTCTTCCTGGGGGAGGGGGGCACGCACCCCGACACCCCTCCCTGCGGAAGCTGCCACGCCGTCCACCACCTGCTCTGGGGCCAGATGCCCTTCTGGCCTTCCTCATCGCCCTACTGTTTGTCCACCCTAGGCCCTCGTGTTCACACAGCTGGGAAGTGGGGGTGCCACGTCCAGGGCCGCGAGGGGAACAGGTGCGTAGGAGGGGGAGACGCAAGCTGATGTGAGCACTGGAGCCGGGGCAGCGTCCAGCCCGGAGGACACGGCCCCGGGCGCTGCCGCATGGCGCACTGGGGAGGGCAGGAAACGTTACAGGTAACTGGGGATGAGGAAATAAGTTCTTTTCCACTAACAAAAAGCCGACATCATCCTGGTAGCTCTTGAGCTAACATCCCTGAGTAAACGAGGCGCTCTCTTATCTCCCTTTGGGAGAAGGATCAGGAACTGGCGGGGCGGCCGGCCTCCCCTGCCTACCTCTGCCCGCGGCCCCTGCCCCTCACGCATCCCTGGAATGGTGTCTGCACACGGCCAAGGGTGCCTTCGGCCTTGCTTAAGAGATCCGTGGTCCCCAACAGAGGGGCAGGGTGGGGTGGGACCGGGACTTGATCCTGGGCCACCTGTGACCAGCCAATGTCCCCTGGGAGACAGCCGGTGTCACCAGAGGAACCCCCACCCCACGCCAGAGCAATGTGTTGAGCACGCGGTGTTGCCCCCGGCCCTCTCTGAGCCACATTTGTCAGGCAAGGATACCTGGGCTGGGCCCAGAGTTTAGACTGGGGAACCCCTGGGACACCCCCATCTCCCCCTCTGGGCGAAGTGAGGCCACCTTTTGGAAAGAGGCAAAAACAACTGTGCCACCTGGTTGCATGCTTGTCTGTCTGTCTGTCTGTCAGTCTGTCTCTCCCTCTCTCTGTTAGTTGTGGGGCTTGAACTTGGCCTGGGCGCTGTCCCTCAGCTCTTCAGCTCAAGGCTAGCGCTCTACCACTTGAGCCGCAGCGCCACTTCGGGTTTTCTGGTGGTTCATTGGAGATAAGAGTCTCATGGACTTTCCTGCCCAGGCTGGCTTTGAACCGCAATCCTCAGTGCTCAGCCTCCTGAGTAGCTAGGCTTACAGGTGTGAGCCACCGCACTCGGCCGGTGCCCCTGTTCTTACAGGACCCTTCCCCCCCCCCGCCTCCCCCCCCCTGCTTCCCCCTGGAGCTGGGCTGGGTGGGTGATGGAATTCTAAACCGCTGGAAATTTCATCCCTGGAGGCTGCGGGCTGGCAGCCAAGGGGGTGCGGGGTCGGGCAGGGGCCGAGCGGGCGGGACGCAGCCCCCGCGGGAGCCGAGGTGGGTGAGAAGCCGTGGGGGTGAGGGGTGCTGGGGCTCAGGGGACGGCACCCCTTTCTTGGTGTCCTCGGCGGGGGACCCTTGACACTGAGCGGCCCAAAGAGGAGACAGAAGGCAAAGGAGACGAAGACGCCACATCGCAATGACCTTGGGCGTGCGAGGGGACAGAGCGCGTCCGTCCCCCACTCCCACCAGCCCGGGCCTGCCCCACGGAGCCCCGCCCGCTGCCCCCCGCCCCCCTCCCCCTCCGCGTGCAGCCAGGTGTGGGGCGCGGGGCCCAGGTGTGCGCGTGGGCGGCAAGCGTGATGGGCGCAGGGAGCGTGGCTCAGGCCCGGGGGTCACCGGAGGGCATGGCGGAGGCCCTGCAGCCCCCCACCTCCTCGTCTTCCCACCCAGGCCCGGTGAAGGGCAGCAGAATTCACAGCTATTGCTCCCCACCCCCCAGTGGTCTTCCTTCCAGAGAGCAACACATTTCCCCAGCCTAGAGTGTTCTGGAATGTTCCCCAGAAGTCCTCCATGGCAGCCTAAATCCACCTGCAGAGCCCCTAAGAGAATCTGCCCCGGGCGGACCTCAGAGCGCGGGGTCCTGACACTTTGTGCGGCCAGGCTGAGCCCCCGAGGAAGATGGAGCCCCAGCCACACCCGCATGGCTCAGGCGGCCCTGCGACCCCCATGCCCTTCCATGGCCCTCCACCAGACGCCCCCTCGCCCAGGCCTGAGCCCCTGGAGCTCTCGGGGCCTCACTTTCCGCTCCTGTAATGTACAGAAGCATCTGTTCCCCCAGCTCAGCAGGATGGCTTTGGGGGGGGCCCCCTCCAATGCAGGGGGGGCCCAGGGGACAGAAACCTGGCACCTCGCCCCCCCTTTCCCCCCCCCGCCTGTCCTCACCCCGGGCCCAGGCTCCCACAGGTTCACAGGGCTTCGGTTTCAGCCCGGGGTGGGTGAAAGGGCGGAGGCCGGACACGCTTCATTTTCCAGTTTCTGGAAATAAAGGTTGTGGGGCCATCTTTTGTCGGGTTGGGGAGAGCAGAGTCCATTGCAAAACAGGGGGTGAAGAAACAATGGCACGCAGGTGCGGGGCGGGCGGGAGAGGAGCTGGGAACAAAGGGGCCTTTCTCCCCTGCCGAGGGGGGGCGGAGCGGGGCTGGGGGCGCTGGGGCGCCTCTCACAGCGGGGACACCTGGCTGAGATGCAGAGGTTGGGGGGGACTGACTGGGGGGGACTTTTGTTGGGCTTTCTGAGACATCTGTACATCCTTCTAGCAGCAAATAGA
This sequence comes from Dipodomys merriami, assembly GCF_024711535.1. NCBI lineage: Eukaryota > Metazoa > Chordata > Mammalia > Rodentia > Heteromyidae > Dipodomys > Dipodomys merriami. Next base: position 3,437,577 of record NW_027206291.1, read on the forward strand.
GAAGAAAGAAGAGAAAAGAAAAGAAAGAAAAGGGAGAGAGAGAGAGAGAGAGAGAGAGAGAGAGAGAGAGAGAGAGAGAGAGAGAGAGAGAGCGCAAGCGAGCGCACGCGCGCACAAGTGATCACAGCGCGTGCCAGTAGCCTGGGCGCGTGGCCCAGCCAGCAGGAAGCAAGCGTGTGGAGAAGCCACGTGTGATCTGTCCCCACCCGCCCCGGGTCTACCAGTAGCATTCTCTAGAGAGTGGCAATTTCCCCTACTGAGATGCTCAGAATATTCCGGAAGCCCTCATTGACAAGCAGCAGCCACCTGCAGCCACTCAGTCTCCCCCGCCCAGCTGCAGCCCTGCTGTGAATGGTGACGCGAAGACACGGATGTCACTCAGTGACCAGGAGAGAGGCAGACTCGAGGGTTCCCAGCTTCACACCGTCCTCAAACCTTCCATGGACCTCAGAGTCAAAATCACACAGCCTGGGTCTCTCTGTATGTATAGAAAGCCTCATGGCTCATGCCCCAGGACCTTTGTTTATGCTACCCACAACCCTCTTCTCTCTATACCTGTGCATAGTCCCTCAACCGTCTCCCTCTGACATCTGGTTTTAAAGTCTACCACCTCCCCATATGACCTTTCCTCCTGACTCCACTCTGTGGGACCACCTTCATCCAGTAAGACCACACATACGTGCTATGTGGCGATTTTCCCTACCAAAAGGTCTGCCCTGTGAGGATCTTGGTCTCTCTTTGGTTCTGTGTTCATCGTCAACCATCTGAAGTATTTCCTGACAGATAGTGGAGCTGAGTGCCCACATCTAGGATGACTAAGTAAACAAGCAAACCAACCAAAGCATAAACAAACCGTACAAAGGCATCATGGAAACCCTCAGCCTGGTACAGTGGCTCAGTCAGCTACTGAGGAAGCTATGAGGGTCATGGTTCAAATCCAGCTTGGGCAGGAAAGTCCGTGAGACTCTTTAACTCCAAATAACCACCCCAAAAGCCAGAAGTGGAGCTGTGCGGCTCAAGCCGTACAGCGCTAGCCCTGAGTGAAAAAGCTCAAGGGCAGCACCCAGGCTCTGAGTTCAAGTCCCAGGATAGACACAGAAAAGAAAAACCGAAAAATCCCAGCTGGTGGCTCACACCTATCATCCTCACTACTCAGGAGGCTGAGATTTGAGGATCACGGTTCAAAGCCAGCCCAGGCAGGCAGGAAAATCCGTGAGACTCTTATCTCCAATAAACCACCAGAAAACTGGAAATGGCACTGTGGCTCAGTGGTAGAGCGCTTGCCTTGTATGCCTGAGGCCCTGGGTTCAATTCCTCAGCACCACATAAGCAAAAAGAAAAAAACCAGAAGTGGCGCTGTGGCTCAAGTCTAGAGCGCCAGCCTTGAGCTGAAGAGCTGAGAGACAGTGCCCAGGCCCAGAGTTCAGGCCCATGACTGACAAAAAAGAAAAGAAAAGAAAAATGCCATTTGCTCCCTGCCTTGACTGTGTCTCCAAGTTCGGGATCCTTGCAGGTCTCTGGTGCAGTGTGCATGGAGTAGGTGCTCAGGAAACATGTCAGAAGGGAAGGTTTACAAGGACCACACAGGGCCCCGTGCAGTGATCGCAGGCAGGGGCCAGCGCTGCGGTCCTCCCCGGGGGGCAGCGGCCCAGGACGGGGCCCCGGGGTGGGCTGGTCCTCCCACGGGTGACCCCGGGCCGGCGAGCAGGCCACAGGCCACGCAGGCCCAGGACAGGGCCGGGAGCAGGCACGGGCAGGCCAGGAATGCTTGGCGGCAGGAATGGATAAACACGGCTGCGCGGGGCTGGGGGCGGGGTGCTTTGAACCTCCAGCCTGGCGGTGGGGATGTTTGGACGGGGCAGGCGGCCAGGGGGTGTCATCAGGACTAAAATTAGCCTCGGTTTCCCGCTCAGCCCCTCCCCGCCCCACGGGGGAAGCTGGGGCCTGGCCGGCCCAGCAGTGCGCTCCTGTGTGCCAGGCCAGCTCTCCCACTACCTCCCATAAAGGGGGACGCTTCCTCCTCCACACACCCACACGGGACACACCGTACCCCCCCTCCCCGCGGCCTACCCATAGCATGCTGGGAAAACTGAGGCCTGGAGGCGGCCTTTGGCTCAGTCTTACAATCCCCCCGAGCAGCAGAGCCGGGGATTTAGCCCTGGAATCCAGGGACTGTGACACTGGCGGAGGGGGAGACGGGGGGGGGGGGGGGGAGATGCTCAGAAAACCCCAAAGCATTGAGGCTTTCAGGGAAAATTCCTAAGAGACACCTGCTGGTCCCACGATCTGTGAGGGACCCCGGATGGCTTCCCCTAGGCAGGGGGCAGGTGAAGGGGTTCCCCGGGGGTGGGGGCGCTAGACTCTCACTGCTGGCCCGAGAGGTGTAGCCTCAACTTCCCCATCATCCCTGGACCCCAGTTTATGGCTACATGGATGGGGGGCGACATGACGCTGGGAGGTTCTCAGCACCCGAGGGACTGCGGCTCCCCCTGCCCCCGCGCAGAGTTGAACTTGAACTCGAGCCGGGAGATGAGCAGAAGCCTGAAATCCAAACAGACCGGGGCCTGGTTTGTATTTGGGAAACCCGAGGGCATGGCGGTGGGGCGCAGTGCTGGGGAAGGGGCCCTGGGGACCGGTGGCTGCACACAAGGCCACCAGGCTCCTGCTAATTGTGGTGGCTGCCAGACAGGGCTGGGCTGGGCTCCCAAGCAGGTGGCCTCCCTAATGGGGGTCAGCAGGGAAGTGGGGTGAGCCCAGGATGAGGAGTCTGATGGGGGGGATTAGGGCAGGAGAGGGAAGCGCTCTCTCTCTCTGGGCCAGTCCTGGGACTTGCACTCAGGGCCTAGGCACTGTTCCTGAGCTTTTGTGGTGTCAGTGCGGGGCTTGAACTCAGGACCTGGGCGCTGTCCCTCAGCTCTTTTGCTCAAGGCGAGCGCTCTAGCATGTTGAGTCACAGCACTCCTTCCAGTTTTTTGTTTTTGTCGGTCGTGGGGCCTGAACTCTGGGCCTGGGCGCTGTCCCTCAGCTCTTCAGCTCAAGGCGAGCGCTCTACCACTTGAGCCACAGCGCTTTCCCGCCCGGCTGCCCCCCCCCTCCCCCTCAGCGTTTCCCTCTTTCCCTCTCTTGTCACCTGATCATCTCCCTGGAGACAGGAGCCTGGCTCAGCGGGACGCGCCTGCCCTGGTCACCACCGTTGTCACCAGGGTCGCCAGGCACACGCTTGTTCTTTCTCTACCTCTGATGTGTGACCTCGGGGAAATGCCTAGCCTTCTCTGAGCTTTAGTTTTCCTCATCTGTAAAAATCATGTATCGACATCTCTTTTGTAGCCCAAACTGCTCAGCACCCCGCACACAGCTCAGGCAAATCAAAAGGAGACGATGGGGCTGGGAAGGTGGCTCAGTGGTAGAGCGCTTGCCTCGCAGGCATGAAGCCCTGGGTTCCATTCCTCAGCACCACAGAAACAGAAAAAGCTAGAAGTGGTGCTGTGGCTCAAGTGGTGGAGCACCAGCCTTGAGCAAAAGCAGCTCAGGGACAGTGCCCAGGCCCTGAGGTCAAGCCCCAGGACCAGTGCTCACATTCACGGGCTCTCTCTCTTACACGCACTCTCTCTCTCTCTCTCTCTCTCTCTCTCTCTCTCTCTCTCTCTCTCTCTCTCCCTACAAAGCCTGTAAAATACATTTCTGGAATAAAGCTAAAATACAAGACTCTGCAAGGCTTCCAGAATGAGTAGGAGGAAGGTTCTGGATTAACCAGCCAGGCGCCCCCCCCCCCCCGCCCGCCTCCCCAGCAGGGCCCCTGGGAGGGGTGGGCAGCAGGCTGATCACCCAGCATTCTGAAAGGAGCCTGGGGTCCCCCCTCCCCCCACCAGCTCCCTGCAGCTGAGGACCCACATGTGTTGATGGGGCCAAACTCAAGCAGTGGGCACACAGAGGGTGGCTGAAGCCTAAGGGTTCCCTGCCTGTTTCCTGGGGGAAGCAGATGCCGCCGCCTAGGCTGGCCTGGGCCCCAGGGTTTTCTGGGTCTTGGATATCAAAGCAGGTATGACAGCAGGGCGCTGGTGGCTCACGCCTGTAATCCTAGCTACTCAGGAGGCTCTGATCTGAGGATTGCTGTGTGAGGCTAGCCTGAGCAGGAAAAGTCCCGGAGTCTCTCATCTCTAATTCACCACAGAAACCAGGAGCGGTGCTGTGGTTCAAGTGGAAGAGCACTAGCCTTCAGCAAAAAAGCTCAGGGGCAGCGCCCCGGCCCCAAGTTCAAGCCCTAGGACCTGTAACAACAGAAAAAGGAGGTGGGCTGGCGGCCAGTCCGGGCCCACTAGTCTCTGCAGGGAGCCAGGACTTGGGGTCCTCTCTTTCTCTCCCATGGCCTGATCTCACGTCTGCTTCCCATACTCCTCCTCTACTTGGGGAGAGGGGGTGGTCCTCTCTTTAAGTGGCCTTTTGGGGGTACCCAGCAGCTTCAGGGAAGATTTCTCCCTGAGACGCTAAGCACAATGAGCCTGTTACTTTTCATGTACTATGTTCTTCCCCTGTGGTCACCGTACTTGATTTTGGTGTCCTGCATCTTGTTTAATTTGGGGAGGGGAAGGGGGCGTGTAGTCGTGGAGATGGGGGGCAGGGATGGCAAGGGAAAAACAGAGGAGGCAACAATGCTTGATAAGAAATGTACTCATGGGCTGGGAAGGTGGCTCAGTGGTAGAGCGCTTGCCTTGCATGCCTGAGGCCCTGGGTTCGACTCCTCAGCACCACATAAGCAAAAAGAAAAAAGCCGGAAGTGGCGCTGTGGCTCAAGTGGTAGAGCACCAGCCTTGAGCTGAAGAGCTGAGGGACAGCGCCCAGGCCCAGAGTTCAAGACCCGTGACTGACCAAAAAAACCCCAACAAAACCAAACCCAAAAAACGCAGAAACAAGGACAGAGGATGACGCATTGCAACAATGATACCAGCAAGACACTATATTGGAAATAAACTTCACAACTTGGGGGGGGAGTGGGGGAGGGGAGGGATGGAGAGGACAAAGGAGGGGTAACTCACTACCTGCTCATGCAACTGTAACCTGTAACCCCCTGTACAGCACCTTTGCACTAAAGCAAAACAAAGAACCTCCCCAGGCCCCAGCTGCGGTGGACGCGGGCTCCCTGCGCGCTCCACCCCTCCCCCGCCGTCCCGCCAGCGCCTGGCGGCCTCTGGCAGCGTCTGGAGGATTCTGGAGGGAAACCTCATCCACTTGTTTGTTCTCATGATTGCTCCCGTTAGGATCAGAGCTCCCCCCCAAAAAACGGGGACCTCATTTTTGTCTGTTTTCCTGGAATGATACCTGGCACAGCTGCTCCATAAATACTTGTTAAAAGTCTAGCACGGTAATTCACGCCTGTAATTCCAGCTATTTGGAAGGTAGAAGTGAAGAGAATTCTAGTCCATGTTGGCTGAGGGGGAAAAGACTCTTAAGTGAAAAACAAAGCAGAAAGGGGTTGGGGCACGGCTCAGGTGTCTAGCAAGCCCAAGCTCTTGGGTTCAAACCTTAGGACCACACCCCCCCTCCCCCCAAAAAAGGTTAAATGAGTCGAGGCCCGAGCCGCTGAACCAGGAACGGGGCTGGGCAGGTGAAGACCCCTCTGGACGCCTCCCGTCCATTCACGCTGTCCAGTCCTGGGCAGGGCCAGCCTGCAGGGAGGCGCTCTCCACCGAATGGCTCTGTGACGCGGAGGAAGGCAACTGGCAGAACAAGAGGTCTGAGTGTGGAGCTGCTGTCCGGGTGGGGTGAGGAGGGGACACCTCACTGAGGCGTGGAGAGGAGGGGGAAGGCCACAGGCCCAGCATGTGCAAAGGCCCTGGGGCAGACACACCAAGCCCGCCAGGCTGGGAGGAGGTAGGGTCAAAGAGGATTTTTGTGCTGGCCCGGGAGGCTGGAACTCAGGGTCTGAATGCTGTTCCTTACATTTCCCCCTGAAGGCTGGCACTGTACCTCCACATTCAGCTTTTTGGTGGTTAACTGTGGCTGAGTCTCATGGGCTTTCTTGCCTGCAGTCCTCAGGCCTCGGCCCCCTCGGTGGCTGGGGTGTCAGGCGTGAGTCACAGGTTCAGCAGGACGTGGGTTCTGACGGCTGAGGTGGGGCGTGGAGGGCCCCAGCAGGGCTGAGCTGGGGTGCTCTCCACGCCCTGCGTGAGCACCCTGGGTCTCCCCGGGGTCACCTTTTCTCTTGGCACTGGGGATGAGGGCCGGGCCTTGCTGCGCAGCCCTCTTGCCCGGCCTCGTGGCACCCGGGACTGAAGCCAGGGTGGGCACGTGCCAGGCAGGCTCCTCGCCCCCCACACTCATTCACTACTGTCTTCTGGGGTCAAGGAGCGTGGCAGGGCTGTTACAGCCTTGCGCGTGCGGGAGGCAAGTGTCCTGGCTGCGATCGCCAGCTCCTCCCTGGCCAGGAGCCAGGGCTCTGGCGGCGATCCCCACCCCGGCCCCCCCCCACCGAGCAGGCCCGGGGCACTGGGGAGCCCAGGGACTGCGGGCTCTGGACAGGGCTCTTCCCAGGAGCCACGGTGGGGGGCAGGCTGACGTCAGTCCCCACAACCCAGTAAATGTTTATGGGTGAGGGGGCCTGAGTTGGGGGCTCCCTGGAGTCCGCTCCTCCCACGTGGGGGCCTGGCAGGCCGCTGGGAAACTGGCGGCTGGCCAAAGGGGGGGGCAGTCACTCCTGCCTGGGGCAGCCAGGGATGGGGATGGGGGGACAGCAGACCCGCACGGAGGGTCACCCCACAGCTCTCAGTGGGGTGGCGGGGGGAACGCAAAGGTGGCAAAGTGGGGTCACTGCTCTCCCCTCCACAGGAAGTGGGGGTACACTGCCCCGCTGGCCATGGTGAGGAGCGCTGAGGGAGGAGGTGGAGGCTGAGAGGGGAGGCCGGGCGGGCGCTCCCCAGCCCGGCCGCGGTGCCAGGCCCGGCCGCCCGCCCTGATTTATGACGGCGCGCGGCTGCTGCGGCCTGCTGCGGCCTGCCCGGCTTCCGCCTCGGCTGCCAGCAAGCTCGTTCTGCCCAAGGAGCCGGGCCGGGCCGGCGCCCCAGCGTTCCGGGGGCCCCCTAAATCACGGGCCTGACAGCTCGTGGGCCAGGCTGGGTCACGAGGCGCTGCCGGCGGCACCCCGGCACCCGTGGCGCTCACCTGGCCGGGCGAGCCGGGCCCGCAGGGCGCCCCGCTTCAGCGCACAGGAATTTGGAGGCGCTCTGGGAGTGGGGCCCGGGCGTGTCCCCTGGGCTCTGGGGGCGGGCCCAGGGCAGGGGGGCCGTGGGCAGAAGTGTGGGTGACTTTCCACTCCCGGGTGGGCACTGGCGCTGCCCCGCCTTGCTCTGCCTTTGGCGGCGGCGGCGCGCGGGGTGCGGGGTGCAGGGCAGGGGGCAGGGTGTTGGTGATCTGCATTCCCTCGCAGGGCTGAGGGCCCCCCATCAGGGACGGACACGCACAGGTCCACATTAAGTTTATTGGTGGGCTCGCCGGCCCTCCCCAGGCCCCGCGGGGGGGGATGGCCGGGGACTCACACCTTCCGGTCCGCCACCAGCTCCCAGCCCTCCAGCTGGCCCATCTTGAGCAGAGCGGCCGCGATGCCCATGCACACGCAGCCCGTCGCCGCCGTCCCGTAGCTGTGGGCTGAGGAGAGGTGGCATCAGGCAGGGGCCCCTCAGCCGCCCCCCCCAGCTCCCCACTCCCAGGCCATCATGGCCTCCCCCGGTTACAGGAAGGCACGGGGCTTGGGAGACTGGGGAAACTGAGGCCCTTCCTGGAAGAAGTCTAGATTGCCGGATCCTCCCCCGTCCCGGGGGAAGGGAGACCCTCGCTGCCCCCACCCACGCTCGAAAACGCTGGGCAGCCAGAAGGGCGCGTCACACCCCAGGCGGGGTGCTCCCCCTCAACCCTGGGTCCCCGTGTGTGCATGGTGGGGGTGAGGTGGGGGAGGGCGGCTCTTCTGAGGGGCGGGGCCTGGCCAGGCCCTACCACGGGTGGTCGTGACAAGGTGTGGTTGGCAGGAGGGGCTTTGAGCACTGGTGACAGGGTCAGGATGGTGAGGGGAATGGAGCTGATACCTGGGGCTGAGCACAGCCTGTGCAAAGGCCCTGGGGCAGGGCAAAGCTTGGCATGTTGGAAGAGCAGCCCAAGGGGGAGGGTGCAGGGGAGGGAGGAAGGGGCTGGGCATGCATGGTGGCTCTGTTGGGTGCAAAAGGCCGAGTGGCTTCGGCCGCCCGGCATGGGATCTTCCTCTGTAGTAGCCCTAACTCTGCAGAGAAGTGTGCCGGCCTGGTGGCTGGGTCCGAGGGGAAGGCAAGGTCAGGGCTGCCTGGGCCACTCACTCCGAGCTCCCAGGGTCAGGCCTCCGGCACAGCCGCCGATGAAGTAGTTCAGGGGGTCGTCTGGCTTCTGGCGGACCTGGCCGCTGACGCAGGTGGTGAGTCCAAACATGGCTCCAATGGCAGCTGCAAGAATGCGGGGCGGTGGGAAACCCTGGGAAATACACTGCCCGCCCCCCCCAGCCCCTGCTCTGCCCCTGGCTTCCTGGAGCCCTGAGATAGGGCATCCCGGGTCCCCTGCACGTCCAGTCCCCCCCCCCCCCCACACACACACCTGCAGTAAAAGTGTAGCGACCAACCCTGGCCACGTTCTCCATGGGAGAGCTCGACGGCCTGAATATGATGCTGTAGGCTCCAGCGACCAGGCCTAGGGGGTGAGGGGGGCTGGTCAGAGCCAGACGGCATGCCGCGGGGCCGGCCTCGAACCTTGGGCCTGCGCTGCGTGCAGACGGGAGCGAGGTTCCGCCCCCCCCTCCCCCCCCCCCCCCCCCCCCCGGCCCCGCGCCACTCCCGTCAAAGGCTCCACCATCCTGTGAGGCCGCGACCCAATCTTCCTTGGCAGTGGCAGGCGTCGGGGTGCCAGCGGCTTGAGCTGCCACTCTCGGCCCTCCCCGCCTGGGTGGCCAGGCCTGGGCGCGTCCCTGGCCTCCCAGGCCTTCACCCCACTCAGCTTTTCCACCCGCTGCCTCCGCCGCCTTGGCCCAGACACTGGCCCCAGCCCAGGGCCAGGTGGGTGGTGAGGACAGCTCCATCGCCAGCCGGGCCCGCCGGCTCCCCGGGGGGCGCAGGGGGGCGCCTGAGCAGCATGGGTCTGGCCCGGTGTCCCCCTCCAGCGTCACCAGCCACCACCTTCGGCCCGCCATCCCCAGGGCGCAGGCGCAGCTCAGGCATCTGGAAGGGGGCGGGTCTTCCGAGTGGCCGCAGGGAGGACGGAGCCGATCCCTCCCAAGTTCTCTTCCTCCGCGTCCTCCCCTGTAGCCGCTACCCGGACCACCTGGACCGCGCACCGTGCGCGCGCGCGCGCACAGGCGTGCCAGGGGCTCTCAGAGTCTTCCCTAGGGGACCCTCACGACATCACCCCAGGCCGGCGAGGCCACCGCGGGCTCAACAGCGAGGGCCCACACAAGCCTAGGCACCCCTAAGGCCTCGGACGGGGCGAGGATCACCCCCACGTCCTCATCAAGGGAGCGCCCATCGCGTCGCCTCCCCTGCCACCACCCCCACGGTGGGCACGAGACCCTCACCGACTCACCCCTGCCTCCCAGCACCCACCTGCCCGCTCTGCACGGCCGCATTCGCTCATTCCCCACCCAGCAGGGCGTCCTCCCTCACTGCGTCTCACCCTGCCCCCAGTGCCCATTCATTCATTCATTCATTCATTCCCTCAGCTCTGTGCATGCACAGTGCGCATTCAATCAGTCATTTCACACACCACTCCCCTACTCAGCTCTGCCCGGTGGTGCTTACTCGTTCACTCACGCACGCAGTCACGGTGCACTCCAGGGGCTGGGTCCTCCAGGAAGTGCGGGCTGGCTGCCATGGAGGTTCAGGCACCTCAGGGGAGCCGCAGGGAATGCAGGGCGGTGGGGCAGGGAAGGGAGCCGGCCCGGGGAACCCAGGCCCGCCCCAAGCCGGGATCTCTCAGGCCTCCTCCACAAGGCGCCTCGGGCAAGATCCCACCCGTTGCTGGAAGGGGTCGTGCTCCCCACACAGCCCGCGGACATGGCCTTCTGCTTCGAAATCCCTCAGGTTCTTCCTGAAGGGGCTGGAGGTGTAACTCGATGCTAGAGCATTTTTCTAGCCTTTGCCAGGTCCTGGGTTCTATCCTCAGCACCACACAAAAAACGGAACAGAAAAAGCCAGGCACTGGTGGCTCACGCCTGTCATCCTAGCTACTCAAGAGGCTGAGATCTGAGGATCACGGTTCGAAGCCAGCCTGGGCAGGAAAGTCCGTGAGACTTGTATTGCCAATAAACCACTAGAGAACTGGAAGTGGCGCTGTGGCTGAAGTGGTAGAGCGCTCACCTTGAGCTGAAGAGCTGAGGGACAGCGCTCAGGCCCAGAGTTCAAGCCCCACGACCAACAACAACAAAAAAAGCAAGCCAGGCACTGGTGGCTTATACCTGTGATTCTCGTTATTCAGGAGGCTGAGATCTAGAGGATTATAGATCAAGGCCAGTCAAGGCAGAAAAGTCTGAGAGACTCCATCTCCAATTAACCAGCCCCCAAACAGGCTGGAGGTATAGGTTAAGTGGTGGAGCACCAGCTGTGAGTGAGCAGGCCAAGCAAGAGCAGAGTTGAGAGGGATGACACTGACACACTAAACAATCAACCACAAGCCAAGAAAACAAACACAAAGAAAACCCCCAAATGGAAAAAAAAAAATCTCCCTAAGGTCCCAAATGTCAGGGTGACACCTTCCCGCTTTCATTTCCCCCAAACAGAGTTACTGAACTCCCACATGTTATGCTTGCCAGTCCCTAGTACGTGTCCCCTCAGGAATGTGTGAGCAGACGGGCCCCGAGCGTGTTAAGATGTGACGTGAGCAAAGTTCGCTGTGAAGACACAGATGAAGCCAAGCACCGCGGTGTCTACCTGTAACCCCAGCCCTGGGTGGCTGAGGCCGGACAGCCAATTCCAGCTCCACCTGGGCTACAGAGAGACCTCAGCCAGTGCCTGTGAGGCTCACAGAGGAGACAGGGTTGAGATCCTGGAGCCTGGAAGGCCAGAGCTGTGGGTGTCCGACGCTCCCCAGTGCTGCCATTTGTTAGCTCTTGACCCAACTCCCCCGGTGGTAGCGCCAACTAAAGCCTTAAGAATCCCTGGCCAGGGGCTGGGAAGGTGGCTCAGAGGTAGAGCGCTTGCCTTGCATGCCTGAGGCCCTGGGTTCGATTCCTCAGCACCACATAAGCAGAAAAAAAAACGGAAGTGGCGCTGTGGCTCAAGTGGTAGAGCGCTAGCCTTGAGCTGAAGAGCTGAGGGACAGCGCCCAGGCCCAGAGTTCAGGCCCCATGACCGGACCAAAAAAAAAAAAAAAAAAAAAAAAAGAACCCCTGGCTTATACGACAAAGTAAACAGGACTCGAGAAACAAAGGCCAGCCAACCATTTTGTCCTGTCATTGCTAAATGACTCCATGTTCTTGACCATATATATGGTGTATGAATGCACACAAAAGTGGGAAGCCAGGAGGAAGACACAGAGTAAGTGGGAAACAGGAAAACATACAACAGAGGGCCCACCAGCTGCACTGGACATAGATGAAAAAGAACTAAGCAACCCAAAGACAGCGATGGGAAGGGAGGAATGAGAGGGAAAGAGGGAACAGCCTACACTAAGCAAAAGGAAAGAAATGTAAACACCACCTGATGTGGAAGAAATAATGGTGTTGTCAAAGCTCATAGAACTCACAAACTATATAGACCATGATAATGACAATTTGCCTTGTGAAGGTTAAAATGTATGTGTGACTTTAAGTACCACTATGCCACAATACTGTGGAATATGTGCAATTCATGTAATTATCTAATCTCAATTAAAAACAAAAAGTGAGCAAAGGGATGAGTTAGGAGTGACGGGTGACAATATTGTCGGACACTTTGTACTCATATACTGTTTTGTAGAATGGGAACTTCTTTGTACAACTACTTAAAGATATAATAATAAAAAGGAAAGGAAGGAAGGAAGGAATCAATCAATACCAGTGGCTTACAGCTACAATCCAAGCAACTCAGGAGGCTGAGATCTGGGATCGCAGTTCAAAGCCAGCCGGGGCAGGGAAGTCCATGAGACTACCTCCAATGAGCCACCAGAACACCGGAAGTGGAGCTGTGGCTCCAAGTGGTAGGCCCGAGCCTTGGGGGGGAGGGGGGGAGCTTAGGGACAGCGCCCAGGCCCAGAGTTCACGCCCTAGGACAGATTTTAAAAAATGTTTGTAATGCCTGACTACTCACCAGGTCTTAACCCGACCCAGACTTTAGGGGTCAGGCACCCGTGGCTCGCGCCTGTCATCCTAACTACTCAGGAGGCTGAGATCGGAGGATCGCGGTTCGAAGCCAGCCCGGGCAGGAAAGTCCGTGAGACTCTGATCTCCCATGAGCCAGCAAAAAGGAGCAAGTGGAGCTGTGACTCCAGTGGTCGAGCGCCGGCCTTGAGCATAAAAAGCCTGGAGTTCAAGCCTCAGGACCGGCGTAAACAGACCTGAGAGGACCGCGCCTTCCCCGCCCGGAGCCCGCCAGGTGCCCCGCTGCGAGGCCTGGGGGAGGCCCCCGACCCCGACGGCCACCCATGGCCACCCCGACGACCCCGCACCCCGACTTCCCAGGCCGCCAACCCCGCGGCGGCGTCGGACCGGCCCCGCCCCGAGGGGGTCCCGGAGCGGGGCGGCGCAGCCCCCGCGGCCTCCCGGCACCGCGCTCACCCGTGCCGGCGCCGAGGACCGTGGTGATGTAGCTTTTGCGGTGGCACTCGGTGCCCTCCGGGATGGCCCAGTACTGATCGATGAGGACGCGCGCCATGACGCGGCCGCCGCGGACCCGCACCGCCGCCGCACGCTCCGCCGGCTCCGCGCTCTCAAGGGCAGCCGCCGCGGACTCTCGCGAGACTTCCCGGGCGGCGCGCGCAGGCTCCCCGGAGGTTCCGACCAGCAACAAGCGTGCAACTTTATTGAGCGCCGCGAACACGGACAAGAGGTCGCGCGCGCGAGCGCTAGGGAGGCGTGCGCCCGCCCGGCGAGACGCGGTAGTGTAGGGACGGACCGTGGGATGAAATTACCTGAGGGGAAACTGAGGTCTGCCGTGATTAGCCGTGATGGATTTTGCTAGCCCAAGTTGGCAGTTTGACCTTTGGAAATAAGGTCTGACCTAGCGAGGGGAGAGACGGTGACAGGTGCCAGGCCAAACCCAAGCACCGACTACAACGCTAGGCGGGGCTCCACTTAATAGGCTGGAGAGGTAATTATGGGGCGGGGCTTGCCGGCGCCGTGGCCACTGGTAGAGCCAGAATCTCTCTGGGGCGTGGCCATGTCCTCCGCGTGTCACTATTTGGGGGCGTGGCGAGGATCGGGGGCGGGGTTTGTCAGACATTAACCAATCCGCGTGCTGGGATTTTAGCGGGCTTCGGCCTAGGCCGTGTCAAAATTGGCTCTAGATTAAGGGGGCGTGGCCACCACCAGAGGCATTTCTACAAACGATCTTTCAATGGCTGTAGGAGCTACGGGGCGTGGTCTTTCTTGGGACTCCCCTTAACGGAGTCGCGATTCCGAGGAAAGCCTCTCGGGCTTTCGTCTGCTGGGCGTGGTCAGATGTACTCGCTTAAGATGTGAGCCAATCCTGGCTAGAAAGTGTTGACCCACCCGGTTGGTAGAGCAGCATCTGGACAGCGGCGCAGAAACCCAAAGCCAATCTGGGGGCGTGGCCTGTCTGTCAAGATCTTAACCAATCCTGGAGCGAGGCAGGGATTCGGGGCGGAGCTCCGGCCGTCCTGGAACCAGTGCGACTGTTCTGGCTGGAGGAAGGCACAACCTAGGCCTGGGGCGGGGCCCAGGGGAGGACTGCAGCCAATCGGGCTTGTTCTTGGAGAGGGGCGTCGCCCTGCTCGTAACCGGCCACCCCGGGTGGGGCGTGGCCGGGCCTGGGGCCTGAGCCGGGGGCCATGTCTGCACCGCCCGCCCTGCAGATCCGGGAGGCGAACGCGCACCTGGCAGCCGTGCACCGGCGCGCGGCGGAGCTGGAGGCGCGACTGGAGGCGGCGGAGCGCATGGTGCGTGCCCAGGCCGAGCGCCTGTCCCGCCAGGACCAGCAGCAGCGCACGGCCCTGGAGGAGCTGGGCCGCGCCAAGGACCGGTGAGGCCCCGGGGTGGCCCAGGCGGACTTCCCGGAGGAGGTGGGCGGAGGTGGAGCGGAGGCTGGGAAGGGAAGGACGGGGGAATCGCGTTGCACTCTCGCGGAGGCTGACTGCTGGTGGAACTGAGGAAAAGAAAAACAACAAAACTCCAAGAAAGTTAAATCAGTAAAGTCGAGGGGTGAATTCGGAACTTCAAACCTGGCCAATGTTCCCAGAAGGGCACATCGATGGTCATGACCGGTTCGAGGGCCGGAGATCACCCTGATCTCTGCCACAGGGCAGCGGGAGCCGCGGCCGGGGGCGATGGAATGATGGCACCTGTGCGTTTGTGAAGATTGCCTGTGTTCCTGGGTGCGTGCGCTCACGCCTGTAATCCCAGATACTTGGGAAGGGGGGATTGGGAGGATCACGGTTCCAGACCAGCCCAGGCCAAAAAAAAAAAAAAAAAAAAAAAAGTGAATGAGATCCATTCTCCACCTATAAGCCAGGCTGAGTGATAGTCATATGTCATCCCCTTCCTGCAGGATAGAGGTCTGAGGTCCGCTTCAGGCAAACATAGAAGACCCTGAAGATCCTAAACAAAACCAAAACAAACAAACATGCCCAGCTGGATGTGCATCCTCATAAAAAGAGACGCCAAGGGCGCAGGTGGCTCATGCCTGTAATCCTAGCTACTCAGGAGGCTGAGTCCTGAAGGACTATGGTTCAAAGCCAGCCTGGGCAGACAAGTCTGGGAGAGTCTTACCTCCAATAAACTACTCAGAAAAAGCCGGAAGTGGGGCTGTGGCTCAAGTGGTAGAGCACTTGAGTATGAAGAGGCTCAGGGATAGCATTCAGGCCCAGGATAGGAGAGAGGGAGGGAGAGGGAGAAAGAAAGAGGAAAGAGAGAGGGAGTGAAGGAACTAGAAGCTGTGTGCAGTAGCTCATGCCTGTAATCCTAGTTCCTTGCGAGATGAAGAGTGGGAGGATGGAGATTCAAACAAGTTTTAAGCAAATCTCTATGGATAGCAGCACCTAGCCAAAAACCAACCAACCAACCAGGGCTGCAAGCAGGGCAAGCCAGCCAACTGAGTTGTGAGGCTGATAATTCAAACGCCAGTACTGACCCCCAAAAAAGAGGGGGGCACCGGTCCCAGGGATCCCGCTTTCCCTAGTCCCTAAAAGGTCCATCTCCAAATGCCATCCTGTGGGATAGGGGGAGACGTAACATTTCCCTGTGTTGAGGCAGGCTTTGAAGCAGCTGAGGGGAATGAGATTTGCTCTGGATGGGCCTGAGGAACTTCTGTTGGGGGAGGGAGGGAGCAGGCATGGGAAGGAGCTGTCGCTCTGGTCCCCCAGTACCGTGACAGTCTCCGTGTTGTCTCTCATTCAGGGAGATTTCAGCTCTGCAGGAGCAGCTGCTGGTGTCCGAGGCCTCCATCCACAGCCTCCAGGCTGCCTTGCGCCAGCGAGACGAGCTCATAGGGCAGCTGCGGCCTCGGGCTGAGCTGCTGCAGGACATCTGTCGTCAGCGGCCATCCTTGACCACACTGCTGGCTGCCCTGGCCCAGGCCGAGCAGCTGGGGCCCGTGCCGGACAATGACCCCTGCCATCTGCTCCCCGGAGGACCTGGCCCGCCCCTAGCCAACAGCACTGGAGAGGAAGGGAGTGAGGATTACCTCGAGCCTGCGGTGTTTGGGACCACGGTGTGAACCCTGGAGCACAGGGTTGAAGAGCCAGACATAGAGGAAGTGCCTTTGGGAATCACCACTGTGGAAATCACATCCTGGAGGGCACGCTGGGGACACAGCCATCGTCCTGTCCAAACATGGAAAGAAGCAAAAAGCCAAGTTTTCATTTTTTAAATTTTTTTCTGCAGTGCTGGGGATTGCAAAGATGACTTTTTTTTTTTTTTTTTAATAAACAGGAGCCCATAGGCTGAATACCACTTAGCCCAGACAAGTTAAAACAAACAGTGAAACTTTGCATCTCTCATTGTTGAAAAACTGGCAATGCTTATGTGAACACTGTGGATTTTTTTTTTTTTTTCTTCAGTCTTGGCAGTCAGTGCCTGCCTGAATCTGAACCCTGGATATTCAGGCTAGGAGATGTGTTGTCCCTTACTTCTTAGACTACCCATGGGGCCGGGAAGACTGAGGCAAGTCCTCTCTGTCTCTGTGGAACCAAGATCTACGTGGGTTGAGTTTTTCTTCTACCTCTCTCCCCACTAGCCCTCTGCCTTCTTGTTCCATCGGAATCATCTTCCATCCTTGGGTTACAGCTTTTTCTTTTTATCTCAGTCAAAAATGGGTAGCCTTGCCCAGCATTGGTGGCTCACACCTGTAATCTGAGCTATCCAGGAGGCTGAGATCTGAGGATCCCGTTTCTTGAAGCCAGCCCAGGCAGAAAAGTTTGGGAGACTCTTGTCTCCAATAAACTACTCAGAAAAAGCCGCAAGTGGTGCTGTGGCTCAAGTGGTAGAGCTCTAACCTTGAGCAAAAAGAGGCTCAGGGATAGTACCTGGGCCCTGAGTTCAAACCACAGGACTGGGAAAAAAGAAATTGCTTTATCCCATTTTCCATTGGTTATTTGGGGATCATTTTTAATCCTGGATCTACTTTCCAAAACTTTACCTTCCCTCAGCTTCTCCCCTCCTCCCCAATTTTATTTTGAGTTTTGGTGGTACTGGGGTTGACTTGGGGCCATTTGCACTACTGGAGCTCTGCCATTTGAGCCATGCATTCAGCCTGGTTTTTTGCTAACTAATTGGAGATGGAGTCTCATGGACTTTTCTGCCTGAGTTGGCCTTATATTGTGATCCTCAAATCTCAGCCTCTTGAGTAGTTAGGATTACAGACATGAACCACCCAGCACCTAGCTCTCCTTCAGCCTTTCATCCCCAAAGTAGAGAAGGCAGGAGGCATGTAGAGGTGCTGGCAATCAGACTGCCCAAGCTGCATCCTGCAGCCTTTTCCTGATGGTGTCTTGCCTCACAGCCTTTGTCCTTTGTCCTGGCTGTGCCTCTGCCTAGAATGTTCTTTCCCTTGTTTACTGTTTACTCTGTTTACTTGGGTCTTTGCTCAGAGAGTCCTTACCTGACCCTCTTACCTGAAGTAATAATTCGTCCTCCCACCTCACCCCTGCCTTACCATGATTCCACTTTTTTTTTTTCCAGTCCTCGAGCTTGAACTCTGTCTCTGAGAGTCTTTTTGCTCAAGACTAGCGCTCTACCACTTGAGCCACAGCGCCACTTCTGGCTTTTTCTGCTTATGTGGTGCAAGGCAAGCGCTCTACCACTGAGCCACCTTCCCAGCCCTGGAGTATCTGTTTTTGTATTTTGCATTTCCACACTGCCCTCCCAGGCCAAGAAATGGAAATAGTCTCAGTTTGGTATCAAGATTCCTGTGCCTTCTCACCCCCAGCCTGGGTGCAGCCACACCCCGGCCCTTATACTCAGGGAACTGTCAGCAGGAGCTGCCGAGGGGCTGGCAGAGTCTGTTTTGGCTGGAAAGTCTGATCTCTGGCCATCAGGATGGGACTGCCTTCCCACCTGACATCGGACAGAGGCCCTCTGCAGTGGTGAGGGTGTGCGTCCTCCCCGCCCCTCCCAGGAATAAGTGGGTGCTGCTTCACAGAGCGGGGGGTGGGGGCAGGTTGGGGCCTGGGTGTCCTCAGGAATAAAATCGGATGATTCTTAGCCTGGGTCCTTGTTTGTCCTTTCTTCCTGGCAGGACGGCTGGAGAGGAGGCCCTGGGGAGGGCTTGCTGGGCCTTGGCTAGGGCAGTTAGGCCTGGGGTTCATGGCAGGGTCTGCTCCGCCCCACGATTGTCGTAAGCATGGGGCCACCTGTGCACACACACTTGCCCCTGTGTCAGCACCTGTGCAAACCAAGAGACGTGACAGAGAAACAGCTTTTATGACTGGAGTTTAAGGTCGCTCCCAGTATTTGGGGACAGTTACTGTTGAGATTCTGCTTTCTTCCCCCCCGCGCCCTGCCCCCCTTGTGGTACTAGAGATTGAACTCAGGGTTTCCCATTCACTAGGCAGATGCTCTACCACTTGAGTCACACACCTTAGTCTTAGTACTCGGACCACGCCCTCTACTGCTTGAGCCACGCCTCCATCCTTTTTTTTCCCCCCCAGTGCTAGGGTTGAACCCAGGGCCTCACACAGGCCGAGCAAGTGCTCAGCACTGAGCTGCACCTCAGCTTGCCGTCTTTTTTGTTGTTGTAGTTGTTTTGTGCTGGCGCTGGGGCTTGAACTCAGGGCCTGGGCACTGTTTTTGAGCTTGTTTTGCTCAAGGCTGGTGTTCTACCACTTGAGCCAGAGCTCAACTTCTGGTTTTTGGTGGTTAATTGGAGAGAAGAGTCTCACAGACTTTCCTACCCCAACTGAACCATGATCCTCAGATCTCAGCCTCCTAAGAAGCTAGGATTACAGGGGGTGAGTCATTGGTGCTTGGCCTGGCATCTCATTTTTAACCTCTCTCCTGCTGATACTGGGGCTTGAATTTAGGGTCTTACACTCTGATTTGGCTTTTTCACTCAAGGCTGGTGGTCTACAACTTGAACTATGCCGCTAGTGTGGCTGATAAATTGGAGATAAGAATTGCATGGACTTTTCTACCCAGGCTTGGCTTCTAAGCTTGATCATTCGATCTCAGCCTCTGGAATAGCTAGGACTATAGGTGTGAACTATCAATGTCCAGCGAAGAATATTGCCAGCTTTTTCTCGTTTCTCTTTAACATTAAGAAGTTTCCCTTTCCTAGTAATATAAAAATTCCTGTATTCTTTCCTCCCCCCTCCCCTCCCCTTCCATGTTGGAAATTTAGCTCAGGGCCTCACACGTGCCAGACAAGCACTCAACCACTACGCTACATTCTTACCCTTTATCAGATTGGTGGAGGGTACTGGGATTGAATCTACCTTGAGCTGTGCCCCAGCACTGATTTTTAGAAGAGTAACAGCACTCGGAGGCATGGCTGTGTGTTTCTGGCCCTGGGTTCCATATTCAGCACAGCAAAAAGAGAACAAGCCGGGCGCTGGTAGCTCACTCCTAGCCTAGCTACTCAGGAGGCTTAGATCTGAGGATCATAGTTCGAAGTCAACCTGGGGAGGAAAGTCTGTGAGTCTTATCTCCCATGAACTAGCAAACAGTTGCAAGTGGAGCTGTGACTCAAGTGGTGGAGCGCTAACCTTGATCATAAAAGCTCAGGGATAGCTCCCAGGCCCCGAGTTCAAGACCCCAGACTGGCATATACTCAAAAAAGCCATCTTGGCTCAGTTACTTTCTGACGACCCCTGTGAAATTTGACAGAATCTCAGGACCTAGGCAGGCCCTGGGCTCTGCCCTGCCGCAGACTGCTCACCTGGGCCTGAGGAGGGCTGCAGCTCAGGGCTGGGCCCAGCAGGGCTGGAGGAGGGCGAGACGCTGCCTCCAGCAGCCATTTTCTGGGCACAGGACGCTCCAGCCAGGCCCCTCCCTGTCCCCAGAGCCACGTCCCTTGGCAACAGCCTCTCCAAGCAGAACCAAAACTAACACCGGGCAGAGCCAGCAAGACTCCCAGACAGACGCAGGCCAGGTGAGGGGCAAAGGGAGGAGGTGCTGCAAGGTGACCCCGCTCTACCCTGGCTGCCCTACCAGTGAGTCCCACGGAGACCTTTTCCCTCCAGCTGCCCCAGCATGGACACGGTGGATGGCATCATGGAGAGGCTGCGGGCGCAGTGCCTGTCCCGAGGGTCCTTGGGCATCCAGGGCCTGGCCAGGTGAGGGTTGGGTGGGGTCCTCCTCTCCCCCCGCCCCACCCCCCATACTGGCTACTGCAGAGATGGCGGCCTCCTCAGCCTCGTTTGCCCCTAGGTTTTTCCGCCGCTTGGACCGGGATGGGAGCCGGTCCCTGGATGCGGGGGAGCTCCGGCGTGGCCTGGCTCAGCTGGGGCTGGCGCTGGACCAGGCCGAGGCGGACGCTGTGTGCCGGCGCTGGGACCGTGACGGCAGCGGGAGCCTGGACCTGGAGGAGTTCCTGCGTGCGCTGCGGGTGAGGCGGCCTGGGGGGGCTGGGGGCTGGCTGGGAGGTGGGACCCCCTTCCACCTCTGGCTTGGGGTACCCCAGTGCCAGGCTCCATCCCAGCCACCGCCCCTCCCTAGCCTCCCCTGCCCCAGGCCCGGAAAGCGGTCATCGCCGCCGCCTTTGCCAAGCTGGACCGCAGCGGGGACGGTGTGGTGACGGTGGAGGACCTCCGTGGGGTGTACAGCGGCCGGGCTCACCCCAAGGTGCGGAGCGGGGAATGGACGGAGGAGGAGGCCCTCCGCCGCTTCCTGGACACCTTCGAGTCTTCCGACAAGGATGGACAGGTGGGTACCCGCGCAGCCTCCCCTCCCCCCAGCACCCCGGCTGCCCATCACGGCCCGCACCCCCGCAGGTCACACTGGCAGAGTTCCAGGACCACTACTGCGGCCTCAGTGCTTCTGTGGATACTGACGAGGAGTTTGTGGCCATGATGACCAGCGCCTGGAGGCTGTGAGCGGCGTCCAGCGGCCCCGGGGGGGGGGGGGGAGGGGGACCAGGAAGGCCCAATTCCACAGGAGGGAAGGGGAACAGTCCCAACGACCAGGCCACTGGTGTGGGCCTGGGGAGATGGTCCTCCCCCTACATGCTGGCTCGCAGCACGCCCAGCCCAGCCCTCTCTGTGCAGGTCCCCTGGGCGGGAGCAGAGCCAGGGAGGGGAGGGGCTGAACCTCCGGAGGCCCCTTGTGTGCACAGGAAGCCAGGACTTTAGTTAAAAGTTTTAATGTAGTTCCCAAATACATTTCATATGACAATCTTACATAAATGTTCCAGAACACACGGGCATGGTCTGCGTTTACTTGTCCCTAGCTGGCTAAGGCTGGAAGCATGGGACTGAGCTTTCAGCTTGGCCTCCGGTGTCTCCGCTGGCCCAGGCAGACGCGGCACTCGCAAAGGACGGAGGCCTCTGCCCAAGTGGGGCGGAGATTTCCTCTGAAGTCTGCGGGGCCAGTGTGTGCCGGCCCCGGGGGGCTGTGCGGGCTGCGTGCATGGGCACAGCCTGCTGTCCAGGGCAGGGCCCTGCCGCTCAGCAGGCGCCTGGTTGACACCCATTGCCTCTCGAGGCCCTGGATAGTCACGATGTCTGAGGCTGGGCAAGGAACGGCCAAGGGCAGGGAGGGGTCCTCGCTGGGGTGTCTGATGGTGAACCACGTGATACGGATGGGGAGTGGGTGCGGGGGGCCCTGGGGACCCTCCTAGGCCTGTGACCTTCCCGACAGGCATTCCAGGTGTAGGCCAGACAGGAGCCCCACGCTGAGCCCCGGGGGGGCTGTACACTCACAGCTCAGGAGGCCGGGCCGCAGGGAGGGCAGGGCAGGCCAGGCCTGCTCAGCACTCAGGGGCATCTTAATCCAAGACACCCAAACCAAAGCCTTTGAAATTAAAAAAAGAAAAAAGTGTAAAATAGAAACCCCAAATCAAGAGCATGGGGACCGGGAAATAGAAAGTAGTAAACAGAATGTCCGTGGGCCCAGCACCTGCCCTCCTGTGAACCGACAGACCCCACCCCGGCCCCCGCCGCTGCCACGCAGCCAGACCGGCTGGAGGGGGCGGCAGCCCCTCGGTGCCCGGGCTGCAACACTCGGGTGAAGAAAGCAGGTCTCTGAGTCCCAGTGAGAGGCTGTGACAAGTCTTAATGTGCCATTTCAATCAAGGAGGGGCGGGGAACACTCTTTTTGGCTCATCAATATGATGAGACTCGTGTCCCAAAACCACATCCAGGCAGCTCCCGGGTCTGCTTTTGAACTGGACGAGCCGATCCACACAGTGGCCAACCCGGCGGGTGTGGTTCCGGTTCCGGCCTGTGGACGCAGCCTGCGGGGAGGGGCGGGCGGCGGACAGACGGACAAAGCAGCAGGCTCATGTGCAGGCTCCGGCTGCTATGTGCTCCCGGGGGTCTGCCCGTCCCCTTCGTCCCCGGCACCTGTAGGTGAGCGTACAGGGTCCTGTCAGGTCTTGAGGGGACCTGATGGCCAAGCCTCTGCAGGGCGGGGGTGGCTCTGGCTCCTTCCCTCCCATAGGCCCTGCCCGGCTCACCGGTGCTGGTGGCCCCTGAGGGAGCCAGCACGTCGTCGTCGTCGTCACTGTCGTCTTCCTCATTGGACGGGGCGGCCCTGGGCTCGGGGGCTGGCACCTTGGCCTCCTGCTCCTGCTCCACACGGCTGCGCAGGGCCAGGATGCGATGGTGCAGCGCCGCGTAGAGCTGACCCGTGTCCTTGGAGCTGGCCTGGGGAGGCAGATGGTGAAGACAGGGCTGCCTGCCTGTAGCAACTGAGAGGGCTCAGCACCCCACCCACCAAGGCCCCGCCAGCCCTGTGGGTCAGGTCTGCATGGCTGGCTGACCTCTCCTCAAGGGCCACCCAGGCATCTGGGAAGGGACTGGGGATCGGGGCAGTCAGTGCTGGCTGCGACAGGTGGCTGCCACCCCTTGGCGAGGCACCGATGGAGGCAGCAGGAGGGGCACAGCGCACTGGGGGGATTCTTCGCGTAGAGCGGCCCCGAGCACTGGTGTGAGGCCCCAGCAGGCCAGGCGGGAGGCAGCGGGCGCTCATCCTGAGGGGTGCCTGGGCCTCTCAGGGGCTGCCGCCACCACCTCAGCACGGAGAGTCAGCTCACCGAGATCAGGAAGACCTTGACGCCCTGGTCCTCTGTGTCCATGGCTGTGATGCGGATGCTCTTCTCACTGGCCTTGTCCATCTGCATCTGCGCCCACAGCTTGGTGTTGAGGATCAGCCGCAGGCTGCCCTGGGTCCGCATCACTGCAACCAAAAAGGCACTCAGCGGGGACCGGCCCACGGCCACACTCCTGCCCACCCACGGTGGCAGAGACCACCCCCCACTGAGCCACTGGATAACTCCCCAGAACACCCCCAGTGGGCCAACCTCTTGGGGCCAGCAGAGCAGGAAGCAGGGCACACACTGGTAAGCTGCAGCCCGTGGAGCTCAGCAAGGGGGGAGGTGCGTGGCTGCTCTGGGGCCCAGCTCTCCCTAAGACAGGCGTGGGGAGGGTCAGAGGGCAGGAACCCACCCAGGGGCACAAGGATTAGAGCTTGTGTTGACCACATAGAAACGCTGAGGCTGGGGTGCAGCCCCCACTACTACCCAGCCCTGTTAACACAGGACGGCTTCCACAGGATCGGCAGCAGGGCCTACCTGCCACTGGGGGGGGGGGGGGAGGGTTGGGAGGAAGGATGGGGGGATGGGAAGCAGGGCCAGCCTGGCTTGGCACACGCTTGTGTGGCTGAGCATCCTCTGGGGTGAGGGCGTCTCAGTGCAGGAGGCTGGGGCGAGCCATCAGCAGCGGCTAACAAACACTTAGCTGCCAGGGCACCGGGGCAAGGAGCCAGGCTGGGCAGTGCTCGGACAGTGTGCTTTTGAAGGAGGTGGGAGAGGGGACAAGAGGCAAGGGCAGAGGTGGCTGGGAAACTGCCCCTCCTCGGCAAAGCCAGCCCAACAGTAGCTGAAGCGGATGCCAAAGCCCGGGGTGAAGCCGAGCCCCCCAGTACCAGGCAGAGGCAGAGGTGGGCACGGCGTCCCCGCTCTGGCCGGCAGCTCAAGCTCACCTAGGCGGGACTGCAGCGTCCCGTCGTCAGTTGACGCCATGTCATTGAGTCTGAGCAGCCCCCGGCCTCGCTCCACCCACGACTGTGACATCTTATCGAAGACGAACAGCTTACACTGGATCTGCAACACACATGGTGGCCGGTGGGTGGCAGGGACCTCGGGGCTCCAGTGTGGGGTTGGGGACGTGGGGGACAGCCGGACCCGAGTTGGCCTTGCCAGCACCACCAAGTGCAGCATGGGTGTTCAGGTGGACCCTCGGTTAGTTTCTTCTTCTGTCCTTTTGTAGTAAGCTAATTGTTCAGATATAAATCAAGAAGGACTGGGTACTGGTGGCTCATGCCTGTTACCCTAGGTACTCAGGAGGCTGAGATCTGAGGATCATGATTCAAGTCCAATGAACCACCAGAAAACTGGAAGTGGCACCGTGGCTCAAAGTGGTAGAGAGCTAGCCTCGAGTGAAAAACACACACAATCCAGTGCCCAGGCCCCCCGAGTTCAAGCCCCATGACCAATCAAAAAAAAAAAAAAAAAAAAAAAAAGAAAATCAATGAGACACTGCCTTACGTTATTCTAGGGCAAGATAAAGGCAAAGACTCAGGGAACACTGAGTGGGGGAGAACAGGGTGCTACAGAAATCAGGGGAGGCCTCCTACTGCCCAGCCACAGCTACCAGACGTCAGCTCATAGGAAATGAGTCTTCTAAGCCTGTCAAAATCCCACACGTGTGTGTTCAAGGCTGCATATCAAGCTGCAAATCAAGGTTGTCAAATAGAAGACACAACTGGGCACTGTGGCTCACACCTGTAATCCCAGCTATGCTTGAGGTTGAGACCTGGAGGTGTCTGGGCAATGAAGTCTTCAGAGACATCAGCTCCAACACCCAGCAAAAAGCTGGACTGGAGGCATGATTCAAGTGGTAAAGCACCAGCTGTGAACTTGGGGGGAAGCTGAGCAAGAGAGGGAGGCCCTAAGCTCAAGCTGTGGTACCTGTACAAAAACAAAAGGAACAAACAAAACAGTAATAAAAAAAAAAAGTAGCTGGGTACCAGGTGCTCACAGCTATAATCCTAGCTAGCTACTCAGGAGCCTGAGATCTGAGGATTGCTGTTCAAAGCCAGCCTGGGCAGGAAAGTCTGTGACTCTTATCTCCAATAAACCACTAGAAAATCAGAAGTGGCGCCATGGCTTAAGTGGTAGAGTGCTCGCCTTGAGCTGAAGAGTGCAGGGACAGCGCGCAAGCCCAGAGTTCAAGCTCCAAGACTGACCAATAAATAAATAAACAAATAAGTAAATAAAAGCAGACACACAGTCTGGTTGGTCTGCCCACACTGGCGGACGGGGCTCTGACACTAGGATGAAGGGCTGTGTGGACACTGCCCACAGAGAGAAGCAGCTGACAAACAGCCCCAGAGTGTGGCTCCGCGACAGGAAGTGGGCGCGTGGGGGCGGAGCTTCCTTATAGGGCACAAAGGGGTTCTGGAGTGGCCTGTGGTGATGGGCGACAGCCCCAGGTGTGCGCGCTCACCTGTAACACGTTGCTCTCCGCCTCCTCCCCAGTGATGACCTCCACCTTCTCCAGTAAACACTTGCGTGCCGTGGCCTTCGTGTAGGCGGCTGCCGACTCGGCCAGGGACTCTGAAATGTTACTAGCTGAGCAAGACTGACTCCTTCATTTGGCAAAGGGTATGGCTGATGTGCTCCACGGGTGCCCCTGTCCCTGATAGGCTAGACCCAGGGAAAGAAACCCCAGACACCTGGCCTGGGACTCTGGGAGCATCCCCCCCATTTCCCTTCCCCCCCACCCCGCCCCGCTTCCCTGTCCAGCAGAGGAGAGACATAGAGGCAGAGGGCAGATGAAGAGAACGTTCCAGGCCTACTGCTAGAGGAATGGGCAGCCAGCCGAAGGCCCCCACACCAAGAGGCCAAACCTCCTCCCATCCCCTGAGGAAACACCAAGCCCACGGTTCTCATCACTGCTGGTCCCCCCACGGGCCAGATGGGACAGCCACACCCCAGACTCTGCCATACCTTTCTCAGGGGTGGCCTCCTGGGAGGAGGACTCGGACCCCGACTCGGCAGCTGCGTTCTCCCTGCTGGCATCTGAGCTGACTTCATTTAACTTGGGGGGGCTCTACGGGAAACAAGGCAGCCAGGGAGGTTGGTGTGGGGCTGGGAAGGTTCCTCACAGAACTGGGAGCCTCCCTGGGCACAAGGCCAAGGGTCCTGATTTATAGGTGACAACGCCGTGTCCGTCTCTGCCGCATGTTCCCAGGGGCTGCTGTACCCTCCTCCTGCACCCCCCCTCCCCAGCGCCTACAACAGCTGGCGGGGCCACTCACCAAAACGCGCTCGCTCATGTTTTGGCCAAACACAAACTTGTTGCTGGAGGCGTCAGCACTGTTGGTCGAGTTCTCTAAACTGAAGAGGAGATACAGTGAGCATGACTCCAGACACACGCCGAGCCCCGCGTCGTCCAAGACATACCATGTGTGCACACCGCACCACGCCTCTTCAAGGAGGGCACAAAGGCATCTGAAAGGCCCCAACTCTGGGGGAAGCCAGAGCCCCAGGTGCCCAACCCAGGCCAAAGGGCATGGGGCTAGCCTTCGCAGCTCCACCGAGCGGTGGAGTCACCACGGGCCAGCTGTGTCTTCCACATGTCATGGACAGTCCACTCAAGTCCTGTCCTCTCAGGTCTGAGAGGCCTGTTTGAGCTCACTGCCGTGGCACTGCCCGCTCAATGGCAGCTGCTCCAGTGAGGGCTGGGCGCGGCGGGGCCGAGCACGCACCTGGAGCTGATGTACTGGAGGAAGTAGTTGGTGGCGGCTGGCGTGTCTGAGCTGGGCTGCGCGGTACTGTCCATGCTGCTGGTGCCGGTGTTCTCGTTCATCAGCTGGGGACAGAGGAGGCATGGCTGCTCACAACAGGGGTCTGGGCTGCACAGCCCAACAGGCTGCATGAGCAGCCTGCACTCAGGGGCGTGGGCCTGCAATTGCCTCCATGCTTAGCTTTCAACAGGCAAGATATAGACACAGGCCATAAAGCACACAGAGCCTCTGCTCCCAGCGTGGCATCTCATCCATGCCTTGAAGCTGGGATGCAGAGCTGCCACGCCTGGCCTTGTCAGGGGTTGTAAACATGGTAGCTGCAGTGCTTCTGACACCAACACTGTGAGTCTGTTAAAGCTATCGGGGACTGGTCCCCAGGAGCCCCGAGAGGGAGACCCTGGCTAGCAGCCCCTTCGGGTGTGATTCCCCAACTCCATAAGCCCCGGGCAATGTCCGATGCCAGTGCTTGCCAAGACTCATCTCCACACACTACTGACTCAGTCCAGGAAAGGAAACAGTCTCTGACCATGATGCCTTTAGAATAAGGTGGCCAAGGCACATGCCAGTGGTTCTAGCACTTGGAGCCAGGCGTGTGAACCCAGCCCGGGAAATACCATAAGACCCCATCTCATAAGACCCCATCTCAAAATAAGCACATAAAGGTGAAGGCAGTTCGTGTGTGTGTGTGTGTGTGTGTGCGCGCGCGCGCGCGCAGTTTTGCCCCAGGACACCCTGAGTGGTATCCAGGGACACGTGTGGCCGTCAGGATGACAGGGCTCCGTGCAGAGGTGAAGGCGCTCCATATAGAGCAGGATGCCACAGGAAATGAAAACAGCCCTGTCCAAATGCTGCAGTGCCAGGCCAAGTCTCCTGTGCTGGACTAGGAAAGAAGAGTGTTCCGGGGCCTTCCCCAGGCCCTTTGTCAGAACACATGGAGCCAGATGTCTGGGTGCTGCACTCAAGAGTTGGGGGGCCCTAAACCATGCTAGCAAGGGATCTGTGGTGAGGCCGCCAGGAACCAGGGCGGGCTGGGAGGGGAGGGGCCGTGTGCAGACTGCAGGTCACTCCGCAGCTGCTGAGTGTGGAGGGGGCGTCGGGCCGCACTGCTAGAAGAGCAGTTCCTGGGGTCTGGGCACGTACCTTCACCCTATCCCTCAGGTTCTGCCCGAACACAAAGGCTTGCTGCGTGGCCCGCTCTCTCCCCTCACAGCTCTCCTCCCCACAAGTGCCTCCACACTCATTTTCCTGGGGCTCTTGCTCCTGTTAACAAAGCAGAGCACGGTGAGAAAGAATGGCGACGCATGAGCTGACCGCCACGCTCCTCAGGGCGTGCTCCCGGCTCCCAGGGCAGATGCAGGGACTGGCACTGGACAGGTGACTGCAAGCTTAAGCAATGGTGCTGGCTCCATAGCTTCTGCGCACCCTAGGGAGCTTAGACTGAATGCCCTTAACCAGTGGCAGCCTTGGGAAACCCCTGGGGCTATGACCCTCAGAGTCAGCATCTTCTCAGCCACTGATTTCTGGCCCCTGGTGTGGAGTGGTCCTTGCTCCCCAATACACTGTGGGAGGACGGACTGTCCGGGCTCATAGCCAGCCAAGGGCCTGCCTAGCCCGGGCTCCTCCCCTAGAGCGGCAAAATGTAGGAAAAAAGAAAGGACAATAGGCAATAATGGCTAGAGATTATCTAGGGGACTTGCTTTCCCTGGAGATCAGTGTCCACGTTTTACTTCATGGGACTTCCAACTCTGAACTTGAGGGGAGGACTTTCATGAGGTTTTAAGTAGCTCATTCATTAATTTTGGGGTAGTGGAATGTGAACTTGCTAGTAAATCATGTTTTTCTCACACTACAAAATGAAAGCTGTACAGACTGAAAAGGAATGAAGTCGGGGTGAAATGCTGGGAGGGGCGTGGCATGGGGGCCTCTGGGGCGGCTGGCGTTTCTAGGTGGCAGGGACTGGGACCAGGGCCAGCACCAGGGCAGAGAGCACAGGACTGACCGTCTTGCTAGTCTGCCAGTCTGCATTCCTACGGCACTTGCTATACTGCTGCTAGAGCTCATGTCCTGCCATGGCCCGTGCCTGCACAGGAGCGAATATGGCCTTTGAAAATGGCAAACACACCGTGTCCGGCGGGCGCTAGGCAGCAGGGTGCACCGACCTGCCTGCCATGGCGGGGATGCACCTCCGCCAGCCACACCCCTGGCCCTCTGCCTTCGAGCTGCTGGCTTCCTGTACACCCTGGCTGGTGCTGTCCCCGGCTGGGCAGAGCTGTAGATAACCTGAGGTGGGGACACAGGCAGTGCAGTGCTGTGAAGAGCAGAATACAGCAGAACGTTTCTGCCTGTAAAGCAAGTGTGGTCTGTGACCC
The DNA here is from genome assembly GCF_024711535.1 of Dipodomys merriami. Lineage (NCBI taxonomy): Eukaryota > Metazoa > Chordata > Mammalia > Rodentia > Heteromyidae > Dipodomys > Dipodomys merriami. The sequence continues at coordinate 3,466,560 of NW_027206291.1, forward strand.
CGAAGGCTCCTTCCCGAGGTTCCTTCAATTACCCTCACCTGCACTTCCCCCACCCCTGTAACTGGCTTAGGAGGGGGACAGGGAATCCCTGACTCACTTTTGCCAGGAAAGTCCCTGTGAGCCGGCCTTGGTGTGGATGGCCTGGGGAGCTTGGCCCTGGGCCTCACTGGGCCCCCATGAGTCGTGTGGCACTGTGTGTCACATGCCTGTACAGGCAGCGGTCTTGCCTGTCTCTTGCCATGTGACTGGAACAGGGGGAGACTGGAGAGTACACAGGGTGTTCCTGGGACAATGTGGGTATGTGGCACCTAGGGCCTGAGCCCCACGTAGAGCCGGATGGCCATGATGTGGGAGGATGACCCTCATTCATGAGGTGGTCCAGCCTGCTGGCCGAAGTTGGGGAGACATAACTCTGAGCTGTGGTAGTAACCAGACAGCTGGCTCCCTGCAGGGCTGAGCTGAGGCCTGGGGAGGAAGGCAAGGAGTGTGAGGCTCAGGCAGAGGCTGTCTGCAGCAGTGGAGGCGGAGGGGATGGATGAACACCCCAATCTGGCAGTGCACCAGGATACCACGTGGCCACTGCAGCGCTGATCTCAGTGCCATCTGTGCTGCCTTGAAAGCAGGCTCTGCCAAGCGTCCCTTCTAGGACTGCTGGGAGATACAGGCCCAAGGACCTTACCGCCTGGGCTGTCCAGCACCTCTACCACGTGGAATGAGATTCCACTGTGACCTCTTCATGGGGGAAAAGGACACCACAGGGCCCTGGGAGGCATTTCTCCATGTAAAATGCTTCAAGACTCCCTTCCATGCCTCAAGGGCTCTTGTGGAGACACGGGTCAAGCACTGGGGTGGCCCCAAACTGGATGGCTGTGCTCTGCTGGGGTCCTACTCTCTGATGATGAAGCCCATAAGTTGCCTAGCAACTTGGCTGTCGATGCTGTGGGGTAGATGCACTGTCTGCTGGGTCCTATGTGATGTGGGAGGGGTGGAACCTTCCAGATGGGCCCCAGTTCACAGACCAGACCCTTCGCCATTGTGAGCAGCGTCACCTGGTTTGCTCAGAACCCATTATCTGTTGCTATGCAGATTACATAGGCTGAGGAGTCGACAGGGAAGGGTTCATCCCACTCACTGTGTTGAGACTGCAAGCTCAGGCCGCACAGCACCAGCTAGGCTCACCTGGCTGTGTTTCATGGTGGCAGCAAGGAGGCTGGAGGGCTTTCAGGGGATGATCCTACTCTTTAGGAAAACTTACCTCAAACGCAATCCCCAGGCAGCCTGATGCAAGTGATTCACACCTGCAATCCTAGTTACTCAAAAGGCTGAGAGCTGAGGATCGCAGTTCAAAGCCAGCCCAGGCAGAAAAGTTATGAGGTTCTTAGCTCCAATTAACCAGCAACATGTTAGGCTGGAGGTGTGGCTCAAGTGGTGGTACATTAGCCAGGAGCAAGAAAGCCAGGCCAAGTGCAAGGCCTCGAGTTCAAGTCCCGATACCAGCCAAAAAAGAACCCCTGGGATCCTAGGAGGGTCTAACCACAAAATCCTAAGTGGCACTCCAGCTCACACAGGGCACATTCCCTTCCCCCTCCAGCCCAGGACCCACTGACCTCAAGTGTATGCACCTTGTCTGTGGGCTCGGACGGGCTTCTCTGTGCAGAGTTTTCTGGTGACGAAGACGCTGCTGCCCCCATGCAGTCTGCTGGGATGCTGACCCCATTGGTGCCGCTGCTCGGGACTGCAGGAATGACAGGGGGAGCAGCTGGGCAAATGGCGGGGCCTGCTGCCCCCCTCTCCTGCAGTGTGCCTGATACTGGACCCTGGCTGGGGCCCCTCCTGTTAGGTGTGGCCCTACCTTGTAAAGTCACCTTTATAAGGGACCTGCTTTATCTTACAATGGCTCTGCTGAAAGCCACACATTCCTCAATTAAAAACAAAAACAAAAGGAACTGTATAGGCCGGGGAGGCAGCTCAAGAGAAAAACATGCTCAGCACGTATAAGAGCCCCCTCCCCCAAAGAACAAAAAGACAAGCAAAAAATGAAAGTAACAACTGAATGTTCAGTGTGTTTAGAAGCATTATTGCTAGTTAATATAAAGGAACAAATTCGTTGAGTTTCTAATGCTTTAGGCATTTTTCCTTAAAATCATGTGAGTATACACATGTCCAAATCTGGCCTGGATTATTTAGCATTAGAACAAAATAGCTCCTGAGGTAATTAACCACTTCAGAGATATCAGGCAGTTTTCCCACGATGACTTACAAACGTGGAGTGCTCAGAGTAGGAGAAGTCACCGTTGTGCACCTAGTAGGAACAGTGCAGGAGTTCAGTGCACAGGTGGAAAGGCCCCTCTCCTCAACACGACCCTCAGGGCAGTGAGATCAACTGGAATGTGTAGTAAATGCCTGTGGCATGGTAATGTATGTGTGTGTACACAACTATAGCTAATAGTAAAATTGGTGACTAGTATCGCCAGTATGTAAGATAATTAGCATAACTAATACATAAGCTAAAATTTAAAAAAAGAATGGCTCTCAAGTCCCCTGGGTAGGACAGAGCTACAGGGTGCCAGGAAGGGCAGCTACTGTGAAGACAGTGGTTGGACAGTCATGCAGGGTGGGGGAGACCTCCTCTACGGGGCTCAGAGGAACCGCAGGGGTGTGCTGGGCTGGTTCCTGTCTCACCTGCCTGTGGAAGCACCTTCGGCTGTGGGGCCTGCAGCACGGCTGGACGAAGCACACTGCGCTGCTGCTCCTTGGGCTTCTGGCTTGGCAGACCTGGAATGGAGTCGCTTTCCTGGGGTGCTGAGTGCCAGCTGGAACACAGCACCCCTGCCCCAGGACCTGTGCCCATGCGCCACAGGGTGGATCTTTCTCTGTAGCTAGACACCCAAGTTCGGGCTGACTGAGGCCCAGGTGGCCTGTGGAACATGGGAACAGAGCTGTTGTACACTGTCACTCGTTGAGGGACAGGGCTCCAGAGTCAAGGGCAGTTGGGCAGTGGGAGGCTCTGTACTCTGCTTAGGGCCCCCTTTCCAAAGCTACATGGAGCAGTGTGCCCAGCCCTCCCCACCCCGTGGCTGGGCTGGCCCCTCACAGGCAGTAGATACCACATGGAAGCAGCCACTTGGGTCATAAGGGGACCGAGTGTGCTATCGCCAGGCAAGGCTCAGGAAAGGTGTTGGAAAGCCATGTCCCCCTGCTCGCAGGTGCCACCTACCTGCACTGGGTGCTTGGCCATGGATCAGCGTCGGAGGCTTCAACCGGAACCCACTGCTTTTTTCCTCTACAAGCGGAAGACAAGATATGGGAAGCAGGCCTTCCTGGGGCAGGGCAGTCAAGCAGGAAGGGGCTGGGATGGGAGGGCTGTGGGCCTGGAGAACAGGGAAAATGGCTGCAAATGACAGCTCTGGGGCAAAGTGCTGACAACAGGGCATGAGAGAGTGAAGGGATGCAGGCACAGGGCCATGAAAGCCATGGGGGTCAGAGCCCTTCTTCCCAGAGGAGGGCCAATGCCAGGCCGCTGGCCCGGAGAGCACCATGGTGCCCCAGAGCAAGGTAAGGTCCTAGGGTCTGCTCATATTCCTAGGAGGCTCAGAGGGTAAGAGAGTACCTAGGAAAAGGCTTTCTTTGGCCAGCTGCTCAGGAAGTGCACTCCTGGCAGCCTGTGAGGGACCAGAACACTCAGAGCTAGAGGGCAGCAGTGCCCAGGGGCTTCAGCTCAGTGGTGGTGATGGTATGATCTGGCCTGGGACCCCAGCAGTGCTGGAGACCGCCGTGTTTTGATACTGTCACTCCAGGGCGTTTGAGGGCAAGTCCAGCATACAAAACCCAGCTGTGTTTCTACACATGTCACCAACACTCCAAAAATGTAATGAAGAAAAGAATTCCATCAGGCCAGGCAGAGGGGCACACTTGTCACCCCAGCACTCAGGAAGCCGACGCAGGAGGATCTCGAGGTCCAGGCCAGCCAGGGCTACATGTATAGTAACTTAGAACATAAATAAATGTAAAGGTACCCCAAAAGTTCCACAGTGTGTAACTCATTGGTAGGAAACTTTCAGAAAAGGGAAATTAGGAGAAAAGATGTGGGCTTGGGGCCAGGGGCTGGGGCCTCTTTGGGGGTAACAGCCGCAGGACTGCACATTAAGATGTCAACAGCAGAGCCTGACGTGCCTGGCTGGGTGAGCTCTCAGCTCTGAGGAAGGTCAGGTCCCGCTGCTGACAGGCTGCTGTTCTGGCCACAGCAGAGTAAGTGCAGCACTCAGGGCAGGGAGGACCCTGCCGCCTACAAGCGAGGTGCTGGGTGGCACCTGTGATGTGACAGAGGCCACACAAGCAGATGCCCAACGTGCAGAGCAAGGCACCATCTAGTAGCCTTTTCAGGAGGTGAACGCTAACTTATGTTTTCTTCCCAAACAGGATGACTGGCAACTTGGAGACACTTTTGAAGGTTGAAGTCAAACTTCTAAGTGAGTAATTCTGAAGACGTCTGGAGAGCTGGCTTCGGGACACCTCTCTCTGCCTACAGAGAGGCTCCTTGGTGCCTCCTTTCTGGCTTGCCCTCTCAGATGGCCAGCAGGGATGCAGGCCCGGCACTGACTGGTCCTGGCACTGGGCCCACACCTTGGCACACTCATAGATGTAAAGGAGATGCATACTGAGGGCATGGCAAGCCGGGGTTCTGATGGCAGGTACGCTCTCGGGGGAGAGAAGAGGTGGTAGGAGGGTGAATGGCCAGCCAAACCCCAGAGGCCCCTGTCCCAGCCCTGCCGTATGGAAACACGCTTTTCCTGGCCAATGCAATGTGGCTGTCTCCTGGGCAAATGAGCACAGCCCAGGGTCTGGGGGCATAGGCTGCTGTGCTGGGGGCATGACTAGATGAAGAAAGAGCCCTAGGGGTAGCTTCTGCCTGTCTGGGAAGCATATCTGAGCAGCAGCTGACCAACTGGAGAGAGCTGCGTGATGAGAGGGAAGCAGCACCTGCCCATACCGAGGGACCCCTCACCTAGAACTGAACCCCGCCTGCAAAGGAACCCTGCCTGGTAGCGCTCTCTGCAGGGCTGTTGTGGGCATGGGTGGCCTGCTCAGGGATGGGTGATGGAACAGTGGAGACAGTGCTTTGCTGGCAGAGAGGAGGTACAGCATGAGCAGGAGAGCTGGGAGGACATGCTGGGGCTGTATGCGGTACCACGTGGGCCCCACGCACACCCAGGCAGTCAGTGGGGGCAGAACTTGGTTCCAGATAGTGCTCTCTACAAAGAACTAGGCCCCATGAGAAATGGAGAATCCAGGAAGATTGAGCCTGAAGACACTTGGGGGGCAGGAAGGAAGGAACCAGGCAGAAAGGCAGGGATCTTGCAGAAAAGTGGTCTTGCTGACTTGATCTTGGCCCCTGTGAGCGCTAAACAAGTAATGGACCATCAGCCCCAACAGGAGTCTAAATGCACACTTCTGTAGTTAGCTTGCTTCAAGAGGCCAGCAATACACAAAGGGGGGGAGGAAAAAGGGGAAGGAGAGAGAATAACCTGTGATGGGGTGAGATGCCATTTCCTGCTATCTCCGAGTAGCTCTCCAAAATAACCACAGGCATAGTAGTACCACCCTTCCTGTGCGATTGAAGGTTCCCGGCTATCAAGCCAGGCCTGCATGGTACACACGGGAAGCACTATCCCCGCATGAGCACTCACCAAGGCACATACCTGGGTCCAACCCAAATGGAAGGACTTGTACAGGACAATGGATGCAGAAGGAATAAGGTGGCAACTGAGGGAGGGGAGCTTTCTGGCTATGACCAGGGCAAATCCTCTGTTAGAAAGGACTCAGTGAGGGGCTGGGAAGGTGGCTCGGTGGTAGAGCGCTTGCCTTGCATGCATGAGGCCCTAGGTTCGATTCCTCAGCACCACATAAGCAGAAAAAAAAAAAAGCTGGAAGTGGCGCTGTGGCTCAAGTGGTAGAATGTTAGCCTTGAGCTGAAGAGCTAAGGGACAGCGCCCAGGCCCAGAGTTCAGGCCCACGACCGGACCCTCCCCCCCCCAAAAAAAGAAAGGACTCAGTGGAGTCACATGTGGGTGGCTCACGCCTGTCATCCCTGCTACTCAAGAGGCTGAGATCTAAAGACTGCGGTTCAAAGCCAGCCCAGGCAGGAAACTGAGAGACTCTTATCTCCAATTAACCACCAGGAAACCAGAAGTAGCACTGTGGCTCAAAGTGGTTGAGTGCTAGCCTTGCGTGAAAAAGCTCAGGGTCCAGGCTGGGAAGGTAGCTCAGTGGTAGAGTGATTGCTTTGCATGCATGAGGCCCTGGGTTCCATTCCTCAGCACCACATAAGCAGAAAAAGCTGGAAGTTTGGGAAATTATGTAATCACTTAATCACAATTAAAAAAAAAAAAAAAAAAAGAACCTCAGGGAAGGTAGGGAGGGAAGGGATAGTAGGGGGAAAACAATGGAGGGGGTAACAATGCTCAATAGGAAGTGTACTAATTACCTCTGTATAGTATCTTTACAATAAAAAATTAAAAAAAAAAAAAGCTAGAAGTGGCGGTGTGGCTCAAGTGGAAGAGCGCTCGCCTTGAGCTGAGGAGTTGAGGGGCAGTACCTAGGCCCAGAGTTCAGGCCCCATGACCGACAAAACAGAAACAAAAACTCAGGGTTCAGTAATCAGGCCCTGAGTTCAGGCCCTATGACCAACAGAAGAAGAAAAGAAAGGATTTGGTGGGCTGGGCTCCTCTTGAGTTTCTAAAAAAGTACCAAGGTAGATAGGGCATGTGGGACCTTCACTCTGCAGGTGGCCACGAGCCAGAGCCCTGGGGCCTTTAAGCCAAGCCTGAGTCCAGCCACAGAGAGGTCCTGAGCCACCCTGCTCCTAATGCTAAAAGAGGAAGGCTGGGAGCAGGGCCACCACAGGCCTCAGCTGGTCCTGATAGCACAGCCAGTCAGAGCCAGTCAGCACAGCCTGCAGAGGCTCCCCACCATTCAGAGCACCAAGGCCCAAGCCACAGCCAGGCCAGCTGACCTGCCACTCCTGAGGCTCCCCAGGATGAGGCCAAGGGAATGCCACAAAGCAGCTGGCTTTAGGGGTGGAATGAATTGGGGTGTTTGAAATGGTACCACTAAATCAGTCTTCCAGTTGTAAAAGCCACTAGGCCTCTGCTCTTGCCATGGATACCACACCGGGCTATGGCTTATCTGGAAATGCTTTTGAAGCTGGTAGTGAATTTATATAAGGCAGGTTGGGTTACAGAATTTGGGCTGTTAAACTGGCTCATTAAATCTTTTATGGGGAATTCAGCCACGTGGGAGAAGCTTCAGGAAGCCTTAGAGTTCTCCAGTAAGAGACCAAAAAAGGCAGGCTCCCTTCTCTCTAGGCTCACAAGCTGTTCCCCCAGTGTTGTAAAGCTGGGATTATTCCATTTATCTGAATGGATCTGGGCAATATTAACTGGCATGAGATTTAATGCAGAGCAAAAGGGTTTGGAGACACTGCTCTGGCTGCGTAGTGACCTTGGGGATTGGAGAGTACATGGATGGGAGATCCTTTCTCTTTTAAAGATTTAAGTTAGTTAATTTGGTGGTACTAGGGGTTGAACTCGGGGCTTTGTGCTTGCTAGGCGGGTACTTGTGAACATTTGAGCCACATCTCTACCCAGCTTTTGCTTTAGTTATTTTTCAGACAGGTCTTGTATTTTTGCTTAGGCTGGCTTCATATAGGGGTACTCCCACCTACAGCTCCTGCAAACCTGTGAATAGAGATGTACATGATCATACCCAGTTTATTGGATGAGATGAGGTCTAACTTTTCGCCTAGAAGACTGGCCTTGGACTATAATCCTGTTGGATCTCTGCTTTCGAAATTAGCTGGAATTATAGGTATGAGTCAAGGTGCTTGGCTTTTCTTGTCCCCTCTCTCCTTCCCCTTCTTTCTTTCTGTGTGCTGGTTACTTTGGCTTGAACTCAGGGCCTCATACTCTCAGTCGGCTTTTTTGCTTAAGGCTAGCACCCACTGTTTAAGTGAGTTAACCAGCTTTCTGCTGGTTAACTGGAGATAAGAGTCTTATAAGAGTTAAAACTGATCCTGATAAATCCTTATAAAAAAAGGTAGTAAGATTTTTTTTTTGGGGGGTTGGTTGTAAGGTTTCAACTCTGGGCCTGGGCGCTGTCCCTGAGCTCTTCAGCTCAAGGCTAATGCTCTACCACTTGAGCCACAGCGCCACTTCCAGTTTTCTGGTGGTTAACTGGAGATTAAAGAGTCTCATGGATACTCCTGCCAGGGCTGGCTTTGAACTGAGATCCTCAGATCTTAGCCTCCTCAGGAGCTAGGATTACAGGCCTAAACCACTGGCATCCAGCGATTTTTTTTTTTTTTTTTTTTAGTTTTGTTTTTTGTTTTTGTTAGAAACTCCAGCTAGGTGCAGTCCTAGATACTTGACTGACTGTGGTTCAAGGTCACCCAGGGAAACCCACAGTGACATGTGCCTATTGTCCCAGCTATGGGGAAGCACAAAGGCTGGGCATAGTGGCATGCACCTGTTATCTCCAATGACACAGTGAAGTACAGGAGGAGCATAAAGGGAGATCCTATTTGAAAGTAACCAATGCAGTAAAAAAGGTAGTAAAATGCAGTAAAAAGGTAGCAGGGTGAGAGGCCTGCCTAACAAGTGCAATCCCTATAATCACCATCATCACTATCACCACCGCCACCATTACCATGGAAAACAATGATGGACACTCCAGGGCTTTAGGGAGTCTTATCTGACACTGGAGTCCAATCTTCAGAGCTGTAGATGGAAAAGCCCAGTATTCAGGACTCGAGAAGGAATCCTAATCACTAGTGCCCCTCCTTGCTGAAGACTGTCTTTTCCAGTGGCTCTGCCACGTACCAGCAGAGGTTGAGGGCTGTCTATGCTGATAGCGGGGCTCTGAGCAGAAAGCCCAAAGCACAGAGCCCTCCATGCTCAATACTCTGGCCAAGGAGGTGCTGGCAGTGTGGGTGCATGGCTGGCCAGGGGACATTTTAAGCCCCAGCACATAGGTACGATATCTGAACTCTCAAGAAGGAAGTAGACAAGACTCTGGTCTTCAGCCGAGCAGCCACAAGTTGGACTTGCCCATCCTTCCTAACACACTGGGCGCCCATGGGGTGGCGGTGGGGGACATCACGGAGGCAGAGTGGCCCGCGGCCCCAAGCCTTCTTGAAGGCTGCCTCAGGCCCTGCTGTTTCTCACCAGCCAGGTGAGCCCCACTTGAGTGTGGAAGTTTTCTTTGTTAGAGCATGTGGGTCATCAGATGGGGGCACCCACAGGCCCTACAACAAGTGGAGTTCAATGAGTACTCACCCCAAGCCCATGAGACAGAACCCAGCTAAGTGCAGTGGCAGAGCAAGAGCAATGATTTCCGAATACTGGGACCACTTCTGTCCCCCACTGCTGGTGACGGAGAGCTGAGGCTCTCCTAGGAAACTCCAAGGGAAGGGGATTGTCAGGGAGCAAGGGAAGGGGCCACTGCTCCTTTGGCATGCCTTCCCCTCTCCTCTCCGTGGCACCTTCTGGCACTTAGCCGGTGGCCAGGAGTGGAAGGGACAAGGGCCACACAAGCAGGAGGAGTGAGTCCCGTCACTCCCACATGCCTGTCAGCATGGGCAGAGCCTTCAAATAAAGGAAGTCACCACAACCTGGACGACAAATGCCCAGGTGGGGCCTGGGCATCTGGTGAGCTGACAGCAGCAGCTCTGCTCCGGGGACCGTGTGCAGCTGTGAGAACTCCAGGGTGCCGGGGCTGTGTGCCCTGCACACTTCCATCACACGTGCGTTGCTTTTGTGTGCACGCACTCTGCAATTACAACATCCTTCACGTTCACAAGTGTAAGATGTTTACTGTGAACCTGGCAGGAGTGACTTCCCCAGGGGGTAAGATCCACATAGGTCCATGTGTGCCCGCCCTCCCCACAGGGGATGGAGTCATGTCGGGGAGCAGGGAGAGCCTGCTGTACAGTGCCTCTCTGCTGCAGGTCACGCCTCTCACCCCAAGGGGCCCTCCATGTCCTCCTGGCCATTCCAAACCCTGCTGAGAGCTCCCATCTAGGGTTTCTTTACTTGCAGGTTGCTGTGTGCCTGCATGCGTGCATACACGCAGGTACACAAGTGTGTACCTGCAGTTCCCCATGGGCACTAGGCAGGTCAGGCTGGCCCTCTACCCAGCCCAGAGGGAGGGTGTCTTCTCCATTAGCTTGGAAGCCGTAAGTGCCACTGACCGGATGGGAACACCTGGTGCGATGTCTCCGCCTGGTCCCAGGTGCCCTGGGCGGTGACAGAATCCGGCAGGAAGTGTGGTTAGCCTCGCACTCACCTGACTGTGAAGCAGGGAACTGGGTTAACGAGGACGTTCTCTCCCGCTTGACCGGAGGGCAGTAATTACCATCTTCTCGATCAGAATCTAGAAACAGGAGAAATATCAGGCTGCTCTGTTCTTATCACCAAAGGGGAGGAGGGGGCGGGGGCTGTACCTTCTAGAGACTTCCTTACCTTCTCCTGCTTCAGGACTGGAGCCTCCGGCTGACCTCTGCAACAAGAGCACACAGTAGGGGTGGTGAGAGTCGCCAAGCTCCAAGAACCCAGACTCTCAGCCTGGGCCATGTGGAGCTGCCAAGGGGGCCCCAGCCTATGCTCTGCCCCCTAGAACCCCACACCATGGCCTAGAAATTTCTGTGGAATCCCTCCATCTGTCCCGGAAACACATGAGGGGATGCTGTGCTGCTGAGGAAGCGCTCTCCAAATGGGACTGGTCCTTTCTCCAGAGTCCCACTGACCAGTCCCGCTAGCGTCAGTGCTACTGGCCCAGACCACAGGTCAGCCTGCTGAAAGCTGAAGCGGGACTGTGCACAGTACCCTCACAACTCAAACCAGCCTCCATCCCTCACTCTGGCATGTTTTATGGAGCCTCCTGTTATAAGGCAGGCTGTTTTTTCCAAGTGAAAACTTAGAAGCTTGGGGCCCCGTTCCCCTGCCAACCTCGCCACCAATCTATATAGACCAACAGTGGTCGGTTGGGGGAGGGGTGGTAAGTCCTTCCTCCTACCACCACCCCTTGCATGTTCCAGGTCTCCCTTCAGACCAGATGTGGACAGAGGAACACCACTCCTCCTGGGGGACTCTAAGCAAGAGGGAGCCTTTTCCCCCCCCTTCGTCCCCCCCAGCACTGAGCCTTGTGTTTGTCAGATAGGTGCTCTACTGCTGAACCATGCATCTAGCCCCTTTTTGCACAGAGCTATTTTGAGATAGGGTCTCACTTCCTAGACCACACTTCTCATTATAGCTGAGATGAAAGGAATGTGCATCCAGCTATTATTAGTTCAGGAGTCTTGTGTCAGGAATGGCTCAAGTTGCAATTCTCTTGATTTTTTTTTTTTTTGGTCAGTCATGGGGTCTGAGCTCTGGGCCTGGGCGTTGTGCCTCAGCTCTTCAGCTCAGTGATAGCGCTCTACCACTTGAACCCCAGCCCCACTTCTGGCCTTTTCTTATGTGGTGCTGAGGAATCGAACCCAGGGCCTCATGCATGCAAGGCAAGCACTCTACCACTAAGCCACCTTCCCAGCCCAATTCTCTTGATTCCTGCCTCTCAAGTAGTTAGGATTGCAGGCGTGGGTCAGTGTTATTGGCTGCCAACAAGCTCTCAGGGGTCAAGTTTAGCTAAATGTAGACCACGTGCTTCAATGAGCTACTGGGGACTGAATGAGATGCTGCACATGTGTTTTGCAAACTGCAAGAAGTGAATAAATAAAGGCCAGGCTGACGGGAGCCAGGAGGCCTCCTGCAACAGCCCGCCGGCACATTTTTCCCATAAAGGGCCAGAGCTGTGCTTTTGGGTTGGCAGGCCACATTTGGACTCTGACATATATCCTTTGCTTTTGTTTTTATAATCCTTTAAAAATGTAAACAGTCTTAGCTCACAGGCCACATAAAAATAGGCAGTGGGCTGGAATACACAGCAATGAGAGCCCAGAGGAGGTAGGAGGTCTATTCAAAGTCACACAGCCAATCTACAGGAAAGGAGCCTAACCTGGACTTTCTCCTGGCCAGTTGAGTCTGAGAGGGGAGCAAGCCCGGGCTTTGTGCCTGAGGCCTGTGTTCCATGTGCCATCTGGAAAGTTCTAGGGGCTGTGAGAGGAGGGCGTTAATGCTATCCGCATGTGTGGATACAAATGAACAGGAGACCAGCTAGAGCTGTTGGCTAAAATAAAACAAAACAAAGCCCTTGTGTCCAGGAGCCGGTTTGAGGCTGAGATGCCAGCATGGGCACAAAGCCACTCTCACTTCTACCTCCCTGAGGTGTGTGGAACACAGCCAGTGGGCCCTGGTCAGGTTCTGGGTCCTTCACTTGGACAATTGGGTGTGTGTGCAGTGTTCAGGAGGGATCCTGGGCAGGGTCAGGGTCATGGACCTGGATGGGGTTGAGGGTCCCAAGGGTGTGGGAGACTGAGACACTCTCAAAGCGCTTTGAGGCCAGCAGGCTGGGGTTATGTCCAATCACTCAGAACTGCCATCAGCTTGTCATCATCCCTTTCTTGGAGGACATCCTCAGGTACCACACCCCAAACACTGGCAAAGCGGGGATGAACAGAGGCACTGACTGCCCATTCTGGCTACAGAAACCTTAGTTCATTCAGTAGGGGCTTGCGGCCAGGCCCCCTGGAGGGCCGTCACCTCCCCTGATCCCCAGAACTCGCTCCATGCCAGCTCCAAGGTCCCATCTTCAGGGCCCTCTGGGGCCTGCGGGCTGTCCCAGCACATTCCAGCCCATGCCCCAACCCCTGGCTCTAGGCTCTTCCTCTCCTATCTCAACAAGCACTTGGACTGTACCCAAAGCCTTCCATGCTGGACTCCTGGTGTTGGGCCTGTCCTTCCTCAATGACTTCTCAGACTTGGAGATGACTGTCCTCTCCTGGAGGTGGCCACTGCTCCTCACACTCCATGTCCCCCAAGGCCTAGAAGGGAACAGGTCCTCAGCATCCTCAGCACACTGCCCCAGACACGGCTAAAATGGAGACAGAGAAGGCTTGTGCCATGAGCTTCCTGAGACCCAGAACATCTCCAGAACATGTATGGACAGGTGTCCATACATGCTCCACTCTGATGGGAGAACACGCCTGCATGGCCCAGATCCTTTGGCACCCTAAGAGCGTGCACCTGCTGTGGGCTGTGGGTGCCATGGCTGCCCACGTAGCTGGTTCTGGCTGTCGCTCGGGTCCTCCACTTCCTTTCTTACTTTATTGCTTCCCGAGAGTGAGGTAGAGTCATCGACTGTTCCCTGAATTCATTGGCTCTTCCTTCAGGTCTGTTGCTTCCTGCTCTGTATATGAGGACTCTTTCCACAACACCCCATACCTCTTTAAGGACCCAAGTCTCTGGAAGAGCCTGCTGGGTGCCACAGATCCTCCCTGCAGAGCTGAGATCCCTGTAGCTCCCAGGCAGCCTGGAAACCTGCCGCTCCCCCACCGTGCGGGGCCCCTTTCCACACCGCCTCCAAACCCAAGTCAGTGAGCTCCAGCCCCGAGGGGAGCCGGCTCGTCCAGTTCCCATTCCAATTGCTGAGCGCGCCTACTGCACAGTCCTGCTGGTCTCCTTGCTGTTTTCTCAACACTGTTCCTTCCTTCTGTGTGCTTCTCTGAAGGCTGGGGTGCTGCCCTTCCTTAGCACCCCCACTCCTCAGCCTCTCTATAGATCCCCATCATCTAGGCCAGAGACACTTAGTGAGGGATGGATGGACAAAGAGGGCCGAGCAGGATTACTCAGATGTTCCTCAAATCTGAGCCCCAGTTCTTCTAAGAACTCGTCAGGAATGTGCGGGCCTCTTAGTCCTGGGAAGGAGGACATAGAAGGCTCTTCTGGGGAATCTTCCAGATGCTGCTGGAAGCTTGACTGCTGTTTGCAGTGACTCCTCTCAAGGACTTTGGGGGAAGTGGGAGGTGGACAAAAAGCCAGTCTCATCAGCTGCCTCCAGCCCTGGGCTCCCCGGGCCCTTACTTTGCAGCCAGGAGTCTCTTGGAAAGCGGAGCTTGCTGCCCACTAGCTTGTACTGTCCTCTCCAAGATAAGAAAAAATCTGGGGTGCAGCTTCTATCAATTCCCTGGGCCTGCCAAGCTGACATCAACCCGAAGGCCATCTCCATTTCCCCTGGGCCTCTTTGGGTCAAGGCAGTCCTAGGCCAACACTCACCCAAACCCAGGGAGCAGCTTCTCAGGGGTGGCGCGGGGTGGCCCCACGGGCGTACAGCACACAGCGGCAGGGGATGTGTGTGTGTGGGTGCCCTGTTTCCTCCTGTGCTACCTCCCCCAGTGCAAGGACAAGGGCTCTGAGACGACACAGCAGGCGCACGGGGCAGCAGCATGTGGGAAGCTGCGAGGAAAGCACCCACACTAATCATCAAACCAGGAGCAGGCCAGGGAGGCTGACCAAAGTAACACTTCAACTTATCTCTCTGGAACCGGGAGCATGCATGAGGCAGGATATTAAAGATGAAGAAGGCCAGGCATCTGTGGCTCACGCCTGTAATCTTAGCTAAGTGGGAGGCTGAGATCCAGAGGACTGCAGTTCCAAGACCCTATCTCAACAAATAGCAGTACCCAGTGGAGTACACCTCTCAATGCAGCTAAGGAAGCCTAAACTGTGCAGGTCCTGTCTAGGCACATGCCTGGGTAAGGAAGTGAGACCCTATCTCAAAAATAACCAGTGTAAAACCCGGCTGGAGGGAAGGCTCACAGCGGAGCACCTGCTTAGCAAGAGTGAGGCCTTGAGGCCAACCCTAATAGTGGAAATGAATTTTGAAAGGATGAAAAGTCCCCAGGGATCAGTCAGTGGAGCGGATGCAGGAGCCATCCACAGTCCTCTGCCCGATGGCCGCTATGACCCTGGAGAAGGAGCTCCGGTGTGTGAGGTGTGCAGGTCCCTATTGCCAGGTACAAGATGGCAGGAGGATTGCATCCAACCAGGATGGGACTATGGACGTGGGGCATCTGTCTGCACACTCCATGGTGGGCAAGTTTATTTAGAAGCTAGTTTTCGAGGCTGCCTGTGTGACCTTGACTGGACAACAGGCCCTGGGGCCAGGCAAGAGAAGGGATGGAGCAGGAGGCTGCTTTCAGAAGCTGACTCTATAAAGGATTGGGAGTGTGATAGGCACTGTCTTCTTGACCAGGGGAAGGGCTCCCGAGAGCAAGGCCAGAACTGAGAGTCCTTTCTAGAAAACCGTGGCTCCCATTTGGCTTGCCAGGGCCTGGACTGTCTCTGTGGACTGGCTGGCTGCTTGTGGCAAAGCAAGGATGACAACAGACCCACGTGGGAGATGTCAGCGCTGTGTGTTTTGAACCACAAACGGTGGTTTGGAGGCCTATCAGAGGCAGATGCTGAAAATGCATGGATGGGCTGTCCTCAAAAGTCAGGACATCAAGGGTGATGAGGGTCAGGCCCATGCAGGAAGCTGTCCAGCCAGAGGGTTCATTCTTGGCCCTTCCAAAACTCCCTGGTGGGTCTAATAAACACACCCAGCACTCGGCAGTGCTCTGGCCTGGAGCTCCACTCCAGCATGATTCCAGCAGGCTCGAGTCTGGACAGATGGCTGCTTGCTTTCCCCAGATCAGAGAACTTAATCTGCATGTGGTCTGGTCTTCTTCAAGCTGTCTTCTGAGAGCCAGAAGTCTGATATATAGAGACCTTTTCCTGGTACCGAGTCCTCAGTGGCCAGGGCTCTGATGAGGCTGAAAGATGATAAGGGCCCTTTCTAAGCAAGCCACAACTGATTATAGTGAACTCTCAGGGTTAGATGCCCCCAGGGACCATGGAGCAGAGAGCAGCCCAGACATGATGAATGAGACCTGCTGGGTAATGTGCACCATTTCCTGAGTGACAACACGGGGCAGAATAAGATCCAAGTTTGTTCTGATTCTGATGAATAAGAGTTTACCAGTGAATACTACCCCCAGGAAAAAGCAGGATTGGGTTCCATCTGACTTGATTTATGGCTCAACTGACCTAACATAAAATTTAGTTTGCCTTGAGCATGTCCAATCAGTGCAGAGAGGCAATTAATGGGAACCATTAGCAACTAGCCTAAGTAGTCTGCAGAAAGCCCATGGCAGCAGGCCCTGCTTGGCTCAGAGCTGTCACCAAGTGGTTTGACAGTGCTGTTCCCAGGTCTCTGAAGTTATGGTAAAACCAGCGTGTGCACGTATGCTGTCTGCCTGGCCCTCGGCACTATGCCAGTGCTTATTTACAGGCTGCACCCTCGGCCCCATAGGCCTAGCTAGTCCTGTGGTGGCTGAACTCAGCTGGAGGCTCTCTGCCAGGTTAGAGACTGCTTGCATTTCTCAGGATTAGAGCCTCTGACCAGCTGTCCACAAGGATTGAGAAGCTAAGTTCTATGGACACAGGCTACCCCCAGAGGCCAGGAGTAGACACAGGCATACATCCATGCAGGCCTATCTGAGGTACGTGGGCCTGTGTGTTTTTGACTGTCTCTACTGACCCAGACTGACCTTGGCTGCTTGCTCTGAAAGCTGCCGCTGCCTCTGTGGCAGGCTGAAGAAGCTTGTCCGTTCTCTGAGGCTGTGCTAACTCAAGTGCCCAACAAGGAAGCTACGGCTGCTCTGTCAGAACCACAACAGCACCTCCTGATTCTTTCCTGTGTGGGGGCCACACTCCTGGGCACCGTACAACAATTTTTCTCATGGCTTCTACCCCAAACCTTCCTCTGCAGCATGAAGGATGGTTTTGTCCTGCCAGACTCCACACACACAGAGGCCTGCTTCTTCTTTTTCCTTCACACATTGAATTCTCTGAAGTTAAAATAGAATTCTGAGCCCAGCAGGGCTGATCGGTGCTCCCTACAAGTCCTTGGTGGCTGAGACTCAATCTTGCTGGATGTTCTGGGAGAATCGCTCAGCTCTGTGCTCTCCAGTGGCGTACAGAGCCTTGTTAGGGGGCCCTCTCCTGTCACCTGACATCCTGAATGTAGTACAGTGTTTACAGAGGCTTTTTGCTCTCAAGAGTTTGCACTCTCCACTTCCACCTGTTTTTTGGTTTTGTTGGTTGTGGCATTTGAACTCAGAGCCTGGGTGCTGTCCCTGAGCTTCTTCCTCCTCAAAGCTAGTGCTCTACCACTTTGAGCCACAGCACCACTTCCAGTTTTCTGGTAGTTAATTAGAGGTAAGAGGCTCATGGACTTTCCTGCCTAGGCTGGCTTCGAATCACAATCCTCAGATCTCAGCCTCCTGAGTAGCTAGGAATAATGGTGCTGGCTCTACCTGTTATCTTTTAGATAACTGTGACACAGAGGTCACAAGGGACTTTTCTTCTTCCTGCTCTGACTGCAGACAGCTCATGACCTACCCATGTCCAAGCACCCCTAGCCTCACCACATTCCCTGGACCAGAAGATCCTGTACCTGCATATTCGAGGAAGCCAGAGCTCCTAGGGGTCCTAAGATGCTGAACCTGAATGCTTTAATCAGGGGAGAGAAAAGAAAATCAGAAGCTGGGAGGAGAGGGTGGAAGTAATTTGGAAGGCTCCACCCCCTACTTAAAAGTCTTTGGGTACTTCATTTCTCTCAGAAAGCACACCAGAACTGGTCTTTTGCTGTGGGTACAGATGCCCCCATTTACAAAGCCCTGCTGTTGAAGGCTACAACTTCTAATTTTTTGCCAGCACAAATGAAAGGGAGTTGAGGAAACTCTTGTCTCTCACCACCAGCTGCTTATGCTGCCTTAGGGTCTGGACAGAGGGCCCCCAGGGGAGGGGCAGGACTGAAGACCCCCTGTGCCGTGGACTTACCCCTGCCAGTTCTCGTGGAGCGGGAGGCGGAGGAGTGCTGGCGGAAGTGCTAGCGGGGACAGGAGGTTCTAGGGCAAGCTCGCCAGCTGACTCGGGGTGACCTGTGCCATGGTGGGGGGCCTCAGCCTCCCCCCGAGGCTCCTCTCCTGAATCCGACAAGTCTTTTTGCTCTGCAGAGGACTGGGAGCAAAAAAGACAATTTTCCTTCAATGTACATGGAGGCTGGGGAGGGGGGGGAAGGGGGCAGGGCGGATGGGGGATGGGTCGGGTCAGAGATGCCGAGAGCCTGTGTTCTGTGACAAGGTGGCCCTCCCAGGGCCACAGGGGAGAGGGAAGCTGGTTGCCACTGTCTGGTTATGCTAGGGGTGCTCTCTCAAGCCTGGACCCTTATTTTCAAAACTATGGGGTGGCCAGCATGGAGCTATTCTGCTTCTCTGCCTCAAGGGACAGAAAGTCCTCTGGGGTACCAAGAAAAGGACACAATTGTGCTATGAACCCTTAGTGACTCTCCTCAACCATGCTGACCAGGAGCTCAAGGTCATGGGGATGTGGGCTAGGGTACCCCAAGTAGAGAACTGGCCCTAAATTCTGCATCTGTCTTTCCCTCAGCACCTGTTCTCGTGTCTTGCTCATATATCTTATGACAAAGGGCCTCTGGCCTTGATGGGTGCAGATGTGGGGCAAACATTTTTGTTTCACTGGGCAGAGGGGCCTGGCGCAGAGTAAGAGAGGGCTGGTCTGGAAATCTGCACCTCCTATCAAATAGCACCCAGAATCTTTCTAGGTGGGCTTGGGACTCAGGAGGCTTCCTTGGGTTTGACACTCTGGGTTCTAACTCCAAGACTCTTTTTTTCTAGAGAAGTGGGGGATACACTTGGTGCCCAATCCCCAAGCCTCCCGTATGACCCTGTCCAATGACGCAGAGCTGTGGCTCCCACCTAATGACCATAACCTATATGTGGTCACCTGACTCCACACACGGAGGGGTGTGTGTCTAGGGTGTGAAGCACTTGGCATTAAGACAGGACAGTCTTTGAAGTCATCCTAAAACATGCCTAGGTGACACAAGACACAGATATGAGCTGACACCCAGTGTCAAAACCAAGTCTTTTTAAACATATGGAAACAGCATTTCCAACGACCCTGTACTTTGCTGTAAGCATTTCCACGACCACTTCTGCTGCTGGGGTGCCGTGGAAGGGCTCCCATGGGGGGACTTGAACACTCTTTCCTTCCCATCTCCATTCAGGACAGTGCCCCTGAAATGCAAGGCGAGCTTCAGAGAGTGCTGGTGGGCTGCAAGCCCAGCCCTCAGGAGGCTGCGGTAGAAGGAGAGCAAGTTCCAGGCTAGCACACATCACCAAGGGAGCCCCGTCCCAAGAAACAAACAACAAAAGCCGTGGGCCAATTCTTCTAACAGGAAACAACAGAGGGACCTGGCAACTTGTCCTCAGCTAAGGTTTTGTCACTGGCACCCACAGCAAATGTGATATGCCTGCAGTGTGGTTTCTGCCACTGAGCAAAACCAGAAGCTCCTACACTGGCAGCTCTACTTTCTATTCCATGTCTAGTCTTTCATCTGAGTCGTGATTCAGCAATGCTACAGGGGACACAGGCTTTGTTTTCAGTGCTGGTAATGGAACCCAGGGCCTCACACATGCTCAGAAACAGCTTACCACTGAGCTGCAACCCTGTCCTTTTTTTCTTTTTAAGCCAAAGTTACACTGACTTTGCCTGAGATGGCCTATAACTCTTGTTTCCCCGCCTCCCCCTCCTGAATGCTAGAGGGGATGGACTCTTTTGACATGCTTCCCTTAGTTCTAGTTCTTTTTGCTTTATTTATTTACTGTCCCTCAGCTCTTCAGCTCAAGGCTAGTGCTCTACCACTTGAGCCACAGAGCCACTTCCAGCGTTTTCTGCTTATGTGGTGCTGAGGAATCGAACCCAGGGCCTCATGATGCAAGGCAAGCACTCTATCACTGAGCCACCTTCCCAGCCCCTTTTTGCTTTATTTTTGAGAATAGGGTCTCCCTTTTATTTCTGGACTGCCACCTTCCTGTTCACACTTTTCACATAGCTGGGATGACAGATGTATGCCATTGCACTAGGTTTCAAATTTTCATTGGTGAAAAGTATGATGGCTTCTTCTTCCAGGTCTGCCTTCTCCTGCCCTCTGCAGTAGGAAGCAGAGAGAAAATAACGCAGGCACCTGCCACACGGTGTTCACCTGCCTCACCCAATAGCAGAGAGATGAAGAAAGACTGTGTCCATTTGGCCTTGCAGGCCCACTGAGGGCTCCTGCCCTTCAGTGCCCTTCAGTGACCCCGCCACAGAAGAGTCATGGCAGAGGGGCACTTAACTACCAAGAGCTGAAGGGCAGTTATTTTTAGAAGCCCATTTGGAATTGGCTCTGCGTCAACATTTTAATAACAACATCTGCCCATCTCTAAATGACTCAGTAGCCTTTGTAGCTAGTCTTCTGGTTCAGCTTTAAGGCCAACCCTTTAAGGTAATTCCAAGGCCTTCCATGCAAGTCAGACTTCAAGTTGGAAAGCAGCCAAAACCCCTAGCTATGAAAACTAAACTGAGACAGAACTAGTGATTTCTTAATTTATTCCTTAGGTGCTGGGGATAGAACCCAGCGCCTTACAAAACCTATGCAAGTGCTCACATCCCAGCCCTGGATCAAGAGACTGGAATCGTTCATTCCCATTATCTGTCTTAAATCAGAGGTTGACAAACTTTCTGTAAAGGTTCAGAAGGCCACTAAATATTTTTGTTTTGTTTTGTTTTTTTCCTCCTTCAGTCATGGGGCTTGAACTCAGGGCCTAAGTGCTATCCCTGAACTTTTTCTGTTCAAGGCTAGCACTCTCCCACTGTGAGCCACAGCTCCACTTTCTGGTTTTCTGATGGTTAACTGGAGATAAGAATCTCATGGACTTTCCTGCCAGGGCTGGCCTTGAACTGTGATCCTCAGATCTCAGCCTCCTGAGTACCTAGGATTATAGGTGTGAGCCACCAGTGCCTGGTGTGTTTTGCTTTTTTGTGTGTGTGGAAATATTGTGCATGCACCCTCCCCGGGCAGGTGACCCTCATACAAGTGCCTCCCACTGTCTAGTCTGTCACACTGTAATCTCACGGCCACACAGAGCTGAGAGGAAAACAGGTGATGGTGGTAGGCTTAGTTTGCTGACTGCTGACTAAAAGTGGTCCAAATGATGACACCAAAAATTCCAAATTCTAGGAAAGTCCTGTTTTTATCAAACAGGACTTTTGAGAAATAATCTGAACATTCAAAACAGATATTTATATTTCTACCACATCCAACTCCTAAGACTTTAATAATATTGTTTCCAAAACTTCAAGCCCCTTCATATGACTGACCATCCAAAGGACAAACATGTAAGAACAAATTACACCGCGCTGCTCAGGCAGCAGAGGAGGACAGTGCAGTGACCTGGAAAACATTACGTGGCAAACCAAAATACACTGGACTAAGTTTTATAGGCCCTTTGGTCTTTCTTCACTGAAAGAATCAGCCAAAGACAGTTTAACTGAAGTGACTATGTGAAGTTACAAGCATAGCAGATGTAAGCCCAGGCACATGGGTATCTGGGGTGGGGTGGAGCGGCCACTTCCAACCCTACATAGGCTCTCTGTCTTTGTCTTTCTCTTTCTTTTCCCACTCCCTCTGTCATCCCCAAGCCTCTCCCTTCTTCCTGGCAGACAACTAAGGACTGGCCAGAAAAACTGGGTCACACAAGGAGAAGTTTGGCTCTTCTCACAACCAGGGAGGGAAGACACAGGAACACCAGCTGGACTTCCACGAGCCCGTCACAAGACCAGCAGCAGCTCTACACCTGGGACCTACAGAGCATCTTGTGCAGGAGGCTGCCCAATGCTACCTAGCACCCTCAACAAGACACAAACACACTTCAAAACACATCAACCTGTCGCTGTGAAGCACGGCAACTACCACCAGGCCAGGGGACACTGGTGACAACTACTGGAACATGAGGCCCTGGGCCTCACAAGTCGGTACACAGCACCCACTAGTGGGCCTGGCTTTCCACTGTCAATGTCTGGGAAGGTAGAAACCATGTGGTTGTATGAGCACCAAGAAAGACACTTCCACAGCAGCTCCTGCTAGGCCCAGAATGGGGTGGGGGTGGGGGTGGGGGTGAGGTCATGACAACCCACAAAGATAGATGCTACAGAGACAAAACAAGCAAACTAGTAAAGATCATAAGTGTGTCCATGCCAAGCTGCTTGGGATACAAGCCACCTAAAACCTTTGTACTCTGAATGGTCCTAGGGTTGGAGCTCACTTGTCAAACGCGTGCTCTACTACTGAGCTGCACCCAGCCATCTCCTCAAATCCTAATAGGTCCTGGTCTCTCTCTCTTTAACCATCTTGCTGGTTCTTCTCTGAACTTCCTGTTTTCCTTCTATCCAGCTCTCTGCCACTAGCTTGGCTAATGCACACAGCAATTTTTTCTTTTTCTTTGTTGTGCCAGTCCTGGGGCTTAAATTCAGCCTGGGCACTGTCCCTGAGCTTCTTCTGCTCAAGGGCAGGACTCCACCAATTGAGCCACAGCGCCACTTCCGGCTTTTTCTGTTTATGTGGTACTGAGGAATCGAACCTAGGGCTTCATGCATGCTAGGCAAGCACTCTACCACTAAGCCACATGTCCAGTCCTGTACACAGCATTTCTAAAAGGAGGTATCAGGAATTAGGAAGGTGCTGAGCACTGATTTACAAAACTTCTTCTCTAAGAGCTTTCCCCAGAACCCGAAGCCACTGGGCCTTACCCTCCCAGCTCAAGGCAAAGGCCCAAAGGCCCCCACTGACAGCCAGTCCTGTGTGGGTCAGCAACCTGGACAACGGGTTCTCTAGGAGACAGCAAGTTCAAGAGACGCAGGAGTGGTGGGAGTGGAGAGAGACATACCGGCCCCTTACCTTTTGTCCTTTATCCTTCTGAAACACAAAGACAGGTGGAGCAATGGCAGGCTTTTCTGCAAAAAGAAAAATTGTTTTTTTTCCCCCAACACTATATTTATGTAGTAAACAAAACTATGTCCATTTGCAACAGATTATAGAACTATGTGCATATATAAATAGAACTAGCAACTGCACAGATCGTGAAGTGATTTAGAACCACTTCTTCCCAGGGACACTTGATGCATGAGTGTGCCCAGCTGGGGGACACTCAGCCCTCAATGGTGTGGGGTCTGTCCCCCTTCTCCAACAAGTCACACTATCAGAAAATATCTGGGATTCTCTGGGGACAGGTGTGCAGGAGAGCAGGTGTGGGCAGCTGCTCAGTGCTGGCTAGACACCAGATCTGTAAGTGCCAGCTCCTGAACTCCAAGGGTGGTGCACTAATTTCATTCTTATTTTATTGCTTTAATTTGCAGCCTTTGGGCACAAGGCTCATGTTCTCTGGAGAGGTCACTGGAGGAACAATGCCAACATTCGCCTGGCTTCTCTGTGAACACTCAAGGAGGAGGACAAGCTGGTAGAGCTGCTCAAAGCCTGGCACCTCCTGAACAGCTAGCTGCTGGTGGAGAGGAAGCACTCTGCCTGCTCTGCCACCTGACAGGCAAGGCCAGCATAGCCTGTGGGTTCCACACAACCGTTCATCCCCTACCCAGGTCCACAATCCCTTTCTTAGAGGTCCTGGCACCAGTGGGGGACATGCCATTATGCCTCTCCCCACCAGCTGCAGGCTTGAGTCCTCTCCACCATGCAAGATACCAAAGGCACTGCAGCCTGTTGGGCACATGCCACATGCTGTGCCCTGGGTCTGAGGCTGCAGCCACAGTGCCAGGATGCCAGCCACAGGCTGGGAGGGGACAGGGCGGGGCCACACTCAAGAGCTGGAAAGAAAGGATGGCAGTCACTGTTCAGGTGGAAAGAAAAGCCAGGGGAGGGAGAAAAAGAGTGGCTGCAGGAAGACCAGGTGAGGGGGAGACTGTCAGTCCTGAAAAGAAAGATGGCTGGCTCGAGGATCAGGTCTGAAGGAATGGGCAGCACCAAGGCAACCAAATGGATGGTACCCTGCTCCCCAAAATCCACTGCTGGAGAAGCAGGACACTGGTCTTGACAGGCAAGAATCTGCCGGTGGTAACATTCCTGCCATCACAGTGAGAGTGGTCTCACCACATCTGAATCTGAGTGAGCATGGTCTACCATGCACAGCCCCCACTCAGCGAACAACATGCATAAGACTCAGGGGCACTCAAGAAGAAGGGGTCTCCAAGCAGCTTCCACGCTGCCCTAACTACTGCCTTCTTAGACAAACACAAATAAAAGAGAAGGAACGCGTCTCTGCTAGACAGGAAAGGACACCAGGGAAATGCCAAGACTCGGCACCAAGCAGCAGCTTACCCAGTGTGCTGAACACCTTCTGCTACTACTTCTGTAGCTCTTAGGCCGCAGTGCCACTCCTGCATTTGACTCCTCAACTCTGTGATGCCAGGACAGAGCCAGGGTTCCAGCCAGTTTGGTGACCCCTCAACCTCCATCTTCTTTATGGATCCACCCTACCTCTGGTTCCAGGCCAGGCAAGGACAGTACTACAGCAGACCTGTCCTGGGGATACCAGCACATGAACACGGCCACACCTTGCAGTGGAGCTCTATAGGGAAGAGGTGGCTCTCTCTGTGCTGGGCTGCTGCAGCCAGCCATGAGCCACAAAGTGGGTGCCCAGACCAGGGCCACTCCAGAAGAAAGCAGAGACAACCTGGCCCAGAGAAAGATACCTAAACCTTGGCCAAATCCAGAGATGCCAGTTGTTGCTAACCCAACTGTCCCCTGGTCACCAGCAGACTGAAGACTGAAGGATGTGGTCTAAAAGGCTCAGACTTAAATAAGTGCGGTGTCTATGTTCCATGCCCTGTGGAGGAAACCTCAGGCTAGCCTGTGAAGCAAAATGACTTCCTGTTCTTTTACAGCCTGCCTTTCCTGAGATGAACTTCACAGTTCAGCTTAGATCCCTAGCTGCCTGAGGCATGCTGTGAGGGGAGGGGAGGAGTGGACAGCACAAGGAAACCAAACTCCAGGTGTGGACACACTGCCAGGCCAGCCAGGAACAGAGGCGTTCCTTGGAATGAGGAAGCACCGGCTGACCTGGTGTGCACATGATGTGTGGGTTGCCACACAGCTGCAGCTATGAGACCTGGATGTCAGGACGCAAAGGTCCTGCTGAGGGGGTGGAAAGGGGACATGGACAGGGATGGGATGGACATCTGACAGAGGAGCAACTGCACTGTACGTGACACATAGCTCAATGGCAGACTAAAGGAAGCCCTGAAAGCAGCCAGGCAGGTGAACATCCAATTTGGTCCTCTATAATTCCCCAGCCAGGCCTGGTCCTGGTCCCTACCCCAGAACTGCTCAGATTTTTCCTGCCCTGCTCTGCTCTACTTGGCCATGCCCCACAAGGGAGGCTGAGAGACCAGACACCTCCAAAGAGCTTTGTGTTCCAGCATAATCAACTGCTCCACACAGCAGCTATACAGCCAAATAAATATATACCAATCCCCAACTGTGCAAGGCACCACAGGAAAAAAATGGAGAGCAGGAAGCTGAGGGGGGCAGGGAGCTGAGGGCAGTTACAGGGGATGGGGTGTCTATTCTTGGTGCTGGGCCCAAGATAGTCAATCTGCTGGCAGACAGCGCCCACCCCTGGCAAGAACACTACGGCAGAGTAGCTGGCCTTACCTGGCTTGCTTCCTCCCTCTGTACCTGCAGCACCCAACAGTTCCACATGTAGCTGCGCTGGACCAGCAGTTATGAGCGAGTGGATGTCACTCACTCTTGGGTGATAGGCCCCAGCCCAAGGGTCCCTGGCTGAAGGCAGGTTTGGTATTTGTGACTAATTCAATACTGTACTGACTAAGCTGCAGGCAGAGCCTTGGCTCTGGGGAAAACGCAAGGCTATGGCAAAAGTCTGCCCCCAGCAAACTGTCCTGACTATCCAGGACCACTGTGCAGCCCTGTCCCACACTACTGGGAGGAAATGGCACTGGGCTCGGCAGCTGTTCTACACCCTGCCTAACTGTCTTCTCAGCGATGGCAAGGGGCCAATCACCACCAGAGCACCAGGGAGTGTGAGGGCCCCAGGCCACCAGGGAGACACCACGCAGGGAGATACTAACCAGTCCAGACCACTTTACCAGGCTGCCCACCAAGTGCTTTTCTTGTTATTTGTTTCTTTTGGTTTTGGGCCACACTCTCCATTGAAATTACTTTGTGAAAACGTAGCCAGCCAGGAGAATGGCTCACCACAGCATATCCAATGTCAGAAGACTGATAGACCAGGCAGTGGTGGCCTATACTTGTACTCCTGGATACTCAGGCTGAGATTCAGAGGATGATGGTTTGAAACCAGCAAGGCAGAAGAGTCTATCAGGCATCATTTCAAAAAACAACCAGTGAAGTCTTTAGCTCCCATTTATTATGTGGGAAGCAGGATATGTTTCTCTTTTTTAATTTCTTTCTGCCCCAACCTTCCCCCCTCCCCCGCCTTTTTAAAAAGTCAGTCATGGGGCTTGAACTCTGGGCCTAGGCGCTGTCTCTGAGCTCTTCAGCTCAAGGCAAGCATTCTATCACTTGAGCCACAGTGCCACATCTGGATTTCTGGTGGTTCACTGGAGATAAGAATCTCACACTTCCCTGCCCAAGCTGCTTTGAACCATGATCCTCAGATTTCAGCCTCCTAATAGGGTAGCTAGGATTACAGGCGTGAGCCACCAGCACCTGGCTATTTCTTCCTACTTTTAATCCTATTATACTAAAATAAACCCTTGTTAAAGCTTTAAAGGAGGTATGGCTCAAGTGGCAGAGTGCCAACCAAGCTAGTCAAGCAAGCCATGGAAGTGAATGAGGCCCTGAGTTCAAGCCATGGTCCTGGCAAAGAGAAAAAGGAAAAAGAGTGACTGATCAGAGACCCTGTTACTGCTTAGGGAGCTCCAGCTCCAGCTCCCAGCACACCAGGCGGCAGGCCATCAAGAGGCTGGCACTGGTCTGTAATGGCTGGGCCTCCGTCTCTCCTTATATCCTCCCTCAGCTCTGGCTACCCAGGTTCTACAGTCCGGGACGTGCAAGTGGCAGGTACTTCTGTCCATCTTGCATGTCCTCTCTGACCTCACATACCACTGGATTCAACACCTGACCCCATTCTCTGTGGAGAGGACAACATGGAGCTGGCCTGCGTCTCATGGGGCCCTGTTGAAGCCTGTCCCCAACTCTCCAGACACTGCCATATTATTAGAGTCCTGCTTTCAGACTCCACGAGCCTATGCTGGCCTCCAACTTGTTTCCCCCAGCTCCATGTCTCGTTCTAGTGGACAACCCTCCCCAGTGCCTCTAGCACCAGATTTTGCTCGCATCACCTCACTGAGTCCTGTCACTGCCGAGAGGTAGCACACAGAAGGGAAGGGAACATCCTCAGAGAGGGTCAATGACCTGCCCCAGATGGGGCTGGGCCTCAAAGCTGGGGGGGAGGGGGTCAGCTCTGAAGCCCCTACGCCTAGGCTTCACTGACACAAAAAGGAGGGCTGCCCTCCTCCCTGTCTTCTTCCTCCCCTCTCTCCTGCTGGCAGGCCTCAGCTGTGGTGTTGACATGCAGCTGTCAGTTAACACTACGGAAACATCTGTGGAAGAGCGGAGTAAGCTGAGGCTGGTGATGAGTTGTGGGTTGGAGAGAGGCTGCTTCTACCTGCCCGTGACTGGCAGCCTCCTGAGACCTGGTATGCAATTACTCCTACAGCAGATTCACACACAGGGAAATCCCTGACGGCCATCAAGAAAAGAATGAGACACACGCTGCAAGTGCACACTCCCCAAGCTAGTAGTGACGAGCCATGTGCATTCTGGCCTGGCATTCAGAATGGGTGCTGGCAACAACCTCTCTCTCTCTCCTATGCCTCCTCCACAACCCACTTCCTCTCTACTCTGATTTGCAGGGGCCCCAGGCATGCCTGTTCTCCAATGAGCTTCCTTCTCACTCTCAATCTCTACCAGTGGCTGCCCACAGCCTGTCGTGGAGAACCTCCGGTGAAAACCACAGGGCAGAGAACCTGGGTCACCTCTGCCTTTCAGGCTGTCTGTCACCTCTGAACTGGTGGGTGATTCCTACACCTTCCAGGAAGCTGCCCTGGCCGGAAAGCCACTTAAGAATTCTGGACCAAAATATCAGCACGGTATTTGTGTAAAACTAGGTTTAATCCTAGGCTGATGTGGCTTAATCTTCTTATCTATGAAAGAAATATGGACAGCATCTTGCCAATGCAAACAATAGTCGATCAGTCTGTAGTGAATGTCTTACCCTGGTGACACTCTTTATCAACCCATCAAGTCAGCTGATTTTCTCAAATTCTCATCAACAGTTGTGGGCTGTAAAATGAAGCAGCTGGTGCTGGCATGTCAGCACTACTCTCTGAAGAATGGCCCTGATCTCAGCCACATGGCTGCCAGGCGATGCCGCTCTTCTCTGTGGGCTGCACACTCAGTGCTCACTGGGCTTGTGTGTGGAAGGTGGGGATCTCACAGAGATCCAAGAAGAACAGGTTTTGGAGGTGGTATCTCACACATTACAGTTTGTTTTAGAATGTTCTTCATTCTGCCATTAGGTTAATATACTGAAACCCAGGCCTAGCTCCAATGCTCTAGTCCTCCTGCCAGTGCTTGACTTCCAACTATGCAACAGCAACGAGGTACTCAAGTCTGCTCAATGACCTCTGCTAGGCACGGCCTCACTGGATGTTTATTGTACCACTGGCCAGGACGAATCAGGAAACAGCCTGAGAGGCCTTGGACACCTGGGTGCTGTGTCTTGAGTCATGGAGCTGGCTTACTTGTAAGCTGAGTGTCTCACATCCTGAGACTCCAGGAATGTGGAAAGACATTCTGCTTTCGTTATTTCTGTCCTTACTGGCTGCAGGGAAGCCCTTCCCCACCTCCTCTGCCCCACACAGACTGGAAGACTATGGACACCTTCCTGTCCACAGAAGCTCTGCAGCTTTTAAGAAGTGGACATGACCAAGCCAGCACCTATCCAGAGCTGTGGGAAGAAACCCAGTGCTGCAGCTGGTGGTGCTTTCCCAGTCCGCCGCTAGGTGGCGCAGCGGGACACAGCTGAGGCGAAAAAAAGGTGAAAGGCTTGGGGAAAAGTTCCAACAGAGCATGAACCCCCTCTAAAACCGGTTTGGAAGGAGGGGGTGTGGGCTGCCTCGGTTGGGAACTAGCTGGCCTTTTTGAGTCATATCCACATCTGTGTAGCTATCAGGAGGGACTGGGGAAGATTAAAAGGTGGACTTGGACTTAAGGGAGGCTGGCACACAGTGGGAGCTTTTGCAGCACCAGTGCCCTTCATAATTATACTCAAAAGACTGCACCTCTCTCCCTCTCTCTCTCGCTAGGCACCAATGGCTCATGCCTACAATCCTAGCAACTCAGAAGGGGCCCGGATGGTAAAAGGCAGTACCTCTAGGGATCCTAGTGGGGGAATGAGCTGTGAGTCTGATTTCTAAACTTAAACGATCTCGATGCAGTTGTCCCGTTCTTATGTAAGACTGAACATCCCTTGTCCAAAGTGCATGGAACCAGGAGTGAAGGGATTTTGGAATGTGGGAACTTGGATCTGTCTTGCATACACGAGATTATTTTGGGAAAAGGACCCAAATCTGTGCTGCTGTTTTCTGATGTGTATTGGGTATGAACCCAAGGCCTGGTACCTCCCAGGAATGCGTTCTACCACTGAGCCCCATCCTCATGTCCCCAAATCTAAGCATAGAGTCCTTCATGTCTCAAAGACGCAGCACAGAGCCTGAAAGCAGCCTCTGGTCATTTTACAATAGCAAAGAACGTTCTCCACTTCGCATGTGTGTGTGTGTGTGGGGGGGGACGCGGGGCAGGGGTGTCCTGTGGACTTCCAAATGCTCTAGATTTCAGGCAGTCAGGTAAGCTAGTTGGTCCACACAGTGCTACGCACAGCGGGAGGCAGAAGTGAATGGAGGGAACCAGAAGGAACCAGTCTTTAGGAGATCCATTCAGGTGGGTGGGAGGAAATGGTGGCTCCAGTTAAGGAAAAGAGGAACTGCCTTGAGATAAGGAAAGGTTTTTGAAAAGTAAGGTCTGTCTTAAACTGGTAGTTTTCTCTTTTTTGTCAGTTGTGGGGCCTGAAATCTGGGTCTGGGTGCTGTCCCTCAGCTCTTCAGCTCAAGGCTAGCATTCTACCACTTGGGTTACAGTGCTACTTCTGGCTTTTTCTGCTTATGTGGTGTTGAGAATCGAACCCAGGGCTCATGCATGCAAGGCAAGCAATCTACCACTGAGCCACCTAAACTGGTTTCTTTACTAGATGGAATAAGGATATATTTTTAGATTACTATACACCATTAATCTTACTTCAAAGTCACTTGAGCTCTTTTGCTCAAGAGCACTCTACCACTTTGATCCACAGCACTACTTCCACTTCAGTTTCCTGGTGGTTAAAATGGAGATAAAGTCCCACAGATTTTTCCTGCCCAGGTTAGCTTTGAACCACAATCCTCAGATCTCAGCCTCCTGAGTAGCTAGTATTACAGGTGTGAGCCACCAGTGCTTGGTGCTTTACTAGATTTTTGGCTAATGGAGCACCCTTCTGCATAAGTAAATTTTGCCTTACTGAGACAATTCTTTATTTTGGATGCACAAAGCAGTCCCCTGGCTCCAAAGAATGCCCCTACCCCAATGTCAACTGTGCCAAAAGGCAGAAACCTTGAATCAAAAATTTGGCAAAATCTTGAATTAGATCTGATCTGCCATGTTAGATACCAGATTACTCCCCAATGGGGCAGATGGTATAAAAATGGCAACTCCCAGGCTTCAATGATAGGCCTCCTCTCCCTCCCCACTCAGCATGTGGATTTCAATGTAAGCAGCATCCTAGAAGCTTAGCAGAGCAAAGACTTCGCTAACCTAATCGCAACCATAGGTGACTCTGTCCCTAAGGGGACATTTATGGAGACCTTTTCTCCTTGTTATAGCTGACGATATAGGGAGTAGTGATTCTAGATAATGCTAAACATGCTACAATGTACAGGGTGGTCCCCATTAATCTCAGTGTTTTAATTTAAGAATGACAGCTTCTAAGCTGGGCACCAGTGGCTCACGCCTGTAATCCTAGCTACTCAGGAGACAGATCTGAGTATCTGTCAGCCCAGGTAGGAAAGGCCATGAAACTTAACTCCAATAAACCTCCAGAAAACCAGAAGTGACACTGTGGCTCAAGTGGTAGAGTGCCAGCCTTGAGCTGAAGAGCTGAGGGACAGCACCCAGGCCCAGAGCAAAAAAAAAAAAAGAGCTAATAAAGGGACACATCAGTGAGTCTACCTCAAGTGTTCTCTCTTCCAATAACCTGAGATTTGCTCCTCCTCCTTCCACTTTACAGAACAGGAGTGTGTCTCTTTCTGGGGCAAGAAAGTGCAGTCCCAAACCATGGACAATCAGGCTTCCAACTGTACCACAAGATGCCAACTGGTGCTTCCTGGCCAGGACCAGATTGAAAATCCCAAGGCTGGAGAGACAGGGAAACCCATCCTACCTCTTTTGAGGCTTCAAGCAGGCCCCAAGACTGCTTCCACTTGCCCCAGTGTCCTTCAGGTATAGGGGTCTCAGGAACCCTTCCCATGCTTGTAAACGAATAAGAGGCCCCAAGTGTTTTGGGAAATGTGGCAGAGAGCTACTAAGATATTCAATATAAAGTGATACTTAGACAGTAGGACTCAAGCCCAAGGAAAATTCAAAACATGAATTTAGGATAATAATAAAGTCAGACAGGGTTAACCTAGACAACCTGTTTTTAAGAAAACCAACTGTTAACAAAAACAACAGCAAGCAGTAAGCACTATTCTACATATGGCCTGCCTGCACTGTACAGAACTTCTGGAAAGCCCACCAGGGGGCAGTCCACTCATGTACAGAGAGTAAAGAAAAGCAAATAAGGACTTTTTATTATTATATAAAAATGGTCTGAAAGTTGGGCGCTGGTGACTCACACCTGTAGTCCTAGCTACTCAGGAGGCTGAGATCTGAGAACCAGGATTCAAGCCAGCCAAGACAGCAAAGTCTGTGAGACTCATCTCCAATTAACCATCAGAAAACTGGAAGTGGCACTGTGTCTCAAAGTGGTAGAGTAGCCTTGAGGGAAAGAGCTCAGGGACAGTGCCCAGGCTCTGAGTTCAAGCCCCATGACCACCACCACCACCACCACCACCAACAACAAAAGTTTGAATTTGCAGACCCTCACGAAGTCTTGGGGGCTCTCAGAAGCTCCTGGACTGCCTTTCAAAAGGTTTTCCAGGTTGTACCCTGAAGTGAGAACATGGAACCTGGGAAGCTAGGCTCATGCATATGTTCTGTTCTCTATGTGGGTCTGTTATCCAGCATGGAATGGCAGGCCAGAGAGGCTGTGCACCAAGGTGGAAACTCCATGGTAACCTACACAAAGCTGGCAATGGAAAGCCAGGGTACGCAGCAGGGACAGGTGTCCACGAGGAGGCAGTGTCTCTCAGGTAGCAGCTACTCACTGGCCCTAGCAAATCACAACTGTGCAAGAGACTGGCCGAGAGCAGTTCCTGTTTTATGAGAGAAATCGGAAATCTGGCCACCCGAAATCTCACCATTTTGAAGTGCTAGTTCCCAGGGAAGAACAAGCCAACCGAAACCTAAACGGGTCAGGTTAAACCCATCTGCTCATCCCTCAGGCAAGAGTGCCACTCATGCCTGTCTATGGCTTTCAACTCTGGCTATGTGTTGTAAAACATCTGTGGAGTTGTAAAACATCTACAACCGCCTGAGTCCTCCTGCAACCATCACAGACAAGACACAACAAACCACTGGAGGGGGGGGGGGCATAAGCACAGGGGGACATAAGCACAGTGCTGAGCATCCAGCCTAGGAATGGTGGGTGGGGTGTGAAGATAAGCTCTCCCAGCAGAAGCAAACAAAGAGTCCCACTGTGTCCACCAGCACTGTCAGATCCTCCAAGACAGCGATGCAAACCCATCAAACCCATCACCTCACGTTGGCTTAAGTACCATGGAGAGCTGCCGAGGCTCTGCCCAGCCAACACCAGGCACTGCAGTCTCCCTGGCTGGGTTCTCTCCCCTCACACTGGGGCTTGCAACCTGTCTTACCTCCCACCACCTTCTGTTGGATCTAAACATTCTAGGCTGGCACTCAATCCTTGCCCTCTGCATCCCACTCTTCTGCCCCACCCCATGGTCCTTTCTCAAGCGCCATGCTGAGCTCACCAGGTAGAAGTTCACTCAGTTCCCTCTACCTACAGTCACCCAAGTCCTCAGAGCATCAGCAACCCCAGGGCCTCCACCACAGCTCCCAGGAACGTGCCAGGGGAACCACACGGGGGTGACTCCAGTTTCTAGTTCCCTGAGAGGCAGCTTTATACACAGGATCTGTCTACACACAGGATCACCAAAGGGTGTAAAGGTCTCACAAACTCTGACCAGCAATGACACCTCTCAGCCACCAGCAGCACACCAGTGCTGGAGGAGGTGCGATGCGCAGCACACTCCCTGACCTCAGGGCATATCCTAGGGTATGTCTTTTTTGTTTTTGCTGGTCCTGGAGCTTGAACTTGGGGCTGGGGCTCTGTCCCTGAGCCTCTCTGTACTCAAGGCTAGAGCTCTACCACTTGAACCACAGCATACCACGTCCAGCCCTTTCAGAGTATTTTATTGGAGGTAAGAGTCTCATGGACTTTCCTGACTTTGCTGGCCTTGAACAGTGATCCTCAGATCTCAGCCTGAGTAGCTAGGATTATAGGCATGAGCCACTGGTGCCTGGCTCCAGGGTTTGTCTTAAATTCAGGAAAGCTACAAACACTCAATTTCCCTCATTTTGGGGGGTGGGGGAGATGGAGCTGAGAATCCAGTGAAAAACAGTTGTATCGCTCATAATTATCTTGAGTAAAACAAGAAAAGAATAAACTAAGAAAAGCCAAACCACTCCTGGAAAGCTTGGTCAGACTACATCAGTGGTCCTCAGCCTGGGAACTGGAGGGGGGGGGTGTACTATTTGGATCTAGGGTAGAGTTGCTGGGGTGCTGAACAGAACCTGCATAGGGTGACCCCCTGTGTGGCTGAGGTGAAAAAGAGGCTAGGAAAGGCTACAATCCCCAGCAATGAAGACTCAGTGAGCTACAACCCCAGCCCTTTTGAAAAATTTCCCACTAAGTAGTAGACCCCAGATTTGTAATCTTCCAGGGCTCTTGGGTGGCAGGGAATCATCCTCTCCCCCTCCCAGCTCCACCCGCCTCCCCCCCCCCCCCCGGCCCCCAAGCCAGTCCTATGGCTTGAATTCAGGGTTGGAGCTGTCCCTGACTTTCTTTTGCTGTGGGGCAGTGTTATACACTTGAGCCACAGTTCCATTCCTGGCTTTTCTATCGATTGTGGGGCTTGAACTCTGGGCCTGGGCGCTGTCCCTGAGCTCTTCAGCTCAAGGCGAGCGCTCTACCACTTGAACCACAGTGCCACATCTGGTTTTCTGGTGTTTAAATGGAGATGAGCTTCACTGACTTTCCTGCCCGCACTGGCTTTGAATTGCATCTTCAGATCTCAGCCTCCTGAATAGCTAGGATTACAGGCATGAGCCACCAGCGCCCACCTTCTCTCTCTGCTAGGCTAAAAATGTCTACACCAGAATCTGGTTGGTAAAAAACAAAAACAAAACCCACAACCATTTAATGAGTATTACTAAAGGCTGAGAAGAATACATTCATTCCCCTGTTGCTTACAGTAACGACAATGATTCCTATTTCCATTTTATTGCTTAGGAAAGAGGCCCCAAATCGCTTGCTGAATCCACAGCGGTCAGAACACACCCCTATAGGATAAAGCTGGGCCACCACCACCTTATACCAGCAAGTCTCACTTAGGGGGCAATTCTGCTCCCCCATCCCCAGTAGCTGGCTATAAGAGAGGCATTTTGGTGATCAGGGTTCCTGGGACTAAGGGATTTTAGCAAGTTCTAGCATGCTACTCTGTAAGCATATCACAATGCAGAGAACAGCCCTCTCCGGCTGTCAACAGTGCTACAGTTGAGAACCCTGTGCAGACTGTCTTCTGGCCTCCCACCAGTCATGTTGTCTATAGGCCAGCAAAGAATGTTACCTTTCCACGTGGAAATCTGGACTACATGATTTCCAATAGTTCTGACATGCCTGGCTTACTGTATTCCCAGTCTTCTCTCCCTTTACAAAAGACAAAACTCCGCTTTCAATCCTGAGTCTGTCTGCAGCATGG
The DNA here is from genome assembly GCF_024711535.1 of Dipodomys merriami. Taxonomy (NCBI): domain Eukaryota; kingdom Metazoa; phylum Chordata; class Mammalia; order Rodentia; family Heteromyidae; genus Dipodomys; species Dipodomys merriami. The sequence continues at coordinate 3,501,689 of NW_027206291.1, forward strand.
AATAATTTCACTAACAGAATAAAGAATGAGTTTGGGAGCATCAACAATGAAATGCTATGCTGGGGAGAATATTCCTCCCCTCAAGCCAGTCTCTCTCTCCTGAGACAGACCCATTTCCGTTGGAGTTTTAAAATCATGGACACCCAAAGGGCAGTAAGATAAGCGCTGGTGACTCACACCTGTAATCCTATACTGAAATCTGAGGATCCCGGTTTGAAGCCAACCCAGGCAGGATAGTCTGTGAGACTCATCTTCCAATTAAGCACCAAAAGGCCAGAAGTGGAGCTTTGGCTCAAGCAGTAGAGTGTTAGTCATAAGCAAAGCAGCTCAGGGTCAGCTCCCAGGTCCTGAGTTCAAGCCCCAAGACTGGCACCCAAAAAAAAAAAAAAAAAGAATAATAAAGGGGGGGAACAGTAAAAGTTGTTGTCCCCAACTAGGAGATCACCATGGCAACAAGAGCAAACAGGATGCAGTCCCAGACATGTAACTGAAGATGGCTCCTTGCACATTAGTACAGCACACCTCACCTGTCATACCAGTACAGAACAGTGCTTCTCAACCCTGACTGCAGAGCAGCAGCACCTGTGCTGCCCGCTGTGTGTCAAGGTGCCCAGGGCCAATAAATATCTCATGGGACCAAAATTTGTAGGGGGAGGGGCTGGAGCATCTGTGGATTTAAAAAGGCTCCCCAGGTGATTCTGAGGCAAGGCCAGGGCTGACACCCAGACTGAGATAACTGTGGAGACAGATAAGCCCAGAACAGAGAGGCAGAGGAGGCATGGAAAAGGAGTTTGGAGGATATTAGGTGTTTGTGGCTTGAACAGCAGGAAGTAAAGTACAGCTATGGGGCATTTAGAACACACAGGCAAGGAAGCCCTACTTTAGATAGAAAATAGAGTAGTATACATCCTAGCAGGCTGTAGCTGCATAAAACAGAAGTGGAATGATTAAAGGATGGCAGAGGCTGGGTTCCAGTGGCTCACATCTGTAATCTTGGCTACTCAAGAGGCTGGGACCTGAAGGATCCTAATTCGAAGTCAGTTAAGGCAGAAAAATCTTCAAAACATCTCCAATTAACCAGAAAGATGCTGGGCTGGAAGAGTCCAGAAGAGCAAGAAAGCTGAGCCAGATCGTAAGGCCTAAGTTCAAGCCCTAGAACAGGGACACATATTTTTAAAAAGGGCAAGGATATGAGGCATGAGATCCACTCAGCTTGATCTCCCAAGTCATAGCACCAGTGTCAGAGACAACTAGGTGAGGGTGCAATTTATTAGTTAAAAACCTTTAAATATTCAACAGTCCATTCCTCTACTTTACACTAATCCACTCCACTATGCAATTTACCACCGATATGAACACTATGCAAGCACTATGCAAGAAACAGCACTGCAAGACAACAAAGCATAATTCTGTGTTCAAATGCATCCCTCACAAGGATGCTTACTGACATTCATTCATTCATCCATCCACTCCTCTGTGCCAGACACTGTTCTAGAAGCAGGAGATCTTAGCAATACTGACAGACATTCCTGCCCCTGCAGAGCTTATGGTCTAGAGAAGCAAAATCTAACTCGCTCTAGATGGTGTGAAGTCCTCTGGGGGAAAGAGCAGATCAAGAGGGACAGGAAATGTGATCAGGATTTCAAAGTCCTCAATATCAGGAGGCATGAGTGAAGGAGATGCCAGGAGTGTTGGGATTTGTGCAGAGGCCCAGCAGGGAAAGGCTGCGAGGAGGGAGTGCCATTCAAGGAACACTGGGAGAGAAAGGTAGGGAGCCCTGCATTATGATGCTCCTTTGGCTAGGGATTCTGAAGCTGTCAGATGGGGAGTGACGGACAGAAGGGAGGCCACACCGAGGCAAGGGTGGTAGCAGTCACCTTCTTGAAACACAAGTTACAGGTGTGTGCCAGTATTTGCTGTGAGGTATGAAAGAGAGGAGCCAGAGGTGACCGCAAAGGTTTAAGCCGAGCCATGCAGCGTGGACTGGCCATTTACCACGATGGAGAAAATCTGAGGGGGGTGCAGAGAGAAGCACAACAGCTAGATGGGCCAAGCAGACAACCTGAAGGAGATGGCAGTCATGCTGCTTTTGAGTTCAGCAAAGTCGTGGGTTCAGATGTAAACATAAGGATGTCTGTAGAGACATAGATTCCTCATGATTCAAGGCTCTCTTCTGTATTCAACTGATCTCCAAGTAGGATGACATCGGCCCCTCCACACGGTAAGACGGCCAAGGTTGGGAGGCTCTCAAGACAGCACTCCGGTTGACATGCCGGCTCCTTACTAGTCTTGAGCTGCCTTGGGGAAGTAACTTAAGCCCTCTGACTCAGTTTCCTCAGTCCAGAGAATGGGTCTTACTGGAGCTTCTGTTGACTCGTGGGTGGTACAGATACCATCCCAAATGCTCCCTGAGAAGTCCCTCCTAAGAGCAATCGCGCATCAGCGTGGTGGGTACCGGAGCCCTCGGGTCCGCACTTCCCAACAGCGGGGAGCATCCTAAGCGGCGGGGGGGGGGGGGGGGAGAACCAGAGCCCGCAGGTAGAGCGCTTCCCCGCAGTTATGCGCTGAGACAAGGGAGGAGGCCAAAAATAGATCTTGGAAGTCCCGAAGTCCCCGCGACCGACCGAGGCTGAAAACGGGCACCGGCCGGCCTGGGGCAACTCCCTGGGGGGGGGGGGGAGGGAGGGAGAGGGGTCCAGCGAGTGCAACCTTGTCAGAAGCCCTCGGTGGGCCGAGGCGGCTCGCCCGGCGGGGAGGGCCCGGGCTCCCACGGCCGAAAGAAAGTACAGGGGGGAGGGGCGGGCGGGCACACGCAGCCGGGGCTTGGGGACAGCCAGATTCCGTGGCCAAGCCTTAATGGGGGGGGGGGGACGGCGACCTGGGAGAGGGGGAACAACTGGCGGGAACCGGGAACTGGCGGACCGGGGGGGGGTGCTGAGTTCGGGGCGGGGGTGGGAGTGAGCAGCTCTCTCGGGCTTCCTGGGTCTTCGGAGAGGAAGCCACGGGCCCAGGGAGGAGGAGGACCTGGCGGGACGGGGAGGTCCCCGAAGCGGAGGGCGGGCAGGGCAGCGTGGCGCGCCCGGGCCCAGGCCCAGGCCCGGAGGTCTATTTACATCCGAGGCCGAGGCGCCCAGGCCGCACCGTCCACCCCCCCGCAGCCCCGGGCCCGGCCCGCGAGGCCGAAGGGCCCCCGGGACGCGGCCCCTGCAGTCTCCCGGCTCCCGGGGGCCCGGCCGTGGCAGGAGCCGCGGCTGCGGCGAGCGAGGGGCCGAGACGCCGAGTCCCGCCTGAAGGGACGCGGTGGGGGGTGGCCGCGGGGTCCGCCGGGCCTCCAGAGCGGAGCGGACGGGGCTCCCGCGCTCCGGGGCTCCCACCCCTCGGGCCGGGAGCCCCCAAGCTGCCCACCGCCCGTTCTCCAGCCGCCAGCTGGCCCCCCGTCGGCGCCTCCCCTACCTTCGTTCGCCAGGTCCGCCATTTTACTTCCTTAAGCCCTCCCACAAGGCCCCGCGCCGGCCCGGGCTCCCCTGCTTTCTGCCAGAGACTCCCGCGCGTGCGCATTTAAACCAGTCCGGCTCCCGGTGAGGCGGGCATCTTGCGCCTGCGCAATGAGCCGCGCGCCGCACCGAGATGCTACTCGCGCTCTCAGCGCGCGCTTGCGTACTAACCGTCCTCTACCGCCTTGCCCCTCCCAGCCCCTACATCCTCCGCCTTCTTTTCCCGCCGGCGGAGGAGGGCGTGGTCATCGCTGCCTCGCGCCTGCGCGGGAGCCGCGGCGCTGTCCCGTCCCTGTCCGTCCGGCTGTCCGCGCTGGTGGGATGCGGCTCCCGTCGGCGGGAGAGGGAGCGGTACGGGCCGCTGCGGCCCCCAAGGCCTTCCTCCAGGTAAGCCCCTGGGCTTGCGGGGGAGAGGCCTGCGCCTCGGGCCTCGGCGCCTGAACCCAGCACCGGCTCTGCGGAGTCCGCGCGCGGAGGCGGGGGGGGGGGGCGGCCAGGACGGGGTGCAGCGCCCCGGGCTCGGAGCTAGGCCCCCACGGTTCCTATCTGTAACATGCGTTTTGCTTTTTTGGAGAGGGAGGCAGGATTTGAACCCAGGGCTTCGTGCTCGGTAGGCGCTCCCGCTGGAGCCGCGCCCCCCAGCCTTTTTTGCTCCTTCTTTTTGTTTTGGTCGGTCGTGGGGCCTGAACTCTGGGCCTGGGCGCTGTCCCTCAGCTCTTCAGCTCAAGGCTAGTGCTCTACCACTTGAGCCACAGCGCCACCTCCGGCTTTTTCTGCTCCTGTGGTGCTGAGGAATCGAACCCAGGGCCGCTCTGCCACTGAGCCACCTTCCCAGCCCCTTTCTTTTCTTTCTTTCAGCAGTCCTGGGGCTTGAACTCCGGGTCTGGATGCTGTCCCTGATTTTTTTTTTTTTTTTCTGCCCAAGGCTCTCTACCACTTGAGCCACAGCTCCTCGTCTGGCTTTTTGGGTGGTTCATTGGAGATCAGTCTCACGGATTTTGCTGCCCCACCTCAGATCTCAGCTTCTCTGGGCAGCTAGGATGACAGGATTACAGGTGTGAGCCACCAGTGTCTGGCTGACTTTAGTTATTTAATAGTCTTGGATTTATGGCTATCCCCGCCCCACCCCACCCAGACTGAGGTCCTCTAGATCTCAGCCTCCGGTGTAGCTAGGGTTGACAAATAGCCCATTATGCCCAGCTGTTAGTGTGATGGAGTCTTTTGAACAGTTTGCCTGGGATGGTCTCTGTCATCTTCTCAATTTGACCTCCCAGGTATTAAGTGTGAGAGCTACCACACCCTTATGAAGGATTCTTTTGTTTTGTGTTGGTCATAGCACTTGAACTCAGGGCCTGGACACAGTTCCTGAGGTTCAACCTCCCACTGTCCCCAGGCTAGCAGTGCTCTAGAGCAGGAGACACAGTTCTACCTTCAGCTTTTTTAGTGATTAATTGGAGGTAAAGAACCCCACTAGCATTATTGCCTGGGCTAGCTTCAGACCTCAGCCTCTTGAGTACCTAAGATTATAGGTGTGAGCCACTGGCCTTGGCTTGAAGACATCTTTTTAAAAGATAGTTGAAAATGTTTGTAAGTACTCAGGGGATTCCTTCGAGGCTCCTCAGGAGAATTTGTCTGAATTTGGAATCATTTTGCACTGTTCATTGAGGCTCACTGCTCCAGCTGCTCCTCAGGACCTTTGCACCTGCTCATCCCTCTGCTTGGTGTCTGCACCGTGTTGCAGGTTCTTGCTCACATGTGAGCCCCAGCATTGCCTGTTTCTCCAGTGTGGTCTAGAAGAATTGAGGTCTTACGATTGCTGGGCCAAATCTAGCTTCTAACGTTATTATAGTTATTTTCAATATGCTTACTTGGTTAGGAAGGGGGAAAAATGGAACAAGTAATACAATCTCCTGGTGTCTGCATACTAAGAAATTTGTTTCAGTATCTACAAATAAAGTTTTATTTAAAACTAGTGGCTCATTTGCATGCATATCATTGAGAATGGCTTTTGAGCTTCAGTAGAAGAGCTGAGGCTTTTTAATGTTTTTTATTTTTGTTTGTTTAGTTTGGGTCTTGTCAAAACATTCACCAACACCTTACCTAGACTGGATGCATTATTGGGTACTGGGGATGGAACCCAGGACCTCTCATGTGCTAGCCAACAAATCTGCCACTTGATCTACACCCCCCAGACCTTTTGCTTGTGCCTTTTTTTTTTTTTTCCCAGTAGTGGGACTTGAACTTGGCCTGGGCACTATCCCTCAGCTCTTCAGCTCAAGGTGAGCACTCTTATCACTTGACCCACAGCACTACTTCTGGTTTTTGAGTGGTTTATTGGAGATAAACCTGCCCAGGCTGGCTTTGAACCTGGATCCTTAGATCTCAGCCTCCTGAGTAGCTAGGATGACAGGCACGAGCCACGCCACCCGGCTTGTGCCTTGTTTTTTGAGACAGTGTGCTGACAACTTTCTCTGAGCTTGGACTTGAAGTCCTTCTGCCTCCACTGTCCAGGTAGCCAGGATTATAGGCATATGCATCCACACCCAGCTAGAATGTGTGTGTGTGTGTGTATGTGTGTGTGTTGACTGTCTTGTATTTATCTGTAAATCCTGCACACCCCTTCCAAGTCCTCATCTTCACCTCTCCTTTACTCACTTCCCAATCAGTGGGGTGGGGGTCAATGTTTATCAACTATTTCTGGGATGGTAAAGAAAATCTGCCTGTCCATCTTGTAAATTTTACTGATATTTCTATCAGTTTCTTAAGTGATGAGCCCTAGTTTGTAGCAATTTCCAATGTAAATACTTCATCTATGGCCTGTATTTTGTGATTTTGTGTGTGTGTGTTGGCTTGAACTTAGTGCGTGGGCACTATCCCTGACCTTCTTTTGCTCAAGGCTAGTGCTCTACCACTTGAACCATAACTCTACTGTTTTTTCTTTCTTTTTTCTTTTTTTTTTGGTAGTTAACTAGAGATAAAAGTATCACGGACTTTCCTGCCTGGGCTAGCCTTGAACCTTTATCCTCAGGTCTCAGCCTCCTGAGTTCAGATGTGAGCCACTGGTGCCCAGCTGACTGTCCCTGAGTTTTTGTATTCAAGGCTAGTGCTCTACCACTTGAACCACAGCTCCAATTCTGGCTTTTTGGTGGTTAAATGGAGAGAAAAGACTCATGGACTTATCCTGCCTGGGGTGGTTTCAACCTTGATCCTCAGATCTCTTGGCCTTCTGAGTAGGTAGGATTATAGATGTGAACCACCAGTGCCTAGTGATAGCCTGTAGTTTTGTTTTGTTTTTGGTTGGTCATGGGGCCTGATCTCTAGGCCTGGGCACTGTCCCTCAGCTCTTCAGCCACAGTGCTACTTCCAGCTTTTTGCTGCTTATGTGGTGCTGAGGAATCGAACCCAGGGCCTCATGCATGCAAGGCAAGCACGCTACCATTGAGCTATCTTCCCAGCCCCTGTAGTTTTGTTTGTACCAGTAGTAGGGCTTGAACTCAGAGTCTCACACATTCTTGCTCTTTTTCCTCTCAGCATTCTACCACTTGAGCCACACCTCCAGTCCAGCATTTTGCTGTGTAATTGGAGACAAGAGTCTCACAGACTTTTCTACCTGGGCTGGCTTCAATCCTTGATCCTCCAGGCCTCAGCCTCCTCAGTCGCTGGAGTTACAGGTATGCACCAAAGGTGCCTGGCTCAAGGCCTGTTTGAAGTTATTGAAATGAGCAATGCAGCTACCCACCACACACGCTTTTTCCGGGTGCCTGCTGCCTCCTCGCCCTGAGACCAGCAGCATCTCATTACCTGGAAGTGGTCAGACATGGCGTCCCAGGCCTGGATCACATCCTGTATTTTAAAACAAGGTATGTACTTTAGCTCCTGAGACTCACTGTCCCAAGGCTGCTGCTGCAGTTACTTCTGGACTCCCTTTGCATCCTGGGACTAGCCATTCTCCCTCAGCCTACTGAGGGCAGGGATTACAGGAGGGTGCCACTGAGCCTGCCTTGCAGACTCTTCTTGTGTGGAACTTTGCTTTATTCTTGCTGGGGCCTAGCGTAGATTTAATACCATTTAACCTGTTGCTAGGCCATCTTCATTCTGCCAGCAGAGTAAAGGCCCACGCCACAGGCCTTGTGTGGGCAATCCTCCAGGAGGAGCTAGACTGTTAGTGTTTTCATCCCTCTGGCTTGGGCTCTGAGTCCCACGTCATATTAGTATGAGCCCTAACTCTGCCCGTCATCATCGCGATCTAGAAGGGGCAGAGGCACCAGGCCATCTGGTCACCTCCCATGTGTAGAAAGAACCTGCTCATTTCCAGCTTGCTGGGTCTTTTTTGGCAATAGTGGAGTTTGAACTCAGGGCCTCACGTTTGCTAGGCAGGAACTCTACTACTTGGGTCACATCCCCTACTGCTGACCCATGCCCCCAGCCTCACACCAGGACCCTCTTACTTATGCCTTCTGGGTAGCTGGGATTACAGACTGGTCTCAGGGCACTGACCTTTCCTGGTTTCATTATTTATGCCCAGGCTTTCAAGCCCTTCCTGGGTGGGTTATCTCAGTTTCTGTGTATCTTCAGACTGCCTGGGCTTTAATGAACTTCATGCATTTGTTTTAGATTTAGACTACATAGATACTTTGTATCACACTTAATACAGAAAACCACCAAACCTGCTTAGGAGTTTAGGGTGAAACAAACATAGGAGCAAAGTCATGCTGCCAAGTTCTAGATAGCAGCCAGGCCTAGGCTCAGGCTGAGGGCCGCCTCTCCTAGACAAGGGAGAGGAGCTGAGAGGTGTGTTGTCCTTCAGCACAGATTTCCTCAATGACACCATGAGAAGAAAGGAGTAAAAGAGTGAAAACCAGGATGACTCAGCCAGGTGCTGGTGGCTCAGGCCTGTCATCCTAACTACTCAGGAGGCTGAGATCTGAGGATTGCAGTTCAAAGTCAGCCTGGGCAGGAAAGTCTGTGAATCTCTTCTCTCCCCCTGCTCCCCTTCCCCCTCGCCCCAGTGGACCTATGGCTCAAATGGTAGAGTGCTAGCCTTGAGCAAAAGAGCTTAGGGATGGTGCCTAGGCCCCGTGTTCAAGCCCTGGGACTAGCGCATACACACACAAGAATGGGTGACTGGAACCAGGAATCCTTGCCATTCTGTGTCACTGAACTCCACGTGCGCCTGTGGCCTGAAGTCATGTTAGCTGGAATCCCACATGGGGAAGTCCCAGCAACTGGTCATCACCTGCTAAATGTAATCCAGAGCCGCTGAGGAACACACCCCTCAGCCCCAAGCAAATCGGTTTCCACTGGTTTTGCAATTTGTGTGTGTGTGCGCGCGCACGCATGCGTGCACACTGGTCCTGGGGTTTGAATTCAGGGCCTGGGCACTGTCCCTGAGCTCTTTATTCAAGGCTAATGCTCTACCACATTAAGCCACAGCTCCACTTCATCTTTCCTGCCTGGGCTGGCTTCAAATCATGATCCTCAAATGTCAGCCTCCTGAGTGGCTAGGATTGGTTTGACAGTTTCTCTGAAATGTAATTTTGTTATATTAAGGTGTTGTATGGAGGGTGGCTTGGCAGTATTTTGGCCGCAGCAGGGTGACTGTGGCCTCCTGTCCCTTAGACCTTGGCTTTTTACTCTGTTCATTTCAGCACATAATTGCCGGCCACCTTCTGTGCTGGCTTTAAAGCATGCCCCTAGGTCTCTGGTGCCCATCCATCCGGAAGTGGATGCCTGGCCTACAGCCAGCTGGTCATTGAGTGCATGGGACAACACTCAAACTGTGTCCATCAGGGCCACAGTGGCAGGATGCAGTGTCCACCTGCTGGACTATACTAGGAGAGTGCCTGGTTAGCACTGGACTTTGAATGAGGAGGTCCTTGTGCCTGTTAGGCAGGTGCTCTTAATACTGAGACATACCCCCAGCCTTGTTTTTTTGCTGGTTTGAGTTTGGGTCATGTTTCCTTCCCTGGGCCTGTACACGATCTGCTTATTAGACTTCTCCTTGTAGCTAGGATCACAGATGCGCACCAGGTGCCACTACGCTTGAGCATGTTGTCCTAGCTACTCAGAAGCTGTGATCCGGAGGATCAAGGTTCAGAGCAGCCTAGGGAAATGAAGTTTAGGAGACTTCATCTCCAAAACAACCAGGAAAAAGTACTTGCATCTCAGTTACCCTGTAGCCTTTCTGGGCAGCACTGGTCATCTCTAGTCTGGATCAGTTCTCCATTTCTTCTTCCTTGACCAGGATGTGTGTAGCAGCCACTGCGTTGTGTGAGCCCCCTAGCTGTGTGTTTCCTTGTAAATACATTTGTGTTCTGTAGTGCCAGCGGGTTTTACGTAGGTGTGTGCGTGCACTGGAGTGCATGCAGCCTCCAGGGAGGCCACGTAGGTTGGGCTGAACATTTGGGAACAGTTTAGACTCCTGGTGTGGAAGCTGTCAGCTGGGCAACTTCTCCCTTCCCAAGTAAATAGGGAAGGTTTGAGGAGTCGGGAGGAAGCTGGTTCCTCCCCTGTGATGGCCAGCCGTCTTCTTTGTCAAAAGCTCTCTCTTCATTATTTTGTTGCAATCAAGGAAACAAAACTACAAAAACTCAAACTTGCACCAGGCGCCTGTGGCTCACGCCTGTCATCCTAGCTACTCAGGAGACTGAGATTTCAGGATCGAGGTTCAAAGTCAGCCCGGGCAGGAAATTCCGAGTCTTTTTTCTCCAGTACTCAGAAAACTGGAAGTGGCGCTGTGGCTCAAGTGGTAGAGCACTTGCCTTGAGCTGAAGAGCTGAGGGACAGCGCTCAGGCTGAGTTCAAGCCCCGGGACTGCCCACTGCCCCCTCCCCTGCCGCCCCCCCAATCAAACTTTCAACACGTTGGCCGCTGTGTCACAGAATGTCCACTAGGGGGCAGAAGAGCACTGGATACATTCAAAACCTGCCCCAGGCTATGGGCCTGGAAACAAGTTTGTTTCCTAAGAAACTCAATCTCCAAGGTCCCTGACTACCCCTGGGTTCCCTACTCCAGGCCCCCAGGTGCACCCCTTCTCCCGGGCTCTCAGTCCCCAGGAAGCCTGGGGGGGGGGGCTGGAGACCCCCTGTGGACCTGGCTGCAGAATTCATGAGCACTGAGGGGATGCCAGCGTAGAGGTTGGTTGCCACTCTTCAAAAACACCTGTGAAGGGGAATTTGCTGGAAAGATACCAAGCTGCCCAGGGTATCAAAAGGAAGAGAGGTGGAGAAGAGGGGCCGAGGCTGTGCTTCTGCTCACAGTTGGGGTTCTGGGGAACAAGTGTAGGGTGGGTCAGCTGGGCACTGGGTGCTGACCACATGCCTCCCCTTCCCCAGCACGCACTGACAGGCACCTCGCTGCAGGGCCCCTGGAGTCAGGGTCCCTAACTGGGGTGTCCACTCAGAGGTGTCCAGTGCTGCCCAGTCCCCACCCCTGCAGCCCTGTTCCCTGCTGCCCCACCCTCTGCCTGGCACTGAGGCCTCCCCTCTCCTGCTCTGGGCTCCCTCCCTCTAGCTGAGCTGTGACTTGAGTTCAAGGCCAGCTTGTGGGAAATGCATTGGGACCCTCTCCCAAAACCAAAATACCTGTGATAATGCACTGATAAAGGGTGGTTAGGCACTGGTGGCTGATGTCTGTATCCTATTTGGGAGGCAGAGCTCAGAGGACTCAAGGCCAGCCCGAGTAAAAAAGGTCTTAACCAAGTAAAAAAAGCTGGGCAAGGTGGCCTGTCATCCAGCTGCTCTGGAGGACTGTGGTTCCAGGTCTGGAGACAAGTCTCTGAGATGACATCTCGAAGCCAGACATGGTGGGACATGCTTGCTATCGCAGCTAAGGGGAGATGGGAGTGTAAATGAGACCACAGTCCAAGCCAGCCTGGGCAAAATGTGAGACCTTGCCTCAAAAATAGCTCTGTAATCAGGCACTGGTGGCTCACGCCTATAACCCTAGCTCCTCAGGAGGCTGAGATCTGAGCATCGTAGTTCCAAGTCCATGAGACTCATCTCCAGTGAACCACCAGAAAACTGGAAGTGATGCTGTGGCTCAAGTGGTAGAGCGCTCACCTTGAGCTGAAGAGCTGAGGAACAGCGCCCAGGTGCAGAGTTCAAGCCCCACCACCACCACCACCACCAAAATAACTACAACAGGGGCTGGGTGTGTGGCCCAAGCAGTAGAGCACCTGCCTAGTAAGTGCAAAGCTCCCCCTTCCCCACCTCCCTCCCCCCCCCCAATGGTGGCTGAGTACACGGATGCCTGGGTTACAAAGCAGAGGGTGGCTGCTACTGATGGGGTTGAGACCTACTGGAAGATTCCGGGACAAGATGCTAAGGTGTGTGCTAAAGAAGATGGGACGTTATATATTGTAGAACACTACACAGACTGTAGAGAAATGAGATCATGTCATTTGCAGGATGAAATTGGAGGAGGTCATGTTGCGTCAGAGAAGGCATGCTCAGAAAGCTAGTGTCACGATTTTGCTCGTATGTGGAAGCTAGAATTCAAAGACAGCCTTATACAGGGGCACGTACATACATATGCATACGAGAGAGACAACAGAACATGATTTTAACTGGGGCAGTGTAGGGGGGGAGGGGAAGGGGAGGGGGAAGAAAAAGGGCGGAGGCAGTACATAGTGCAGCCAGCTGTGTACAAATGAAAGCTGGTGATTAATAACGGATGGGGGTGCAAGAAAGAAAAAGCAGTAGAGAAGTATTCTGATAAAAACATAATATTTGCACATCTGAAATGCCCTGGTGAAAACCAGTGTAACACACACACACACACACACACACACACACACACACAGAGTCAGGAAAGTAAAACAGGCTTGGCGGTTGGCTGGGCTGAGCAGCGTGGGGAAGGCTGGGGGCATACGAGGAGGAATAGGCCCCGTGTCGTGTATTTGCATATATGCAAATAGAGATGGAGGGGATGTGGAAAGGGTGGGGGGTGAGGCGGATGCAGATCCACTGTGTTCATGTATGAAAATGCCACAGTGAACCCCATTTACTCCCCAAAGTGTCTGGGGATGTGTATGCTGTCACAAGGGGCGTGGAGTGGGGGGGGGACACCAGGGAGATGGTGCTCAGGATGCCCCCAGAGCACGGCCTGGTCGGGGAGAAGGTGCGTTGTGGACTCGCCTCAGGGTTGTGTGTAAACTTGGTGCTCACGAGATGGGCATGTGGGTATCATTGCCATCTTTCAGGTGGGGAAACTGACACCACGGCGTTGGCAGGGTGGGGGTGGGGCAGGGTCTGCGTCTCCGCTGTGTGGTGCCCATGAGCGCGATCTGGCGGCGTGCAGGAGGGGGGCGGGGAGGGAATGGGGGCTGTGTGGGGTGCTGCCCACCTCGTGTCAGGCCAGCAGCAACTTCCCAAGGCAGGGACAGTGATAGACGCAGCTCTTCCAGGGACCCAGGCTTTTTTTATCTGGCCATCCTGACTTCCACGAGGACTGAGATGGCTGTTGGGGCTCCGCCCATCGTGTCTGCAGCCCCATGTTCCCCTGCACACCTACCTTGGCGCCGGAGGCTCAGACAGGAGCCTGCCCAGGGACAGGTGACATGTGGGCTTGCTCTCTCCCTCCCTCCCAGGCCCTCAGAACCTTAGGCAGGGCTGCCGTGAGGCGGGCAGTGGGCATTTAGTGGGCTGTGTGGCACCCGCTAGCCTGGGCTGTGGGGTCTCAGCTACTGAGGACAGTCTGAGCCTGGCAGGGGATCGGCTGGAGCATGTGGGCGTTGGCCTGGCACGTGGAAGTGACACTGGACATGAATCCACCCCTCTGGTTCATTTCACTGTGGGCCTGCTCACAGTCCCCCAAGAGGAGGACGGTCCCCCCAATAGAGTTCCTGGTCCCACCGACCTCAACATGCTCTCTGGGCCAAGCCACTTCTGCTGTAAAGAGATGCTGGGAGTTGGGGGGTGGCTGTCTGCAGATGGAGACACAGACGGGACCAGCCCTGCTCAGGACTCCTGGATCGTGGGTGTCCCCTGCTCCCCTGTGGGAGGTTGCCGAGAGTGGGGTGGAGGGGGGCCAGGGGGGAGGCAGAGCCTGTCTGGGTCCCTGGGGAGCAAATACAGTGGCTGCCGGGGCCATTACGTCCGCTCGGCCAGCAGGAGGGGGGCCGCTCTGGAGCCCTTCTTTCCTGCCTTGAACTATTAGACCAGACAGACAGCATGATCATTATGGACTTTTTGTTGGAAAACAAGTGCATCTTTCCCTCCCTGCACCCCCACCCCGCTGCACCCCCAGTATGGGCGGAGGTTTCAAAGGCCACGTGAGTTACATTCGTACCTTGTGCGTGAATGAGAACAAAACCTTGGGGACTTGATATGCTGCAGTGAACACGTTCCTAAGAAACCTTCTAAGAACAATTACAGCACAAAACTATCGGCAAAACATTTTTCCAAAAAGAGAAACTATTGCATTTCATTAGGTTGCACCTCCTAGCCTAGAGGCCTGCTCCCCGCGTGGGGCCGGAAGTCCTGCGTGGCACAGGAGGGGGGGGGTCGCCGCCCTCCAGGGGGTCCTTGGCGTCTATGTGTCCCTAGAGAAGAGCTTCACTTGGAAGAGGTCAAGTTGGGACTTGCTGGGGCTCAGCACTCCAGAATGGCTTATTAGAGGGAGGTGTTCTGGAAGAGTCCGTGGGTCCAGCACTGCTGTGGCAGAAGATGGCCGGTGACCCTGACCCCCGCCGGCCCCTGGAACAAGGCCGCTCCAGACCCAGCAGTTTGGCAATGAACTTGGACAGAAGCCCGTCGCCGATCGCTTCTGATTTTGATTGTTTAGACACAGTGGGCCAGGTCGTGTGGCTCCCTGGTTGTCAGGCTGTGGATCTGTCTGGTGTTCCGGCCTTTGGCACGTGGAGAGGGGGGCTCGTGCCTCAGCATGCCCAGGCCATGGGGCCAGGACTCCGCGTCCCATCCTGAGGGGACCCATGGGTCAGTGTGCTCTGCAGCGGCCCACAGGGCAGGGCGCGGCGGGGGGAGGCTGCCTGTGCCCTGGTGCTCCCCTCCCAGCTGCTAAGGGACGGGGGGCACCCGGGGGCTACCGCACCCCAAGTGACACCATATAGTTTCTGGGCCTCAGGCCGGGGGGGCTCCTTCAGTCAGCGTAAACATCACGTCATCTAGAGGCACTAAAGCAGGAGAGGCAGCCGAGGGAGTCCTGCTTCCCAGAGGCCGGCCACACCTTCTGGAAGCTCTGGAAGGTGCTAGATGCCCTGCAGCGGGTGGCTGGGGTCTCCTCGCTCCCGCTTCACCATGGGCTCACCCAGGCTGTGGCCGTCCGTGTCGGCCTCGCTGCTGTGTCTGTCATTCATGTCCTCTGTGGGGCCCGCATGGAGGGACAGAGAAGCCCATGTTCAGACGGGGGCGGCGCAGATGGCCTGGGACCTGTGGCGGCCGGGACGCCACCTGACCTCAGCTCCCGCCGCCAGCCCAGGTCGCGCACAGGCGCCCCGGGCTGGGCCCACCTCGGAAGGCTTCTGACCTCTGACCTTCTGGGACTGTCACCCACCGGCCGGGGCCTGGCTGCCGAGCCTCCCCCAAGCATCACAGGAGTTGGGCCAACTCCCGGGCCACCTGCCATCCACCTGCCTTGCCCCTGCGCTCCTAAACCCACCAGGGCCACCCCAACTTCCATGTGCTGCTCACAGGACGGTGGCCCGGGGTGGGGGTGGGGGGGAGGGCTAGGACACACGCACCTTTGTCCAGCAGCGTCAGCGACAGGGAGGCGAGGTCGCTGAACTGTAAGAGAAGCCGGGGTCAGGCGCTGGGGCGGGCGGCCATCGTCTGCGGGGTCTGGTAGGGGAGCCCACAGCACCTTTAGCAGAGGCCTGCTTGGGCCCTGGGCAGCCTGGGGTGCCGGCTCACCTGGAGCCCCTGGAGGCGGCGGGTGGCCTGGCCTGGCCATGGCGGTGTGGGACTAGCCACCTGCTGTCCTGGCCCACATGAGATCACACTGCCACCCGGGGCTTCTGGGCTGGGTGACCCCCAGGCTGTGCCCTGCCCAGGAGCACCAGCCGCCATGGGGCCGTGGCAGGTGCATTTTACCGAAAGCTCCACAGGCATCACCTCATTTCTTTCTGGAAGCAACCCCAGGCAGCACAGCAGTTATACCCCCTAGGAAGCCCCCCTCCAAGTGCCGAAAGGGGCTGCACAGGCACACATGCGCACTGCAGCCATGGGCGCCCATCACGCGCGGAGCACTACACAGCCAGGAACAGAAGCAAGCGGTGACCATGCCGCAGCACGGAGGGACCCTGGGGCCACTGCGCTTGCTGGGAGCAGCAGACACACAAGGTCCCGAAATGTGCCGTTCCAGGGACAGGATGGGAAACTTCCAGAACAGGCGGCTCCAGACACAGGCTGTGGACTGGCGGCTGGCCCCAGAGGGGCGGCTTCCTTCCCGACGTAGCGGAACAGGTGGTGGTGGCCGCGCGGTGAATGCGCCCACCACTGTGCCCCCGCGCCTCTCTAGGGCGTTAGAAGCAGTCAGCCGGGGATTGCGCCTGGGGCCCTGCCTTGGGGGCAGCACCCTGGCTCAGAGGAGGGGGGTGTGACGCCGAACCCCTGCGGGGCTCCCTCACCTCTCCCATGACCGCGATGGGCGTCTCCCCGGTGGCCTCAGCGACCCGGTTCTCCACCAGGTAGAACATGTACTCGTCGTACAGCAGCCGGATGAGGTGGAACGAGCCGAAGCTGGCGGCACTGCGCAGCGTCAGGTCTCGGATCACCATGGAGCTGGGGGGTGGAGTGGGGCACAGAAGCCAGGAGACTCAGGGGAACACCCCCAGGCACCCAAGCCGCCCTCAGACCTGCCGGCTGTGAGGTGGGAGTGGGGGAAGGGCAAGTGCAAAGGTCCTGAGGCACCCAGGCCCGGGTAGAGTGTGAGGAGAGACAGTGGGACCAACTGGGCTTCTTCTGGAGGGATTGGCCAACTATACAATGTTTTTCTTATTTTTATGTTTTTGCAGCATTGGGGTGGAAGCAGGACTTCATGCTTGCTACCAGTTGAGCCACGCTCCAGTCCCTCAGCTGTACTCATGGTGGGTAGGGGCCTCACAGCCCTTGTTGGCTCTTGTTGTATTTCAGGTAGTGCCTTGTGCTTTTGCCCCAGGGCCGGCCTTGGACCTTGTACCATCCTCCTTCCCACAGCCTCCTAGAATAGCTGGGACCACAGGTAGGTGCCACCATGCCTGGCCTTCTTTGTTTAAAATTCCTATTCGGTAGATTTCCAGTCCAGGGACTAGGCTGCCAGTGCTGTGGTGGAATCAACAGTTGTGGACCTTTTTGTGTGTGTGAGTGTCTGTACCAGGGCTTGAACTCAGAACCTTGTGCTGTCACAGCTGGCACTTTACCACGTGAGCCACACTTCCAGTCTGGCTTTCTGGCTTTTTGGTAGTTAACTGGAGATGGAACCTCACAGACTTTCTGCCCAGGCTGGCTTTGAACAGCCACCCTCCAGGTCTCAGCCTCCTGAGTAGCGGGGATCCAGTGGTGTTTTAAGGAGGTTGGTGGTGTGGGAGGCTGCAGAGGACGGTACAGGCATTTCTGGGCCACAGTGTGGGCTCCTGCCCAGACTCCTGCCACCCCACCGACCAAACGGCTGTCAGCCTCGCAGGCTCCTCAGTCTCATGAGCTTGCTTCTGGAAACAAGCCTCTTTATATTGAGTCTGCATGTAATTTTACAGATGTACACTGGCTCCAGGGGGCAACAGGCCCCTGAATGGCGGCCTCCCCTCTGCTTCTGTCCCCATACCTGCCAGCCCTGAGTGGCCTCTAAATGCCATCAGACGCAGGCCATGTTCCAGACTCTTATTTTGTCTGCCATGTCATCCGTTGCTCCTGTTTCATGACTTTTATTTATTATTTATTTTATTTTTTTGGGTCCGGTCGTGGGGCTTGAGCTCTGGGCCTGGGCGCTGTCCCTCAGCTCTTCAGCTCAAGGCTAGCCCTCTACCACTTGAGCCACAGCGCCACTTCTGGCTTTTTTTTCTGTTTATGTGGTGCTGAGGAATCGAACCCAGAGCCTCAGGCATGCAAGGCAAGTGCTCTACCACTGAGCCACCTTCCCAGCCCCATGACTTTTATTTTTTACCAGGACTTCAACTCAGAATCCTGAGTCCTTTTTTTTTTTTTTTTGGTCGGTCGTGGGGCTTGAACTCTGGGCCTGGGCACTGTCCCTCAGCTCTTCAGCTCAAGGCTAGCTGTCTACCACTTGAGCCACAGCTTTTTCTGCTTCTGTGGTGCTGAGGAATCAAACCCAGGGCATCGTGCATACAAGGCTAGCACTCTACCACTGAGCCACCTTCCCAGCCCCTCCTGAGGACTTTTCTATCCAACCTGGCATTGAACATGGACCTTCAGATCTCAGCCTCCTGAATAGCTAGGATTATAGGCATGAGCCATCGGTGCCTGGCAAATCATGTTTTGCTGGTTGTTTTTGATGGTACTGGGGATTTGAACTCAAGGCCTCACCCTTGCTAGGCTGATGGTCTACCATTGAGCCACACCTCCAGCCATGATCTCAATGCTTAAAATTTTAAACGTTAGTTTCTTTTGGTGCCTGGGGCGGAAGCCAGAGCCCCCCATGTACTGGGCAAGCTCTGGCTACTGAGCTACCAGTCCCTGAGGACTTTGAGAAACGTGTTTACTGTCACCCTGGGAGAGCTGCCCCCAGGGACTTACCTGTAGAAGGACCACTTCAGCAGGAACTGGCGGGCGGCCTTGGGAAAGCTGGGGCTACCCACATGTTGCTTGAGCACCTGTGTGACCACATTGTCCAGCCAGCTGGCCCACTGCTCCAGCGAGCTCTGCTGCTGCAGGGTCAGCTTGAAGTCCTGCTCCAGCCTCTGCACCACGCTCTCCTCGCACTGGCACACCCATGAGGCCTGCTCCTGCAGAAGGAGGACGGCCTGTGAGACCTGGGCAAGCCTAGGATAGAGCCACAGGGACCCAGCCTTCAGCGTGGCTCATGCTGCACCTGCTGTGATCCTACCTTCTGTGTTCCTGCCCCTCCCTCCATCTCATCAAGAGCCAAACCCCAGCCTTTTGTGTGTTTGGGGGTTTTTGTGTGTGTGCCAGTCCTGGGCCTTCACCTCAGGACCTGGGCACTGTTCCTGAACTTTTGTGTTCAAGGTTAACACTCTACTGCCACAGCTCCACTTCTGGTTTTCTGATGATTAGTTGGAGAGAAGAGTCTCACGGACTTTCCTTCCTGAGCTGCCTTTGAACAGCATCCTCAGATCCCAGCCTGTTGAGCAGCTGGTATTACAGGAGTAAGCCCCTGGCACTGGGCTCATATTTTCTTTGTTGAGACAAGAGAATTTTTTTTTTCCTCAGGCTGGCCTAGAGTGCTACTTCTTCTTCCAAGTAGCTTGGATTATATGTGTGCACTTCCATGCCTGCCTGGCTAGTACTTAATGGATGAGCCACTCAGGTCTGGAAGGAGGCCTAGGCAAGGCCAACCACCTACGGTGTGCCTGAACTTCTTTTCTTTTTGTCTTTTGTGATGGTACTGGAGTTTAACTCAGGGTTTTGTGCTTTCCAGGTAGATGCTCTATCTAATGAGCCCCACTTCCAGCCCTTTTGGTTTCAGTTTACTTTTTTTTTTGGTCGGCCGTGGGGCTTGAACTCGGCCTGGGCGCTGTCCCTGCACTCTTCAGCTCAAGGCAAGTCTCTACTGCTTGAGCCACAGGGGTACTTCCGGTTTTCTGGTGGTTTATTGGAGATAAGAGTCTCATGGACTTTCCTGCCCGGGCTGGCTTTGCACTGTGATCCTCAGATCTCAGCCTCCTGAGTAGCTAGGATTACAGGCGTGAGCCACCGGTGCTGGCTCAGTTTACTTTTTTAGGTAGGAGTAGGGGCTCGTGTTTTTGCCCAGAGCATCCTGGACTGGAATCCTCACACCCGAGCCTCCCATGTAGCTGGGATGTCAGGCACAGTCACCAAGGGTTAGTGATTTTATTGGCTGAATGGGGTCTCATTAGTTTCCTACACAGGGCTGGCCTCAAACCACTATCGTCTCAATATCTGTCTCTCAGTTCTGGGTTTGCAGGTGTGAGCCACCTCTCCAGGCCTGTCCCTGCTACTTTTATGAGCCTAGAAAAGAGCCATGAAAACGGCCAGGAACGTGGTGTGAGGTCCAGGAAGCTGGCGCCCTAGGGGCAGGGTGGGCTGGGCTTGTGGGTGGGGCGGGGTCGGTGGATGCCTGGGCTGGAGGGGGCGGGGAGGGTGGGCGGTCTGGTGCCCAGGCGGCCCGCCGAGGTCACCTGCACGTTGGCGAAGTCCACGCGATTGAGGTCGCTGAGCATCTGGTTGATCTGGGACGTGTTCTGCAGCACGGCGCGTGCTGCCTGGGCCAGGTGGTTGAGCGACGTGTAGCGCCGCAGCGTCTGGGCGAAGGCGCTGACCACGCCCACCTGCGAGACAGGAGGCGGGGTCAGCCCTGGCTGCCCAGTGCTCCGGCTGGGCCAGGGGCGTGGCCTGAGGGCTGGCTCTCCCCGCCCACCTGGGAGGAGCCGAATGGGGGTCAGCCCTGCCCCGGGGGCGTGGCCTGAGGACCGGCTGGCACCGTAGGGGAAGATCAGAAACACACCCTGCCTGCTGCCAGAACAGGAGGCATCGTTTTTGTTCCCATAGAACCCACTTCTTTTTTCTTTTTTTTTTTTGTGCCAGTCCTGGGGCTTGAACTCAGGGCCTAGGCACTGTCCCCGAGCTTCTTTTGTTCAAGGCTAGCACTCTACCACTTGAGCCACAGCACCACTTCTGGCATTTTCTGTTTATGTGGTACTGAGGAGTCGAACCCAGGCTTCATGCATGCTAGGCAAGCACTCTGCCCTGAGCCACCTTCCCAGCCCAGACCCCACATTAGAATTTCTCATGTGTCTCCAAGACTCAAGGAACAGGGTGAAGGCTGTATCTGTTCTGGCCTAGCCAAGTCACATCTGCTGAGTTCTGTCCCGGCCCTGCCCCTGCCCCTGGAGCTCTTCCTGAGGGCGCAGCCAGCCTCTGCACACAGGAAAGGCTGCTAGAATCCATTTGCATCAAGTATCAAGTTCCACTCCATGCTGCCATTCTTTCCCCCCCCCCCCCCCCCCATATACCTTGGTCTGGATGACCTGCTGTGGGAAGTCGCTCATGGCATTTGTCAACCAGCCTTCCAAGCTCTTGGCAAAATTGCGGATGGCCTGGGTGAGGGTACCTGCAGGCAAGAGCAGGACTATGGTGTGGGGGGCCTGGCACTTCAGCACCCCATCTGCTGTGGCAAGCATGACCAAGGCAAGCAAGGCCCACCACACAGGACAAGCCGTAGCAGATGGCCCTGGGAGGGGTAGCCAGGGCTGGAGAGGCTGAGAAGCAGGGAGCAGCATCTGTCTGCACTGCTCACCCAGGTGACCCCTCAGGACTCCCCCCTTGCCCACAGTGGGCCCAGACTGAGCCACAGAGAACAGCCCACCTGGTGTCCACATGGGAAGGGTGACCATGCTATACTGTACCCGTGCATGGAAGTATATTCTACTAGCCAAACTCATTTTGTGATGGCTTTCTATAAGAAATAAAGGATGGGCATGTGGCTCAGTGGCAAGCGCTTGCCTGGTAGCATAGCCACAGCCCTGGGCTCCCGACCCCAACTACAGACACATAATCCTATTGACAAAAGTAACACTGCCGAGAAACTAAACAAGGTAGTTCAGGGGTGCACGTGTGTAACCCCGGCACTCAGGAGGCTGAGACAGGCAGATGGCAAGATCCAGACCAGCCTGGGCTATGCAGAGAGACGAAGTGGCCCAGCTCTCTCCTGGCCAGCTGCAGGCATAACCCACAGGCCAGGCAGCGGTGGCAGTATGAACCTTGGTATGGCTTCCTCACCCTCCCTGGGAAAATGAGGGCCTAGCCTGGTGCCAGGTCCAGCTATCTGTAGTCATCACTGTCACGGCAGAGGCCCCAGGACACTTGGGGAACAGGTCAGCCCTGGAGACACTAGTTTCTGTACTCCACCCTACTGGCATCCATGGGGTCTCAGGGCAGAGACACAGGCACAGACACGAGGGTCTCCTGAAACCCCACTGGGCAGCGCTGGTTGCTGCCCATGGGGTAGGGTCTGGGGTGGCCCCTGCTCTACCATATGCAGCGGCTATGACCCTGGCCAGTCCTCTTTGGCACAGGAAGTGCCCCCCCCCAGTGCTACCAAGGGTCAGGGGCAGCAGGTACTGGCACATCCTTGGGATGGGGGATTGACAACTTTACATGACCCTGACAGTGGCTTCCCATGGCAGTGGCTAGGGCCACAGCCAGGCTACTCCAGATGCCACCTGCCTACCTTCCAGGAGCCTTCCAGAAAGCACCATGTCTGGCCCTATCTTGGCAGAACTCAGGAGGGCCATTCACTTGGATGGTCACCTTGGATCAGAAGCAAGGGCACTTTCCTAGGCTCATGGACAGAGCTTGCACGTGGACTTCAAGCAGTGGGGCAGTCAGGAAGGGGCGAGGGGCAGGAAGGCAGGATGGCAGGGCCTCTTACTGGGGACGGGCCGCAGCACGTCAGGGATGAGGACCTCCACTAGGGCCTGGTAGAGGATGTGGTCACAGCCCCGCATCCACTTGAGGATGGGGTCGCACTTGCACAGCGAGATGAGCTTGTCCTTAGGGAGCACGGCGGCGCTGTCGGCCTCGTCGTCACTGTGGGCAGAGGGGAGACAGCAGTGGCCATGAGCTGGGGGGTCCAGGCCTCCCAGCCCTGCCCACCCCTCCTCTGCCGCACTGCACTGCCCAGCTCATCCCCTGTTGCCTCTGAGCCCCCATGCTGAGGGACCCACGCTGAGGCTGTGGTGACCGGTCAAGAGCTCTCTACTTGGGATGACACGCAGCCACCTTTAAGATCCTCCATTAAAAGCGATTTGAGCTGGGCACCAGTAGTGGTTTGTTATCCTAGTTACTCAGGAGGCTGAGATCTGAGGATCGTGGTTTGAAGCCAGCTGGGACAGGAAAGTCTGTGAAACTCTTTTATCTTCAACTAACCACCAAAATGCAGAAAGTGGAGCTGTGGCTCAAGTGGTAGAGAGCTAGCCTTCAGGGGGAAAAGCTAAGGGACAGTGCCTAGGCCCAAGTTTGAGCACCAGGACTAGTATGCCCATGCGTACACGCACACACACACACACACACACGTGAGGCTGGAAACACACACACACGTGAGGCTGGAAACTCACACCGGTAATCCCAGCTACTTGGGTGGATAGGAAGATCAGGAGGATGGAAGTTTGAGCCAGCCTAGGCAAAAAGTGAGACACATCTCAACCAATAAGCTGTGCATGGTGAGGCTGCCAACCAAGGTATGTGGGAGGTATACATAGGAGAATCGAAGTCCAAGGCAGCTTGGGGCAAAAAGGTAAGGTCCTGTCTGAAAAAATAACTAAACCAAAAAGGGCTGTAAGCATGGGAGAGCACCAGCTTATCAAAGCACCAGGCTCTGAGCTTGAACTCACTTCCACATGAGGTAAAGACAGAAACAAGAAATTCTGATTGGAGCCAGGTATGGTCACTCCTGTCATCCCCAGCACTCAGAAGGTTGAGGAATCTGAGTTCTAAGCCAGCTGAGCCATATATTGAGACACTATCAAGGCCGGCTCCAAAGCCAAACAAAAGCCAAAACCTTGGAAGAGGGGTGAATGGCATGGTGCCTCCCAAGTCATGCAGGACCCTAAGAACACAAGGAGCCGAAGCACCAGTCCCAGGACCTGAGGACTGTGGGGTGGGTGGGTGAGGGGTGGCAGCCACGTGGGCCTGCGTGGCACATTGGTGGCTGTCACCTGGCAGGGAGGGTGGTGGGGCCATCGCTGGGGGAAGCCTTGGAGTTCCAGAAGGACAGCCACAGTTTCTCGATGTAGTGGAACTGGAGGTTCATGACGACATCCAGGGTGGCCTGGGAGGAAAAGTGGGGTCACATGTGACGTCTGGGCGCAAAGCGCATCTTCTCAAGTCCCCAGAGCGACGAGGGGCCGTCTGTGGGTGGACACGCTCCTGTCTCCCCTGTGCCCGGGGAGCAGCTAGTGACAGCAGGAAGGTGGCGGGTGTGGGTATGAGGGGGACCTTCCCCCCCCCCCCCGCTGTGGCCTGAGGACAGCAGAGACACGTGGGAGGGGCTTGCAGTCACCTCACAGTGCCGTCTGTACACCAGCTGCAGGGCCTTGATGTCTCGCGGTGTGACACTCCCCTGGAGTGGCTCGCCGTCCAGGTCAGGCACTGGGAACTCCGGGAACACGTGGGACACATCTGGAGAGGGACACGGGGAACGCTGGGGCAGCCCTGGCCCCCGCAGGCACAGGGCATCTTTTACACAACAGGGACAATGTCACCACCTTCCAGGGATGACAAATGTGTGGACATAGACACAGCCAGAGGCCAGCACAGGCCTGGCACCCCGCAGACCCTCCTGACTCCTCAGCAGGGCCCTGTGTGGCAGAGCTGGCCCAGGGCAGCGTGCTGGGGAAAAGCCAGCCTCCCTGTCCCCACAGTGATTGCCTAGAGACAGGCCTGGCAGTCTCCATCTCTCCAGAAAGCCAGAGCCCAGCGGGTCCTGCCCAGGCATAGTCAGGTGCTGGTGGCTCACGCCTGTAATCTTAGCTCCTCACAACGATCACAGTTCAAAGCTATCCCGTGCATAAAATGTCCATGAAACTCTTATCTCCAATTAACTACCAAAAAGCTGGAAGTGAAGCTGTGGCTCAAGTGGTAGAGCACTAGCCTTGAGCAGAAAGTGGCTCAGCACCCAGGCCCTGAGTTCAAGGCCCAGGATGGGCACAAAAATAACAAAAACAGAACACATGTTGCTGTCAAGCACCTGAGGAGCACCTGCCAGCAGCTCCTTCCTGCGCAGTGCAGGGAAAGGCTCTGACCTTTGACCTGGTCCTGAATGCACTCAGGAAACAGGGCAAAGCTTCCATGCTGTGGGCCATCGAAGAGGAAAACCCCAAAACCCCAGATGGAGCTCCATCCTCCTCTCCCAATTGACAGCCTCAGAAGACATCCATTCCCCTTTCGTTCGTTCGTGTGTGTGTGTGTGTGTGTGTGTGTGTGTGTGTGTGTGTGTGTGTGTGTGTGTGTGTGTGTGTGTGTGTGTGTGTGTGTGTGTGTGTGTGTGTGTGAGAGGGGGGGGGTTGAACTCTGGGCTTGGGCACTGTCCCTGTGCTCTTCAGCTCAAGGTGAGCACTTTACCACTTGAGCCACAGCACCACTTCTGGTTTTCTGCTGGTTTATTGGAGATAAGAGTCTCATGGACTTTTTCCTGCTCGGGCTGGCTTTGAACTGTAGTTCTCAGATCTCAGCGTCCTGAAGAGCTAGGATTACAGGTGGGAGCCACCGGTGCCCGGCTTCCCCATTCTTTTTTACTGCATTGATTCATTGTTTTTTTTTTTTTTGTGTAAGTTCTGGGGCTTGAACTCAGGGCCTGGGCACTGTCCCTGAGTTTCTCTGGCTCAAGGCTAGTGCTCTACCACTTGAGCCACAGCGCCACTTCCGGCTTTTTCTGTGTATGTGGTACTGAGGAATTGAACCTAGGGCTTCATGCATGCTAGGCAAGCACTCTACCACTGAGCCACCTTCCCAGCCCTCACTATTCTAATGGACAAGTCAAACACTAATATTTTTTGGCACAGCTGATTATTCTAGAGGCTCAGAGATGCCTGAAGGTTCATCTAGAAGCTGCTGTGTGTCTAACCTGAAGCCAGGGCTCACCTATGTACTGCTGGTGGTGCTGGCTCTGGGTAGCCATGGCCTGCTCCGGAGTGCTGTGCAGGCTGCTGTGGGAGCTGCTGTCCCCCAGGCTGTCTGTCTTCTGGGCTGGCCGGTACCTGGGCATGGAATGCATGCACCTCGCTGAGACCGAGCAGGAAGCAGTGTGTAGAATTATTTGGGGGATAGTCCTGGGGCTCAAACTCAGGGCCTGGACACTGTCCCTGAGCTTTTTGGCTCAAGGCTGGCACTCTACCACTTGAGCCATGGCTCTATTTTGGGCTTTTTTTGCTGGTTTATTGGGGACAAGAGTCTCATGGACTTTTCTTGCCCAGGATGGCTTTGTTTGAGCCCTGATCCTCAAATCTCAGCTTTCTGATTGGCTGGGATTACAGGTGTGAGCCACCAGTCTATCTGATTTTTTTTTTAAGATTCAGCCTAGTCACCTGATGAAGGCCCCACTCTGGGGGAAGCACCCACCTGGGCTTCTGGTGCACGGGCTGCTGCCGCATGGCCATGTACTGCGTGTCCTCCTGTAGCCGGTTGAGCGGGGAGTCGGGCTTCAGCCGGATCCCGCAGTAGTGGTACTTGGAGTTGCCCCTGCAAGGCAAACACCGCAGGTCGGTTCCCTGCGGGCATCCTGAACAAGACAGGCCACCTCGCCTGGCCCTGTGTGTTGGCTTGGTGTTTGGCACTTGCCGAACCTATGAGAAGTGTGTACGGGGGACCTTTGCACACAAAGCCCTTCATGCAGAGCCCTGTGCCGCCTTTTAATACAATAAAGGCACTGACAAGTGCAGCACAGGAAGTGGAGCTGTGGCTCAAGTGCTTAGCACCAGCCTTGAGAAAGAAAAAAAACAAAAGCCAAGCAGCCGTGAGAGGCCCTGAGTTCAAGCCCCAGTACTGGTGTGTGTGTGGGGGGGTGTGGGTGTGTGCATGCACACCCACACACCACCCCACACTCCAAACAAAACCTTGCAAAGTTCTGCAGAGAGAAAATCAGGGGGACACTCTATGCCAGCTTTGTGTCCGTGCACTGTGGGGACTTGGAATGAGGAGAGCAGAGGATCCAAGTTCAAAGCCAGCCTGGGTGAAACTCTTATTTCCAATTAACCAGAAAAAAAGCTAGAAGTTGCTCAAGTGGTAGAGCACAGCCTTGAGGAGCAACAACAACAACAACAAAAAGCCAAGAGAGTGTTCTTTTTTTTTTTTTTTTTTGGGTCCGGTTGTGGGGCCTGAATTCTGGGCCTGGGCGCTGTCCCTCAGCTCTTCAGCTCAAGGCTAGCGCTCTACCACTTGAGCCATAGCACCACTTCTGGCTTTTTTCTGCTTACGTGGCGCTGAGGAATCGAACCCAGGGCCTCATGCATGCAAGGCAAGCGCTTTACCACCGAGCCACCTTCCTAGCCCCAAGAGTGTTCATATTTTTAAAAGTTAATTCTAGCCGGGCATCAGTGGCTCACACCTGTCATCCTAGCTACTCAGGAGGCTGAGATCTGAGGATTGCGGTTCAAAGCTAGCCTGGGCAGCAAAGTCCATGAGACTCTTACCTCCAATAAAAACCACCAGAAAACCAGAAGTGGAGCTGTGGCTCAAGTGGTAGAGTCCTAGCCTTGAGCCAAAGAAGCTCAGGGACAGCGCCCAGGCCCTGATTTCAAACCCCAGGACTGACCAAAAAAAAAAGTGTATTATGGCTCTGCCACAAGGCAGGAGTACTTCTAAGAATGTAGTTCCGGGTGAAAAACAAGAAAAGCTGGGGACTCCCATGTCCCATCCTGGACTTCTGAAGGAGCCAGCGTGGCCATGGCTATGCCTGCCACCCAGTGGGGATAGCTCAGAGTTCACCAGGAGGCTCTGGTGGAGGCAGGGGGGCACCATCACCCACCTGGTGCCCAGGCGGCGCGTGCGCAGCCCCATGAAGACCGAGCGGATGAGCTTCCCGAAGGAGGCGGCGTTGACGGGGTCCAGCTTGTGCTCCTGGCAGTGGCGCAGGTAGTGGTTGTACAGGGAGCTCCGCGGCAGGCTCACACCCTCCGCCGTCTCGTAGTTGTCCAGCAGCCACTGGAGCTGAGCAGAGAGACACCGGCCTCTGGGTCAGAGAACCTCATCCTGCGCCCCCCCTCCCCTGCATGTGCACTGGCTTCACTCAGGAACCTGATCCTACTGCCTGCAGACTACTGTGTGAGCGCCAGGACTCTGCCAGCCCTCTACACTCCCAGATGGCCCAGAGCCGCTCCACAGCACAAGGGGGAGCCCTCTGTCCTGCACCCCAGTCTCCAGGGGTGTCTCTTGCAGACATGCATCTTGCATGGAGAATGTAAGAAGGTTTGGGGATGTCTGCTTAGATTTATCCCTCCCTCCCTCCCTTCCTCCCTCTCTTCCTCCCTCCTTCCCTTCCTTCCTTCCTTCCACACTGGGGCTTGAACTGAAGGCCTCATGCTCTCACTTGGCTTTTTCACTCAAGGCTGGTACTCTCCAACTTGAGCTACACCTTCACTTTGAGCTTTTTAGCAATAAGAGACAGAGTCTCAAGGATTTTCCTGCCTGGGCTGGCTTTGAACTGTGATCCTCAGATCTCAGCCTCCTGAGTAGCTAGGATTACAGGTGTGAGCCCCCAGCACTGGGCTGATTTGTGTTGTTTGTTATCATAAGATACAACAGTGGAGAATGCGGTTTCCAAGAATCTATGTTCTTGGTCCATGTGGTGTACTTCTTCATGGAGTGGCTCAAGGTCTTCCTTACCCTACCCCTCCCAGGGCATCTTGGCTGGTGGCCCAGCCTGTGGGTACATATGACTTCTTTTTTTAAATTGTTGATCGTGAGACCTGAATTCTGGGCCTGGGCCCTGTCTCTCAGCTCTTCAGCTCAAGGCTAGCACTCTACCACTTGAACCACAGCACTACTTCCAGATTTTTCTGCTTCTGTGGTGCTGAGGAATCGAACCCAGGGCCTCATACATGCAAGGCAAGCACTCTACCAGTGAGAGACCTTCCCAGCCCCCACATATGACTTCTGTCCACATGCCTGACCCCGTTCTTTCTAAGCTGGCGTTGCTTAGCAATGGGACACATGGAGGGGACGAATCTCTTCAAGCGCTGCACAGGCAAGAGTTCCTGTGCCCTGGGCACATGGCCGACGCCACCCACCCGGTGTCTCGTGCCCAGCCACATACCAGGGCGAATGACCCACACCATCCATCCAGCATCACCAGGCCCTGCTACACACTGGAGTGACATGGCCAACGCTGACCACCCAGCATCACCGCAGGGCTTGAGGGGCTCATGCTGCATCTGAGGACCACCTGCCTGACACTGGCCTACCCCGACTGGCTGGTGGTGGCAGGAGCCTGTCTGAGATGCACACTAGCAGCTTCAGTAGCTCTTCGGAGCCCCCAGTGCTTGCTCTGGATTGACAATCACACTTTGGACACCTTGCTTTCCATCCTTCTATCCACCTGCTCATCCACCATCCATCCACACATCCATCCATCTACCACCCATCCATCCATCTACCCACTCAACCACATACCCATCCACCTGCTCATCCACCTACCCATCCATCCGCCCGTCCATCCACCTGCCCTCTATCCACCAATCCATCCACCCATTGACCTACCCACCATCCATCCATCCACTAATCCATCCACCCATCTACCACCCACCCATCCATCTATCTGTCCATCCATCCATTCATCCATCTATCTGCCCACCCATCCATCCATCCACCCACTAATCCATCCACCTACTGATTATCCCTCACTTAATGAGAGTTAGCCCACGTCAGCCCCTGACACAGGTGGGGCTGGCAACTATAAGTAAGACAGACAAAATCTCCTGATTTCCAGAACTGACCTCTGTCATGGCAGACCCCAGAGTCGACATAAAATGTACAGAATGGAAAGTGGAGCTAAGTGCTCAAAGCAAGAGGGGTGCTCCTCCCTAAGGAGCTGGTGGAAGAGCGGCCCCCAACAATGCCGAGAGGAGGGGGGAAGTGGAGAACCACAGGGAGCGCAGCTCAGCATGTGCCAGCGCAGGCTGAGGCCCTCAGGGAACTGCGCAGCCTTCACAGTAGGCCACCAGCTGGTGGCTGATCATTTCTGTCTCAGTTTGAAAGGCAAGTGTGAGCTAATCTGAATACAGTGTGGTCCATCCCCCCCTCCTGGAGTGGTCGGCAGCCCTGTCCCCGCCTCCCTGGCTGCCATGCAGTGCCAGCCAGCCCTGGGCAAGTGGCAAGGTCTCAGGGCCACAAAGCGGGGCGAGGGCGGTGGGGCGTGGGCTGCCAGCCTGCCATTAGCAGGCCACACTTTCTTCCTCATCTGACTCCCATTTGCCAACACCAAATCCACTTTAGGTTTTGCCCAGTGTATGTGACGCTTTCTAGAAAGTTCTATTCTTCCTTTGCTTCTGAGTCACCAAGCCCTGGAGCCATGATCAAAAACAGTGAGGAGCAGGTAGGACCTCCCCCTTCCCCCCCTCTTTCTAGAACAGTCAATGCAGGGAACGTGGGTGAGGAGGGAGGCAGGCCAGAGACGGTGTTAGCTCAGCGGCTTGTCCACAGATGTCTGCGGCCTGCAGGGTGGCTGACTTGTGGAAGGCAAAGGCTGTGAGCTTTCCCACACAGCGGGGGATGGTGGGAGTGGGGGCCCCTCTCCCCCAGGCACACACCGACCCTCCAAGATATACCCCACTCTCCCAGAGGCCGGGTGCCAGGGGAAGGGGGACCTTCGTTTTGTTTTGAATCCCCTGGGAAAGGATTGTTTTCTCCTTTGCTTCCTAGGGTCCTGGCCAAGTGCTGTCTCAAGCAGCTGGCCACATCTGCGCCCAGTCCAAATTTCTAGACCTTTTCCCTAGATCGGCTTCTGCTCCCAGCATCACAGACTTTCAAAAAATGCCCTATTTTGAACCTTGACCAGCAACAAGATCTTGGGGTCAGCTGGGTATGGGGTGCAACCAAATGGGGCACTTTCTCTTTGATGCAACTCTCGGGGGAGCACCTGGGACCTGCTCAACTGCTACAGCACATTCTAGCTTCAGTAGTTCAACTGTCCAACCCTAGCTGGGCATGGTTGCAACTGCCTGTAATCCCAGCACTCAGGAGGACTGTGAGCTCCAGGCCAGCCCAGACCACATGGTAGTCCAAAAGAACAAGAGAAATGCTCACCACATTGCAGGTGTGGGCAGGGCTGGATGGACAGTGTCCAGAGAAGGGACATGGGGGTGTGTGTGCAGGGGCTAACGAGCCACATGGCTGTCCTGGGTCTGGGCAGTCAGTACCTCCTGTAGTCACTGCGTCCTATTAGCGGCAGGCAAGGCAGGGGAATGAAATCTCCTGCAGCTGATGTCAGTTTTTCTAGTTGTTTTCCCCCCACCTCCCCCTTGTCGGTGCTGATTGGAACATCTCCTTTCTGGCCTTCACTACACGTGGCCACGCCCTCAGCCCTCACTGGCTCTGGCTTGCTGGGGCGGGGCTGGGTGAGCTGGGCATAGGTCAGATGGGCACTTACATGGCTGTTGAGTAAGCCGCTTTTGTGTGGTGTGATTCCTTCGCTTTTTTGGAGGTTTTCAATCGCCATTTCAAGCTAAAGAACATGTGTGCCGCAACATAACAGAAAGTGGAAAAGGAAAAAAGGAAATCAGATGGTTAGCGTCAGCCAAGGTTGTTGTTGTTAATATCCACATCACGACGAGCGCTGAGGAGAAGCAAGCACGCGTGCGTGGCTGGGCGCGGTGCGGCTGTGCCACATACAGGAGAGCCAGCCGCCGAGGACAGCGAGGCCAAAGCGAGCCCCACCGGCAGACTTGGTGTGGCGACTTAACAGGTTAATGGGCATGCGCATGGATGTGTGAGGCCCAGACCAACCTGTGGTTGCTATGGAAACCCCTAGCATTCGCAACGCCAGAGCCCGGAGCACTGTGCATCTCCCTACCCTACACTAGGTGATGTTCAGGACAGCCAGGTGCCCGAAGCTGAGCATATTGGTCATTGAGGTTCCCCTGTGCAAAACCTTGGGCAGATACTCAGGAAAATACTGAGGTGAAAAGCACAGACCCAGCCATGGGAGCCTGAGGACCCGGCCCACACACAATCACCGAGACCCCAGCCCAGCCACTTGTGATCCTGGGAAGAGGCAGTGGGAGGCACGGAGGGCTTCCTGGAGGAAGGGACTGAGGACTTGGTGGCAGGAAGGAGGTGAGGTGGTGGCAGGTCTCGGCACAGGAGAGGAGCGCCCAGTCCTATATGGCTGCCGAGACACCTGCATGTGTTCACTGACCCAGACTCGTGCTTGGGACATGGTCGTTTAGAGCCTGTCACAGCCTCTCATGACAGACAGAGACAGCCGTGCAAGCGTGCAAAGTCTACATCTTCTTCCCTAAGACACACAGGAGGGCGAAGATTTCAAGATGTGAGCCGGGAATGGTAGCGCATGCCCGTGATCCCAGCATACAGGAGGCGGGGCAGGAGGATCACTGAGTTCAGGCCAGCTTGGGCTACCTAGCAAGCCCCCCAAAATAAGAGAAACAGATGTTCCTGGGGCCGGGGCAGGACCATGAGTTGCATGTGGGCCAGGCCGGGTGGAGCCGGCAGTGGAGGAGAAGGGCACACCAAGGTATCAGCAGGTGGGAGGGAGCTTGCCTGCCAGGGACAGAGACTGTCAGTGGCTGGCTGGTCCCCGAGGGCCCCGCCTCTCCCTCACTACCTTCTCCATGTTCCCTCTAGTGGCTCCTCATACTATAGCTGTGTGTGTGTGTGTGTGTGTGTGTGTGTGTGTGTGGTGTGTGTGTGTGTGTGTGTGTGTGTGTGTGTGTGTGTTTTAACTTGCTTACAACAGGCTTCTATAGGGCTTGTGTGTTTAAGAGTTAGATTTGCTGCACGCTGGTGGCTCATGCCTACAATCCTAGCTACTCAGGAGGCTGAGATCTGAGGATCACAGTTCAAAGCCAGCCCGAGCAGGAAAGTCCATGAGACTCTTATCTCCAGTGATCCACCAGAAAACCAGAAAGGGAGCTATGGCTCAAGTGGCTAACCTTGAGCCCAAAAAACCTCAGGGACAGTACTCAGGCCCTGAATTCTATATTCAAGCCCAAGACTGGCACAAAGAGAGAGAGAGAGAGGGAGAAGGGAAAGGGAGAGAAAGGGGGGAGGGAGAAAGAGAGGGAGGGAAGGTGGGAGGAGAGAGAAGAGAGAGAATCTAGCAGTATTTCCTACACTGGGAAAATGATCATTACCATTACCCACTTCCAACAGTGAACCTTCGCAGGTGAAGATTAGCAATGTAGCAACGGGCAGGGTGGAACACCCCATCTCCCAGGCTGCTTAGCGGCGGTCAGCCCGGAGCTGCTTCTGTGTGTCGATCTGTTATATGGAAACCCAGGCTGCCCAGCTGGGAAAGGCTAGGGTCTGGTTCAGATCCCTGTGGATGTTTTCGCTTGACGCATCAACACACGATGGCTGCTAGTGCCTTAAAGCTTAGCTGAGCCAGGTGAGAGGGTCAAGTGGGTGCTACTAGCTTCAGGGGCGGGGGGGGGCAGGAACGGTGGTGGAGAGGAAGGGTGGGCAGGAAGCAGGGGATTCTGCTTCAAGGCCAGCCTCGGCACAGGGGTCGCTGAGACTCCTGACTGACGGCTGGGTGTGGGGGTGCGGCCTGTCATCCACATGATGCGGGAGGCCCGCGTTGGATGACCACAGCCCAGGCCGGCCTGGGCATTGAGACCCTACATGAAAATAACCAAGCAAAAAGGGGCCGGAGGAGTGGCTGAGGTGGTGGAGCACCTGCCTGTCCATTGAGAGGCCTGGTCCCAGGCACTACCACCCCCATGAAGACGCGGCGAGGCCGAAAGCACTAGCCCGAGCAAGGCCTCCGGGGCATGGATGGTGGAGAGGCAGGGCAGCACTGGGCCTCACAGGCCACTTGGCATGACTGCACGTAAGCTCTGCTGACCAGAGATGACACCTTCTTACAACCAAGCAGCAGCCCAGACCGCAGCTTGCGGAGACACACTGAAAAACGGAGCCCGGCAAGGCCAGCGACTGCGTGACTAGAGGGAGGCGGAGGCGTAATGACTCAGGGTGGGGGGGACTCCTGCCAGTTCCGAGGACAGGTGGTTTTCCATAGAGGAATGACCAGGGACCAGGCAAATACACAGACACAAAGGAGGCAAGCGAGCTGCAGCCCAGGGAGGCCGAGACATGGAACTTGGGACATGGAACTTGGGACGCAGAGCTGAGAGCCACTGGTTGATTACGTCACAGGAGGGAAGTCACCGTGGAGGGCCCGATGGCAGAAGAATCGCGTCTTATCAGACATGGAGACTTCCAGCAAGGAGTCTGCTTGATGTAGAAAGGATGAAAACTGCCCAGATGGGATGAAAGACATGAACCTACACATCCCAAAATCTCAACAGCGCTCACACAAGTATGAGCACAAAGAAACCCACAGAGACAGGGAGAGGGAGGGAGGGAGGGAGGGCGGGAGCTGTGAAGGAGTCAGGGGAGGGGACTTATTGTGGACGCGGGATCCGAATACGACTAACAGCTAATTTCTCATCAGAACCCCTGCAGGTCTGAGGGTGAGGGAATCCCCACCTGTCAATCAACATGTCCATGCAGCTCACCCAGACGGGGCAAGAATTTAGCTGCCAAAACAGTGCTGTTATGCCCGAGGTCTTAGCTTGAGTGTACCCTGAAAACACGGTGCTCGTGAAAGATGCCAGACACGGATGACCCCACCATGCGTGGGGTCCTTTCACGAGCACAGGCAAATCCATGGAGTCAGATGGCAGACTGCAGGGAGCAGAGGGCGGGCCACGGGGAACAACACGGAGGCGCTGCTGCACAACACTGCTGGTGCACTGAACGCTGTAGTTCCTGTCTGTCTCTCTCAGTGGTATTGGTGTTTGAACTCAGGGCCTCATACTTGCTAGGCAGGTATTTAAACACTTAAACCACGCCACCAGCCACTTTCACTGAGATATGATGTTGCTTTTTGCCTGCGTGCCTCCTTCCTTCCCTCTCCCCGCTTCTTTTTTATTTGTGCTGGTTCTGAGGCTTTAACACAGGGCCTGGGTGCTGTCCCTGAGCCTTTGCCCTCAAGGCTGGCACTCTACCACTTGAGCCACAGCTCCACTTCCAGCTTTTGGTAGTTAATTGGAGATAAGCGTCTCATGCCTTTCTTGCTGATTTTGAGCCATGATCCTCTGGCTCTCAGCCTCCTGAGCAGCTAGGATTATAGGTGTGAGCCACCAGTGTGGGTCTTCCCCACTTCCTTTCTGACAGGGTCTCCTTGTAGACCTCAGGCTGATAATAGCACTCCTGATCTTCCCGCCTCCGTTTCCAAGGGCTGGGATGACAGGCATCTGGCTGGGAGAGTTCTCAGTGAACGCTGGTGTTGTCCTGGGGTCCTCGCTCCTCTGCCTGGTCTGTGCAGGGGGGGGGGGCTCTCCCCACCACCTCCACTCTGTTCAGTGACACGATTACCAACACCAGCTCCGAGCTGTTTGGAAAATGCCCTTAAGACCCTGTGGAGCCCTGGAAAGGCACTGAGGGAGGACGGGGCATGGCAAAGAATATACAACTCAGTTGGTATCTGTGTCCTCTTCAGGAACCCAAGTTCACTGCAGAAAGTGAATTTGATCCACAGTGAACTGAGGGTCATTTGCTTATGAGGAAGGTGCTCTGCCACTAGAGCCACACCTCCAGTGCTTTCACGATTCCTCATGGACAAGAGGGCATATGGAAAGCACCAAGGCGCTCTCCCTCCCCAGGCCCTGGAGTCTGGCTGGAGGCACAGTGCCCAGGTGTTCCCAGCAGAGGGCGCTGCGGAGCCATCTCCTGAGCCTGGGGCTGAGTCTCCCAACTTGATTTCTCTCTGTTCTAAGGCAAAGGGCCTTCATGGGTCGGGTTAGTGCTTCACATTTAAAGATGCCTCACGTTTGAATTTGTCTATTAGACTGGAGTTACATTTTTTTATTTGAAATTGTCTTTTGCACAATGTTACATGCCCTGTTTCCATCCCGGGTGGTCTCCCCACACTTCAGCATTACACATGTATGTGTGCATTTATTTCCTGTATCAGTTGCTTCCTGTCTCCTGTTCATCAGGGGCAACAATTTTAGTTGTGGTTTGTGAGTTGGTTTTTTTTTTTTTTTTGGCCAGTCCTGGGGCTTGAACTCGGCCTGGGCACCGCCCCTCAGCTTTTGGGCTCAAGACTAATGCTCTACCACTTGAGACACCGCTCCACTTGCCGCGTGCCCTGCCCTGGTGTGTGTGGGTGCAGGAGGGCCTGGCACTCGGCTGTTTCCAGCACAGGGCTCCGTTTCTGACGACCCCGGCAAGCGTGTGCTGTGACGTCACAGGGTGTGTCTCAGTGCGTCAGCAGAGCTGGAACCTGGCAGTCCTGAGCCACACTTGCCACAGAATGGTGTGCCCTCTCCGCTGTCCCTGGCCTTAGGGGACCTCCACACTGGGAAGGAGGCACTAGATTTCCTAACACAGTGTTCTCAGTGAGCTGCCAAGGTGTGGCTCAAGTGTCAGTGTCTGCCTAACAACTGTGAGGCCTGGAGTTCAAATCCAAGTACTGCCAAAAGGAAAACAAAAGAGGCTTGCTTAGTAGTTGTGATGAGCCGGGCTCCAGTGGTTCACGTCTGTCATCCTAGCTACTCAGAAGGCTGAGATCTGAGGATCACAATTCAAAGCCAGCCCAGGCAGGAAAGTCCATGAGACTTTTATCTCCAGTAAACTACCAAAAAAGCCAGACAGAAGTGGTGCTGTGGCTCAAATGGTAGAGCACTTGTGTTGAGCAAAAGGAGCTCAAGGACAGTGCCCAGGCCCAGAGTTTAAGCCCCAGAACTAGAAAAAACAATTGTGATGACAGCAGAACTGAACACCCTTGGAGGCTGTGGAAGTCGGCATTGGGCTCAGCTGCCCACTGAGCTCGGCGGGGGAGGAGACCCAGCTCAGTGTTGGTTCTAAATGGATGGAACTGTTCCATTCTTCCTTCCCAGTACAGTCACAGGCAGCTCAGTGTCTGAGCAGCAAGTTCACAGGCAGGCCCAGGACACAGGTCTGCTCCTTAGTCACTCCTGTGTACCCGACCCTGTGAAGTCACTGCCCTGGGAAGAAGCCAACCTGCTGTGTGCAGGAAAGCAAGTCAGCCTTGGAGGAGGCGTTGTGTTCAACAATGGTGTGCACTGCAGGTGGCCGCTGCTGGGACTAAGCACACCTTGGACAGAGCCACAGCATTGCCTTATACATCACATCTCAAAAAAGCAGGGCACTTCTCCCCAGGAGACAGGTCTCAATGCCTGAGTGACTGTGGACATTGCATAAGAGAGAAGAGCAAGCTGGGAGCCCGTGGCTCACGCCTGTAATCCTAGCTACTCAGGAGGCCGAGGTCTGAAGATCACGGTTCAAAGCAACCTGGGCAGGAAAGTCTGTGAGACTCTTA
This sequence comes from Dipodomys merriami, assembly GCF_024711535.1. Lineage (NCBI taxonomy): Eukaryota > Metazoa > Chordata > Mammalia > Rodentia > Heteromyidae > Dipodomys > Dipodomys merriami. The sequence continues at coordinate 3,538,354 of NW_027206291.1, forward strand.
CCTCCAATAAACCACTCAGAAAACTGGAAGTGGCGCTGTGGCTCAAGTGGTAGAGCATTCGCCTTGAGCTGAAGAGCTGAGGGATAGCGCCCAGGCCCAGATTATCCCCACGACTAATGAGGGGGGGGGCGGGGAGCAAGACTCAAGAGTTCTCTCTGATGTCATTCTTCTGATGACCGAGGAATAGACACAAGGCTCAACTGTCCCCTCCTAGTTCAGGTTAGCCTTGGTCCATGTGAGAAGAGGTCATCTAAGTGAGATCATCAGTCTAGTTTGTGCTATTCACATGCCATTGTATTCCTGAGGAAAAGCTCAGCAAATGAAACATCTGTTCATGAAAAAGACAGGAGAACAGAGGCAGAGGGGCCTCCTCCACCGGGGGCTCTGGGCGAGGCCAGGACACCCACCCCCTCAGCACCTACTCACTGCCAGGCTGGAAGCCCACCATAGCAAGATGAGAAAGAAAAAGGAAGGGCAAAGCTGCTCCAGCTGCAGATAATGGGCTGTAAAAGTGCAATCAGGAAAGCTGCAGGATGGGAGGCTGACACACATCCATAGTACTTTTAGGTCCTACCACAAAGCAGCTAGAGACTGAAGTACAAATCCAATACCACTACAATGGTTCAAAAACGATGAGATGCCCAGGAAGAAATACAACAGAACATGTCCAGGACCTGTGGAAAGGGACAGCCTCCTGACAAATGAAACCAAAGGTGATGTCAACACTCCAAGAAAGCATACCATGTGCATGGACTGGCAACAACGTAATAGAAATGTCACTTCTCCACAGACTGACCTGCAGAGTGAAGGCAATTCCGCCAAAATCCCAGAATGAGGCCTTTTTTTTTTTTTTTTGGCAGATACAAGTTGATCTAAAGCTCATAGAGAAACTTTACATTTCTGAGAACACCCAATACAGTTCTGAAGAGTAAACTGGGAGGACTATAAAGCTCGAGTTTAGACTATATGCCACAGGCAAAAAAACAGAAATGGGTCAACAGGATTCCCTCACCCAGACCCGTTCATGCTGGACAAGATACAGGTTTCTTGTTTGTGTTTAAGCAAATGAGTCCCCAACAACTGAGTTCCATAGCAAAAAAATATATAAAAAATAATAAAATAATAATAATGTTTGCTGTTCATCATATAAAAAGCAGATAAAGTGCAAAATGTAGAGCTACAAGCTTTTCAGAGACAACAGCAGAAAATCCTGACAACATGCAGATGTTCAGAGTTCAAGAAATCACATCAAAAGTCAGAGAAGCTGGATGCCAGTGGCTCATGCTTGTAATTCTAGCTACTTAGGAGGATGAGATTTGAGGATCACAGTTCAAAGCCAGCCCAGGTAGGAATGTCCATGAGACTCTTATCTCCAATTAACCACCAGAAAACTAGAAGTGGCTCTGTGGCTCAAGCGGTAGAGCGCTAGCCTTGAGCTGAAGAGTTCAGAGATAGTGCCCAGGCCCAGAGTTGAAGCCCACGACTGATAAAAACAAAGTCAGAAAATGCAAAGACACAAATGTCTGCAGATCTCTCATCTGTCAGGGTATAGTATACAGGATCAAGACTTCTAAAGCTGGGCACCAGTGGTTCACACCTGTAATCCCAGCCACTCAGGAGGCTGAGATCTGAGGACAGCAATTCAAAAGCCAGCTGAGGAAGGAAAATTGATGAGACTCTTATCTCCAAGAAACAGAAACAATAAAAAGCAGAAATGCAGCTGTGGCTCAAGTAGTAGAGGTCTAGCCTTGCTCAAACAACAACAGCAACTCAAGACAGCACCCAGGCCCTGAATTCAAACCCAGGACAGATATTTTTTAAAAAAGACTTCTTAATTACTCTCTAACTGTAAGAAAACGATCGACCCTGTTAAAGGTAAGCACATAGCCTCCTCTGTCTACCACTGCAGCACATCTACAAAAGGCACATGCATTTCAGAGCATCGGCCCTACACGAGGGCGGAGAGCACGCAGAGCCGAGTGACAGGGAGGCTCCAGCCACACCTGTCAGCAGGAACTAAATAAAAGGTCAATAATACCGTGGCGCTGCTGGGTTCAGAGAGTCAGATGCGCGCCATGGCAGCCAGCCCCCGAGGAGGGCAGTGTCCGTGGCCAGTGTCCGTGGGCTGGGCTGGGCTGGCACACAGGTTGCTGGGTATGGAATAGTATTCAGGGGCAAGCAGAACCAACTCCAGGCTCCTGCCAGCGAGTGATGGAATCCCACGGGCACCACAGGGCAAAGGAGCCAGCTCCCAAGGCTTCTGCGGGTGACAGGAGCAAGCCAGGCCCACTACGGTGACCCACAACAAATGGGAAGCAGTGTGGGGCTGGCCAAGGGGAGGTCCCAATTGCCAAGAAATAGGGAGCCTGCAGGGTGCTGTGCCATGTGCAGATTGATCGATCGATCGATCGATGACAAGGGGGTTTCAGGAGGCTGCACACCTAAGAGGTCAAGTTCACTCCTGTGTGCATTGCTCAAACACAACTCGACCCGAGCAGGGCAGGGCAGAAATCGTGCAGCTTGTTCTGGAAGGCCCTGCCCTCTGGTCTGGCTCAGGCTAGTCTTCCCACAGGTGGACGGGCTGCCATCTCCAGGACAAGGGTAGTGATGATGACACCACAGTGATTAGAGGTACTAAGGTAATCTCTTTTCATCAAGGGCAAACTGAGGCTAGGAGTCTGGCACTTGTGCCTGGGATCCCATAGCCTGCTGTGGCTGGTAGGACTCCGATCCAAGGCAGCCTCCTACTCACCAGCCTGTTGCTGCTGTAAGTCTAGCATGGTTCTACCCGTGTGGCCCCAGGGCCTTTGTACATACCGTGGCTGGCGAGGACCGGGCAGTGTGGGCCAGGGAGTGTCTTGTGCCGTCCATCCCCCCGTGGATGAGGTAGGCTCCCGCGCTGGACACAATGGGGCTCCCCCCAACATCCATGGTGATGCCCACCATGCTGTGGGAGGGGACAGCTGGGGGGGACGAGGCTGCCACCGTCACCTGGGCACCACCTGGGGCCTCAAAATAAGAAGCTGCGCTGCTGGGGGCGTACATCTGAGGCTCGGGGTTGTAGGCGTAGGCTGTTCGTCTATAGGAAAGAGAGAAGTCACTGTGGAGCTTTGCCCCAGACATGGCCAAGTTCAATGCCAGCTGCTGAAGACATCTGGGGCCACAGGCTGACTCACAGAAAGCAACCGGGGGAGAGTTCTGAGCAGCTGTGTGCCTACACGCATGTGTGCGTGCATGCCTGCTTGCGGCATGTGAGGTGATGACAGATACAGGTCTGTCATGGCAGCAGCAATCTACGTAAGGGAAGAAATGCATGGAACTGGACACACATGCGCGTCTATACCCACGTGTGCACACACCCCAATTCCAAACGGATAAGCAAGATATCAAAACGCAAGCCAATGGGTGAGCCAAGGGCCTCGGACCTCAAGCCACAAAAGCTGCATAGGTATACATCATTTTCTCCACAGAGTAGAACATTCTAGAAGTCCTTAGGCTGGGTGTAATGGTATAATTTTAGCCATTGGGGGCTGAAGCAGGATTGCAATTCCAGGCCCAGGCTACACAGTGAGACTGTCTAAAATCCAAACAAAATAAGACCCAGAAAATTCTAGAAATCCTGTAGGAGATGGGTTCTGGCAGCTGCATGGAGGCTGTGTGGAGGCAGGGGGAGCGGAAGGGAAGTGGGAAGGCCTGAGGCAGAGCCCCACGGGCTGTGGCAGGGGAAGGCTCTGTGGGGAGGAGGCCCAGGGAACACATACATGGCTCCATTGGTGTAGACGGCGTCCCCCCCTTCCACGTACTGCACCTGCGCCGGGTACACGTGCTGCACCTGCAAGGACATGGTGGGCACAGAGGGGCTGCTTGTCAGTCCCACATCACCAGGCGGGAACACCCCCTGCTGGCCTTTGCAAACCCAGCCATCCAGCTCCATCCCTCCACCCCTTCCCCAGCCCACTAAGGAAGAAGACCCAGGGAAGGCAGCCATGGGAAGATGCCATTTTGTACCAGCTGTGGTGGCTCACACCTGTCACCCCAGGGAAAGTGGAGAGTGGAAGGACGGGCCAGGGAAAGAAGTCAGACCCCTTTCCAATCAATAACTTGAGCACAGTGGTTCACCTGCCCGCCCAGCTTCGCAAGAGGCTGAGACAGGAGGGCCATGCCCCTGGCCCCAAATGCAAGAACCTGTTTGGAAAGTAACGATAAAGAAATAGGGGCAGGCCGGGCGCTGGTGGCTCACGCCTGTAATCCTAGCTACTCAGGAGGCTGAGATCTGAGGATCGCAGTTCAAAGCCAGCCCGGGCAGGAGAGACTGTGAGACTCCTATCTCCAAAAAACCACCAGAAAACCGGAAGTGGTGCTGTAGCTCAAGTGGTAGAGCGCTCGCCTTGAGCTGAAGAGCTGAGGGACAGCGCCCAGGCCCAGAGTTCAAGTCCCACGACCGACAAAAAAAAAAAAAAAAGAAAAAAAGAAATAGGGGCAGGGGGCGTGGCTCAAGTGAGAGAGGAGCAGCCTGGCAAATGCATAGCCCTGAGTTTGCTAACAAAATTAAAAATGCCATATCCCAGCAGGCCCGGAGGCAGACAGCTGTCTGGACCCCCGTTTTGCTGAGGTGAGCCGTGGCTGGCTTCTGCTGTCATGCCCAGGGACGTGAGGTTGGCACCCTTAATCTGTGCTGGTGAGGGCAGGATGGCGGCAGCGGGGGTGGAGGGTGCAGGGAAACTCCTAGTATCACATACGGGTCCGTGGCGTCTGTGGGGAGGGGCCTGCCTCGATGGGCCTGCTGGGAGCCCGTTTCCTTCAGGGTCTGCAAGACTCTACTTGTGCCAGTCCCAAGGTCTCAGACACCCGGGAACACCAATGGCCTACCAATGGGCTCTGGAACGGAAACCTGACAAACCACCTGGGGAGCTGAATCTAGCTCAACCCGTGTTTTGTAAATAAAGTTTTATTGGCACAGCCACGCCTCTCCCTCGTGTGTCATTCATTATAGCCGCTTTGGCTCAGCATTTGTGTCCAGCCACTGAGGCCCACGAAGCCAATTCTGGCCTTTTCTTGACAGGATCAGCTGTGGGCTGGAGAGCCCTGGGTGACCCCACTGACCACCTGTGGTGTGTGGGGACCCGGCAGGTGAACCCACACAATGCAGTCTGGCTTTCCATCTCCCCTCGGCTGCCCCCACTGAGGGAGCAACCCCAAGGTCTTTTGGGGCATGCAGCACAACTATCTGCAGTCAATGATGAAAACGTTCCAGAACATTCTGGGATAACAAGGGCAGAGCGCTAGGGAGAAGGTGCTGTGGTTACCTGCTGCGGCACAAGCTGAACTCTGGGCAGGGTGAGGGGCTGCATCGGGGCGCCCTTGGGCGCTGAGCCCACGGCCTGGACCAGTACCCTCTGGAAGGAAGGACGCACAGTTAGACTCACAGAGGTTGGCACTGCACTGGGCACACTCCACCTACACATGACTGCCTTAGGGAGACCCAGGGCTGACAGAGGAGCGCTGCAGACAGATGGATGGACAGACAGACACGCGTGGCTCACTGTGGCCAGCCTTGCCAGGACACCTGCCACCCCACACGTGTTGTCCATGCGCTGTCGGCACACGCTGGTGTGCGCATGCCCTCTGGTGAGGGGCTGTGTCACAGAGCAAGGGTTACCTGTGGGGACGCTGGCACAGGCTGGGCGGCCGCCGCTGGGCGCAAGGCTACGGATGCTGGCGAATCGGATCCACCCTCGGAACTCTGCATGCTCAGGTCTAGAGGAGAGAGGGAGGGGGGAGAGGTCCCGGCTGAAGCCAGGAACACAGAGACACAGCCAAGGTCTCAAGATGGGCCAGCCACAATGACCTCCACTCTTCAAAGTCCAAGGGCAAAGTCCCTGCAGTACCAAGCAGGGGGAGGGGAAACAGGCTGCAAACTGTCCCCTCGAAGAAAAGAGGGGAGACAGGGCTGGGAAGGTGGCTCAGTGGTAGAGCACTTGCCTTGCATGCACGAGGCCCTGGGTTCGATTCCTCAGCACCACATAAACAAAAAGAAAAAAGCCGGAAGTGGTGCTGTGGCTCAAGTGGTAGAGCGCTAGCCTTGAGCTGAAGAGCTGAGGGACAGCGCCTAGGCCCAGAGTTCAGGCCCCACGACCAGACCTGCCCCCCCCCAAAAAGAGAGGGGAGACAGAGCAAAGAGTACATCTCCAAATATAGAACCTACAAGGTACCTGCAACCCCTGAACAGCTGCACTTTGAGGGGCTCTGGACCACTGTTTATTCATTTACCAAGCAAATAAAAAACTCTTGGCATGTTTGCCGTTCATACCCACATCTGCCACCTTCAGTGCTTTGGTCTCACTGGCATCAGAGACAGGATGCTTTCTTGTTACCGGGTGTGGAGCAGGGGCCCTGGCCTCTGCATCTTGCGCCAACACAAGACAACACGAGTGTCCCCAGACACAGCCTAAATGTCACCCTCAGCTGAGAGCTGCTGGACTAGGCACCAGATAGTGGCATGAAGAGGGCGCCAGGAACTGAGACCATCACCCTGGGCTGGGTAGAAGGGCATGGACATTTTGGCAGTAAGTAAACACCTTCCATCCATAGAAATCTGTAGTCCCATGACAGGATGAATGTGGATTTCTCTGCTGTAGGACCAGATACCTCTCAAATAAAGTTAATTGTTCTAGACCAAGTTGGGCTCACACCTGTAATCCAAGTCAGCCAGGAGCCTGAGATCTGAGGGCTGTGGTTCAAAGCCTCTCCAGATAGAAAAGTCCATGAGACACCCCTTCCTCACCTATTTCCAATGAACTAGCAAAAAGCTAGGCTGGAAGTGTAGCTCAAGTGGTAGAGGGCCAGTGGAACAAGCAAGCTGGGGTTCTGAGTTCAAAGCTCAGTACTTGGAGAAAAGAAAAAAAAATCCTATACTAAAACGCCACCAGAGGCAGGAAGCCTGGAGCCGCAAATGCAGGAGGATGATGGGTTTGCGAGAGACTTAAGGGAGGGGCAGCTTTGTGGCCAGGCCTGTGGTCTTTGTGATCGTGTATCCTGGTCCTAACTCTGTGCTGTCCCCAGAGTGGGATCCTCCCAATCGCAGCTTCTCCCATAGCCGGGGTGCCAGGGGTGCACCACTGGACACAGCTATAGGTTGAGAAGGAGTTTTGTGAGCATTTCTGTCCTGGCTGGTTTCAAACTGCAATCCTCCCATTCTTAGCCTCCTAAAGTAGCTGTGATGACAGGCGTGAGCCAGCAGTGCCTAGCAAAAGCCTTTTTTCTATTTTTTTTTTTTTTACCAGTTCTGGGGCTTGAACTCAAGGCCTGAGCACTGTCCCTGAGCTGCTTTTGCTCAAGGCTAGCACTCTACTACTTGAGCCACAGCACCCCTTCTGGCTTTTTCTGCATATGTGGTGCTGAGGAATCGAACCCAGGGCTTCATGCATGCTAGGCAAGAACTCTACCACTAGGCCACATTCCCAACCCTTCTTTTTCTTCTTAACCTGAAGTGAAGCTGCTAGGAGGGCAAATACTAATTTTCCCAAGGAGATCAGAAAGGGGGTGTGTTGAAGGTGTGGTGGACATGTCCCCTGACTTGTTCTGCCCAAGCTGCACCTTCCACTGTGTGCTCCACGCAGTTCCTGGCGCTAGATGGCACTAGAGCTACGCCGTGGTGGCGGCGGCACCCACTCTCTCATGCTGGGATCTCCCTCCCCCTCCCCCACCCCCACCTGGAGGGGCCGGATCTTCCCCCTTCTTCTCCCTCCCCGCCACCCCCTGGCCCTGCCAGGGGCCAGGGCCCCCTCTCCCTCCCTCCTCTTCTCCCCCACCCCCGGGTCCAAACTGGTGGGGTCTTGCAGCCCTTGCTGCAGTCGAGTGCATGGTGGTGTGTGTGGGGGGGAAATAGCTTCACTGGACCAGGACCACAGAGGTGGAATGGAGGCGTGGCTCAGGTGGTGGAGTGCCAACCAAGGAGCAAAAGCAAGCATCTGATAGTCAGATAGTCAGATACCTGTGGAGTCCTGAAAGTCCACAGAGCGCAGGGGAAGCCGGCCTGACAGATGCCAGGTCCTGTGCTGCATGTGGGAATCATGCAGCTCCAGCCCAAGTCCTAGGGGAGATGCCTGCTCCCCAGTTCGGGGAATCACTGCGGGGGATCACTATGGATCATGGGGAGGGATAGATCACTACAGGGCATCATGGGAGAATGGATCACTGTGGGGGATCACTGAGGATCACTGGGGTGTCACTATGGATCATGGGGGCGTAGATCACTGCGGGGGACCACGGGGGATCACTGCGGATCATGGGGGAATGGATCACTGAGAATCTTGGTCTAGTGACAAGTACCCTCCCTGAGTCCTCTAGGGGGCAGTGATTTTGTGGCCTTCTGCCGGGAGCATGACCCAATGGACACAGAGCAGCCTGGGGCCCTGAGCTGTCAGGGGACAGAGATCAGGGTGCTGGGGATCCCTGGAAGAGAAAGACATCTACAAGGGGTGAGTCCCCACATCTGCCTACAGAGTCCATAATAATCTTTGCCAACTGGCTAAAGCACCCAGCTGGGAGGAGATAGCAGGGGTGTAGGGGAAGCCGGCGGCTCAAGGATGGAGAATGGAGATGGGAATGGGCTGGGAAGCTAGGTAGGTGAAAGGGCTGGCAGCCGGCTGGGGGACGGGGAAGGGGAGGGCTGCCCGCCGGAGACATGGCAGGCACACCACATGTGAGTTTCAAAGCCAGTCTCGCCACCAACTGCCAGAAGGAGCAGCAAAAGGCAACTTCTGCTTAAGAGCAAGACAGGCTGGTCACCAGCAGGGGGCAGACAGGAGCAAGGGAAAGGAATCTGTGTAAGAGGATTGAACACAGAAGAGTCTCTAGCAAGCAACAAACTTCCAAAGAACCAGCTGGGGGCGTGGCTCCAGGGCTGGAGCCCCTGCCTAGAAAGCACTCTGGGTTCACACCTCTTTGGTATCACCAAAGAGGAAAAAAAAAAAAACAAAATCACTAAATAGAAATTCTAGATAGCAAGTCTCAAGTACATTTCAAAAGAGTGGAGCCATACAGGGTACATTTGTGTTTTAACTACAATGGGATAAATAGCACATTATTAAGATGGAAAATGGCAAAGATTTGGGAAATTTTAAATCTATGAAAGCTCACACCTGTAATCCCAGCTACTTAGGAGGCCGAGATAGGAAGATGGCAGTTCAAGGCTAGCCCAGGGCCTAGGCGCTGTCCCTCAGCTCTTCAGCTCAAGGTGAGTGCTCTACCACTTGAGCCATAGTGCCACTTCCGGTTATCTGGTGGTTTATTGGAAATCAGAGTCTCACAGGCTTTCCTGCCCAGGCTGGCTTTGAACCGAGATCCTCAGATCTCAGCCTCCTGAATAGCTAGGATTACAGGCATGAGTCACCGGCACCTGGCAATGTCCTGCTTTTTATTGAGTGGGGGTCTCACTTTTTGCCACAAACTTCAATCCTCCCAATTTTCACCTCCTGAGTAGCTGGGATTACAGGCACGACTCACTGCACCAACATATGAGTCCTTTTTATAAAAACACAATATAAGCCAGGCGTCGGTGGCTCATGCCTGTAATCCTAGTTACTCAAGAGGCTGAAATCTGCGGATTGAGGTTCAAAGCTGGCCCAAGGAAAGTCCATGAGACTCTTATGTGAAATTAACCACTAGAAAACCAGAAATGGCACTGTGACTCAAGTGGTAGAGTGTTTGCTTTGAGCTAAAGAGCTGAGGGACAGTGCCCAGGCCCAGAATTCAAGCCCCACAACTGACAAAAAAATAAAAAATAAATAAAAACACAACATATTCCAATATTCAAAAAATGAAAAAGAAAATGTGAATGTCAAATATATTTTTTGTTTTGTTTTGATTTATTTGTCAATCATGGAGCTTGAACTCTGGGCCTGGGCACTCTCCCTGTACTCTTCAGCTCAAGGCTAGTGCTCTACTACTTCAGCCACAGCACCATTTCTGGTTTTCTCCTGTTTTTTTTCTTTTTTTCTTTTTATTGGAGGTAAGAGTCTCACAGAGTTTCCTGCCAGGATGGCTTTGAACCATGATCCTCAGATCTCAGCCTCCTGAGTAGTTAGGATTACAGGCGTGAGCCACCAGCGCTCAGATGAATGTTATATATTTAACAAAAATTAACTAAATTATTGGAAAAGTTGCTACAAAGAAAACTATGGCTGCAGACAGTTCACTGGTGAATGTTAGCAAATACTGAGAAGGAACGAGTAAATTCCATAAGAAAATGGAAAAAGAAACCACTTGTATTCGAACTTGGTAGATACCAAACCGAAGTTGTTTTTTGTTTGTTTGTTTGTTTGTTTGGGGGGTTGTTTTGCCAGCCCTGGGGCTTGACTCAAGGCCTGGGCACTGTCCCTGAGCTTCTTTTCCTCAAGGCTAGCACTCTACTACTTAAGCCGCAGCACCCCTTCTGGCTTTTTCTGTGTATGTGGTACTGAGGAATCAAACCTAGGGCTTCATGCATGTTTAGGCAAGCACTCTACCACTAACCCACATTTCCAGCCCTGAGAAGAAGTTTGATAAAGATCCTTCATGGAAGTATTTAGATGATGTCTCTGATGAGCATGTATGTAAAATCACCAGTGGAACATGGATAGTTAAGTCTAGCAGTGGACAGCCAGTAGAACCTGTACTGAATTTGCCAGTTCACTTTTTTTCTTCTAATGAACCCTTCTTTCTTCCTCAATGGATTTTGACAAAGAAGTCAAGGCAACCAGAGAAGGGAAGTCCTCCACACAAAAGTGCTGGTGATAAACTTTACCGCTACCTCAGGCTGCACTGCACATCACACTTACACAAAAAAACTTCTGAGAGGGGAAAAGAAGGGGTGAGCAAAGGGTTTTCTAGACAGGACACAAAGAAATATGCATAAAGAAATTTAACAAAAAAAAAACGGGGTTGGAGGCTTCAACCATTGGCACTAGCCAGTGAATGAAAGCATCAGGTACAGAGTTCAAGTCCCAATCCTGGACCTAAAACAAAGAAGAAAAAAAACTTGAAAAGTAACATTTCAACACGTGATCATAAAAACCGCTGCTCATGTTAAGATACTCGGAGATCATGGCCAGGTGAGCCACAGTCTGGGAAAACATGCAGCCTATAAAGGGCTCTTACCACAGTGTGTAATTGTGCCTACAATTACTAAGATAAACAACCCAATAAGAAAATGGGTGGAAAGCGCCAACAGGCATTCCACGAAGAAGCATACCTGGATGCGGCAGAGCACAAGAAGCAGCCCGCCCCTGCCCACAGGAGCCACGCCCTCACATGAATTAGCCCCGCCCCTGCCCACAGAAGCCACTCCCTTCGCATGGGTTAGCCCCACCCCCTGGTTTACATGAGCTCCTCCCCTCGCATAGACTAGTCCCACCCCCTGGCTCACATGAGCCCTTCCCCTCACACAGATTAGCCCCGCCCCTGCTCAGAGCCCCTCCCCTCGCACAGACTGGCCCCGCCTCTGCGCAGAGCCCCGCCCCTCACACAGACTGGCCCCGCCCCTGCTCAGAGCCCCTCCCCTCGCACAGACTGGCCCCGCCCCTGCTCACACAAAGCAGCCCCTCTCACATTGCTCGCTAGGGAAATGGGAATTGTGACAGGAGACACGCCTCGCACCCCTGCACAGGGTAAGCCTGCCAACACCTAGCTGTCGGGGTGTTGCCCTTCACCGCCCTGCCCGCTGGCTCTGGCTGTGAACCAATGGGCCATTCCGGAAACCGGCCAGCAGTTTTCTGAACAGCTATGCTACCCTGGCCCCCAGTGCCCCTCCCAGGAATCTCTCCACGAGACTGGACTTGCTGCCCACAGACAGGCACAGGCATGCGTGTGGAAGTTCTGTTCACAAGAGCCCAAAGTAGAAACAGCACAGGCCCCTCCTCCGGAGCAGGAGTCTAGACTGCATAACCCCAAGATGCGCTTTAATCCCTAAGTCAACCCTCTACAAAGAAACCAGGTTGTGGGGAACCGGCTCGTTCATGCGGTGGGATGGCACTGAAGGACACACGGTGACAGCTCACATCCATCCAGAGGGCAGATGTGGGGTGGACACAGCTTTCACATTGGGGGCCGCTTTTCTGGGGAGATGGTCACTTCTTATATTAGGGTGTGGGTCACACAGACTACCATTTGTCAAAGCCAGCCAGCCGTTATCTGTACATTTGCTGTGTCTACATTTTAGCAACTGAAAACCTGTTGAGAATCCAGAGTGAAGGATGGATGTTGTGGGGAGAGGGGACCAAGGGGATGCCACAGGGGGTTCACTTTGTGCATGTATGGAACTGTATGTGAGAAAAAGCTAAGCAAACTCACCGCACTGCTCTTCACAGCCGGCCCTCCACCCACTCTCTGCCAGCATGTCCACCTGTCTACGCCCACCTGCCCGTCAGTCGCTCTGTCAGGTGGGCTTTGGGGCACACAGTCCTGCTCACTGTGCCTCCACAGCTCACGGCTGGTGATGCTGAGGGTTCAGAAATGATGATGTGAGTAGATGTGTCTCAATCCTGAACCTGAACTTGTCCGGGGATGGGGCTCATAGGCAGGACCTGAGCCAGCTTTGTCACACTCTTGTGATTTCCCCTCTCCCCTGATGAGCAGACAGGCAGTCTTCCTCTCCTCCTCTCCCCCCCTCCTGCCCCCGCATCCCCTCAGATGGGCTCTAGGGTACCCAGGACTGCCAATGAAAAGGAGAGGGGCTGTGGACACAGATTGTGTCCTGGTGGTCCTTCTCACAGGCCAGGAGTGTTGTTTATAAACGAAGTGTGATGGAATTGTGGTCTGGCCAGAGATGAGGGTGGACAGAAATAAAGCAGGAAATGCAGAATCAGCACGGGACTCCCACAGCAAGGCTGCACCAGCCTTTGTAATCTTTGAAACTGCATTTGACCTTGAACTTGACCTTTTGGAGTCACTAGTGCGTGCTTCAAATGCGAAGCAAAGGGCGGGCCTGGGCTAGGGCCTCTGGAATGACTGACTGCCCAGGGCACAAAGGGAAGAGCCCGTTGTTTTCAGGAAAACACTCCCGTTGCCTGGCAACCAGCAAGGTCTGGACAGGAAGTGCAGCCGCAGGGAGCACTTCTGGGCCCCGTTCCTGGCCCTGCCTGACTCACTGCTGTCTCTCTTCTATCCTGCCCTGTGCCCGCCAGGTGGCGCTGCCCGCTGCCCCTCGCAGCAGGATGGCTTGGGTGTTTAGAGCACTGGATGAGGAGGCTGGAGCTCAGCCCTGGTGGCAGGCTAGCTTCTGCACTGGGAGCCTCGCCTGTCCTAACCACACTGTTTATTCTGAACAGAGGGAACAGGCTGGGAACACGGAGCTGGTCACAGGGTCATGGTGGTGACCAGGAAAATCCTGTGGGGTCCTTATCTCAGCACTCTGCAAGCTGAGGGCTGGCTTAGGACCTGGGATGCATGACTGAGACTGTGTCCTCTGGCTGGAGGTGGACTCCCACCTCCCAATGCCAGGTCATTCCCTGGCCATGGCAAGGTTCCCAGGTTACAAATGCAAGGTGTAGCCTCCATACCATATGCCTGATTAATCTTTTTTTTTTTTTTTTTTTTTTTTGCTTATGTGGTGCTGGGGAATCGAACCCAGGGCCTCATGCATGCAAGGCAAGTGCTCTAACATTGAGCTACCTTCCCAGCCCCTCTTCTGAGTGGCGTTCTGGGCACTGCGGGGGCTGAGCAGTGTCCCTGGCCTCCACCACTCCATGCCAAGAATGCCTTGGCATAGTTGTGCCAGGCATGGCCCAGTATTGTGAATGGACACGTGGTGTCTGAGAAGGGTGGACTACGCCCGTGAAGTGCCAAGGGCAGGAAGAAGGGCAACTCAATGGTTTCCAGCCCTCAACCCCTTGCTGGTCCTGTCTTGAAGCCATGTGATTAAACTCCAGGCCTGGACATTGTCTCTGAGCTTTTTTGCTCAAGGCTGGTGCTCTACTACTTGAGCCACAGCTCCATTTCCGGCTTTTCGGTGATTCATTTCTTGCCTCTTGAGTAGCTAGGATTACAGGCATGAGCCACCAGGGCCCAGGTTACATGATTTCTTTTTTAAACTAGGAATCAGCTTTTTGTTCCTCTTCTTAGAACTCAAGCAACTTAGTTTCCAACAAGCATAAATTCTGTCTGAACTGGGGTGCCCTCCAGCTCCCCATCTCAGGTGAAGCAATGCCGGAGGCTGATTCCCCAGCATACTTTGTCCCCAAAGAGGCAGAGGGAGAAATATCAGAGACACACACATACCCACAACCACAGTGCACGTGTGCTCACACCCATACAAACACACACAATGCACATGTACACTCACATACAAACATGTAATGTATACATCGTGTGCATGCATGTTCACATACAAAATATACATGCATGCACACACAGGCATGTAGACACTAAATGTGCATGTATGCACATGTACATGCACACATGCACACACATACCAGCAACCACACTTGACGCTGTGAACAGGAGTGGAACGGTGCCAAGCCCCCTGAAGCTGGTGGGGGTCTCTGCAGAGACTCTTCTGCAGGAAGACCTCGACCCCTCCCCACAAGAGGAACCCGTGCTGCGCAGCACGCCTTCATCCTTACACATAGGGGAGGGACTCCAAACACTGCCTTTCTCCTCCACAGCATCCCTCCCGCTCTCTCACCTGCTTTCCAGTGCCCCTCTTGGCGTCTATTCTGTCTCCTCGCCTCCTCCCTCCTCCACCTCGGGTCCCCATGTCTCCCTCTCTTCCTAGCGCCCCAGAGCCCCCTTGCAGATCACACTGTATGGGGTGCCCAGAGGCAACAGAGATAGCCAAAGCCCAGAACATTTACAAAAAAAAAAAAAGGCTGCTTTCCCCCTTCTAGAAAATTCTAGAGCCATCTGTCTCCTTGAGAGCACCCATCACTCAGCAGGACAGTGTCCACAGGCACGCCAACCCGGCCTCTGCAAGATGCCAAGTCTTCTCCATTTGCTCCACAGTTGGGCCGGGCTACTCCAGCATCTTCACCCCCCTCTGGAGCTTCTCTGTCCGTCCTTGGGTCACTGTTCACCTTGTGTCTCCACATGGCACTTCCGGGTCATCTGAACTTGATCTCTGTTGTGGTTAGAAACCTGTGCATGGTGGCCCCTCCAGTGGCACCTTTCTGGTCCCCTAGTCCCCTGTCCCTCTTGGTGTGGTGACCAATCACTATACCCTCAAATGACCCAGCCAGGCCCCTCTCCTGCTATTCCCAGACCTAGGTGCCCCTGAGGTATCCCACAAATCCCAAGGGAATCCTCTGCCCACTAACTCTGCAACCCCACCCCCTCCATAAGCCCCTGGGATTGCTGGGGGGTCTGAGCCACAGCCCTACTCTTTCCACCTGACAGACCTTGTATCCCCTGATTCCATCTTTGTGAAATGATTTGGGGAGCCCCTGCCTACACCCAGCCTCTGCAAGCCAACTTCCCTTCCCATGATTTGAAGATAGCAATGCCCAGCACGCCCCCATTTAACACAAAACACAGCTCCACGCATGCAGAGCGCCTGAACAGAGGGCTCTGGGTAGTCTGGATCAGGTGGGGCCCTGAGACATTTGGGGTGAGGGTTTCTGGTCCTTTGCAGGTGCAGGTCAAAGCCACTCATCCTACACCTAAAGCCAAGAGCAGCTCCCATAGTTCTGACCAGGGCAATTACCCCCAACACCGGGTAGGACCCCTTGGGGCAGAAGCCCCCCCCCCCCACCTCACTACACGCCACCTTTCACAATTTGGCAAGCCATGCTCCTCGTTCCTATCATAGGCTGTCCCCTTGGGTAGCTTCCTGACTGACCAGTCCCCTTTGAGGAGCCAAGGCCCAGCTCTCTGCCCCAGCCTTCCCCCTCCAGCAGGACCAGGGCAGCAGGCGGCCTCCACCTCTATCCTCGACTAACCACACGACTCGGCTGTGACTCAGGTCACTTGTAGGCCTGGCTTCGATGCTGGTCCCTCTGCTTGCTCCCTGATCTCACCTTTTATAAGGCTGCTGTTATTTTTTTCAATTTCTGAGTTCAGATATATCTGCAGTATGGGGTATTCATGGTGCTGTTTGCACGCACTCCCAGTGAACTCTGCACCAACTCACCTCTCCACATGTGCCCTTCCTTCCCTCCCTCCTCCCCCTTTGCATTAGGCTGTACTCCCCTATCTATACAGATACACGGAATGACCCTCCCTCCTCTCCACCCTCAGTATTCTCTCCTGACCCTCCCCCCTGCATGTCCCTCTCCTACCCAGTCCTACTTTTACATCCATATCCCATTATTCTTATTATTGGTGGCAGCAGCTGTCTAGAAATAAGAGCAAATGGACTGCATGGAATTCAAAAGTTTCTGTACAGCAAAAGAAAACAATCTCCAGAACCAAGATACACCCCATGGAATGAAACATCTCCCCAGCTATTCATCAGGTAAAGGATTCATATCCAGGACATACAAAGAGCACAAACAACTAAACAGCTAGAGAACAAATAAGCCAATTAATAAATAGGTGAGCCAATAGAACAGTTCTCAGAAGAAATACAAATGTGGGGGGCTGGGAAGGTGGCTCAATGGTAGAGCTCTTACCTTGCATGCATGAGGGCCTGGGTTCGATTCCTCAGCACCACATAAGCAAAAAGAAAAAAGCTGGAGGTGGCGCTGTGGCTCAAGTGGTAGAGCGCTAGCCTTGAGCTGAAGAGCTGAGGGACAGCGCCCAGGCCCAGAGTTCAAGCCCCATGACTGGCAAAAAAAAAAAAAAAAAGAAAGAAAGGAAGAAAGGAAGAAAGAAAGAAAGAAAGAAATCAAGCCTAGATCAGTCACATGACAGGTGAGGCCATAACCCTGGCCCATGCCAAGTGTGCAGTGATGGAGTACACCCATGGGTAAAGTGTCAAGAGGCCAACTGAGAAGGAAAGTGGCAAGGAAGGCTGTTTGTTTTCTGGGGAAGGGAATGCTTATGCCCACAGCTGGCCATAGCATAATTTTGGGGAGCACAGGAGCAGTGCTCTGGGAAGGATTATCTTTAAGCACAACTCTGTAGCTACTGTCACAGGCTACACTATGAGTCCTGGGGTTTTAATCAATCTGGGGTGCCTTTAAGTGGGTGGGGTGACTCCCTTCCGCCCCAAAGCCCTGGCTGCTGTTGGCCCTTACTTGTGTTGTATACCAGGGCTCCTCCCTTTCATCTGCTAGATAACACAGAGAGCGTCCGTGATAAAATGAGCTGCAAAAGGGAGCTGGGACATGTGTTCAACACTTTCCAAGATGTCATTTGAACAGCTGCTTTGCCACAAGTGGGCCACACACTTGGGGCCTCGAGCTCCACGAGGAAAGTGAGCTGCCCTGCCGGCAAAGGCACAGTGCTTAGCTGGCCCTGTGGCCAGGGCTGTTTAGGGTCAAGGCGACCTTGTGGTTGCTGGGACAACTACTGGGACTGCACTTGGGGTAAGACAGCAGGGTGAAGTCCCCACCCAGGCTGCAAGGCGGACAGTTGTCAATTTATAGCCCTGGCGTGGGGGACGAGGGTAAGCGGGGTGTCAGCTCACCCAAATGGAGCTCTGGGACATGTTTACCTAAGTAACCAGCCTGGAAAACAACTGGTACCCGAGGGTGGGAAGAAGCAACCTGGGGCTGCCAAGTGGCCACGCCAGGGCACTGCCTGGTTAGTGGACACACACATCTTCTCTTCAAATGCATAGTCCACACACCCAGCTGTCACTGCAGGTCTCAGCTGCCAAACAGGAATAGCTGGGACTCAGAACAAGAAGGTACTAGATTCAGGTCCACTGTGTGTGTGTGTGTGTGTGTGTGTGTGTGTGTGTGTGTGTGTGTGTGTGTGTGTGTGTGTGTGTGTGTGTGTGTGTGTGTGTGTGCGCGCACGCGCGCATATGCCAAACAGGAATAGCTGGGACTCAGAACAAGAAGGTACTAGATTCAGGTCCACTGTGTGTGTGTGTGTGTGTGTGTGTGTGTGTGTGTGTGTGTGCGCGCGCATATGCCTATGTGCACGCGCATGTACTTCCACTATCAAGCAATCCAGTCTTCAGGTCTGCCTTTCTCATGTATTTGAACAGAAAGAATGAGGCAGGGTGCTAAAAAAAACCCTGCAGAAACTGCAGATTCATCAGTGATGGACAGCAGGGGGCTGGCCAAGTAATGACTTTATAAACACGAGGAATTAGATCAGGAAAGAAATTCCACTTAAGAGGAAAATGAATCCCCCCTTGGGAGCGGTGTGGAGCTGAGTCAATGGACACAGGTTTATTTCGGCAGTGCCTTCAGGGTGTGTGCAGAGTGAGCAGGCACCCCAGCCCAAGCTGTCTTGCGTGTGGACCCCCAGTGGACTCCTCCACCTGCCCAGGCCATTCAAACTCACTCATAATCTGATCACAGAAAATGTATGCAGATGTGCAATTAAAACCTGGAGTCTGCAATCTTGGCGCTGTTTGCCCGGCCCTCATTGTTTGCTGAGTAACAACGGTTGCCAGGGACAACGCAGTCCACTCCCGTTTCCAAGCGCCTGTTGCTGGGCAACAGGGAGAATACCTCCCAAACCAAACAATGTCATCCCCAAAGCAACCCCCTCTATCTCATATTAACCAGATCTAAAAAAAAAAAAAAAAAAAAAAAAGAACCTCCCAAATATGTAATCTATTATTTTCAGGAGCCTGGAAAGAAAGGCAAATAATCTCTTCTCTATAGTAACCGAGGGAAAACAGTTTACCATATTTGTCCTGAAATAACAAGACCCAGGAAGGAGCTGCTCAGGGCAGAGCAGCAAGAGGGCACCCCAGGAAGGATTTCAAGCCCTCCTGGGCTCAGGAGGAGAAAGTGCCTTTTTCCCCAAGAGGAAAGAATGTATTTATTACCACACCGAGTGGGGCGGTTCATAGTGACAAGTGTTTTCTAGGCAAACTGGAAGGAATCATGGTTACTATTGGAAAAAACATGTAACATTAGAACAGGGAATGCCCAGTTCACAAGACTTTCACAAAACAAACTCACACGGGAGCAGTGCGTGGACCGTGGACCGCTGACCACAGTCCCGGGACGCAGGGCCCAGGCTCTGCCCAGGATGCTGGGTGTCCCCTTCACCACGTTGCCCTCCCTGCCCAGGGATGGGGAAGAAGCTGCCAGGCCTAGAGCTGCCCTCAGATGGTAGGACTCATGGGTACTCTTGACCTGTGAAGGAAAACAAGCTCATCTCAAGCCAAAACGGCTGGGCTCCAGTGGCTCATGACTGTAACCCTAGCTATGCAGGAGGCTGAGATCCATGAGACTCTTTTTGTTGTTGTTGTTGTTGGTCATGGGGCTTGAACTCAGGGCCTGGGCACTGTCCCTGAGCTCTTTAGCTCAGGGCAAGTGCTCTACCACCTGAGCCACAGTACCGCTTCAGTTTTCTGATGGTTAATTGGAGATAAGAGTCTCATGGACATTCCTGCCCGGGCTGGCTTTGAACCGTGATCCTATATCCTAAGTAGCTAGGATTACAGGCAAGAGCCACTGGCGCCCAGCTCCATGAGACTCTTATCTTCAATTAACCGCCAAAAAGCCAGAAGTGGAGCTATGGCTCAAGTGGTAGAGTACTAACCTTGAGCAAAAAAGGTCAGGAACATCACTCATTCTGAGTTTAAGCCCTAGGACTGGTACACACACACACACACACACACACACACACACACACACACACACACAGTCAAGCTGCTCTGGCTGTGTCCAGAGCATGGGGTCCCCTGCTGTGATCCTGGGGTGCATCTATTTTGCATGTTTTTTTTTTTTTTTTGTCGGTTGTGGGGCCTGAACTCTGGGCCTGGGCGCTGTCCCTCAGCTCTTCAGCTCAAGGCAAGCGCTCTACCACTTGAGCTACAGCGCCACTTCCGGTTTTCTGGTGGTTTATTGGAGATAGGAGTCTCACGGTCTTTCCTGCCCGGGCTGGCTTTGAACCGCGATCCTCAGATCTCAGCCTCCTGAGTAGCTAGGATTACAGGCGTGAGCCACCAGCGCCCGGCTTTTGCATGTATTTTGCAAGGGGAACATGGAGCTCTACTCAGTGGTCTTAAACCACTGTGAGCCTTGCTCAGGTGTCCCTGTTCAGCTCATCCAGAGGGAGCTTTTGATGTGCAGCTGTGAGTCCCCCCCTTCCTATGCATGGTATGCATGGTGATGGTCAGCTTGGACACCCAAGCTGGGGCTTCATTGTGTCAAAGACATATTTTCCTCATATAAAATAATATTTTAGGGCTGGGAAGATGGCTCAGTGGTAGAGTGCTTGCCTTGCATGCATGAGGCCCTGGGTTCGATTCCTCAGCACCACATAAGCAAAAAGAAAAAAGCCGGAAGTGGCGTTGTGGCTCAAGTGGTAGAGCGCTAGCCTTGAGCTGAAGAGCTGAGAGACAGCGCCCGGGCCGAGAGGTCAGGCCCCATAACTGGACCCCCCCAAAAAAATACATATATATTTTATTATCATACAAAATAATATTTATCAAAATGAACTCCAAGAAATGGAAACAAGATTTTTTTTCTTTGTTGCTGTTTTTGTTTTTTTCTTTTTGTCTTGTTTGTTCATTTATCTGTCTTTGAGAAGGTATGGGGGCACAGAAATGAAGGGACAAAGGTGAACAAATGCAGCAGTGGTACTCTCTGGACACTATGTGTAAAATGAACTAAATCACCTGTGGGTGGAGAAGGGAGAGAAAACTGGGAGAAAGGGAGGGAAGAGAGGGGGTGACATTGTCCTAAAAGAAATGTGCTCTTTATCAGACATGTAACCAGTCCTGAGGCTGGAACTCAGGGTCTGGGCACTGTCTGAGCTTCTTCTGCTAGCATTCTACCACTTGAGCCACAGCTCTACTTCTGGTTTTCTGGTGTTAATTGGAGGTATGAGTCTCAAGGCCTTTCCTGCCCTGCCTGGCTTTGAACTTTGATCCTCAGGTCTCAGCCTGAGAGTGGCAGTGAGTGAGCACCTGTCATCCCCACTACCAGGGATGCACAATGGCTGGTGCAGGGGTACACACCCGTCATCCCCAGGGACCCAGGGAAGCACAAGAGCAAGACTAAAATGAGACTCTACTTCAGACATAACCAATGGATGGCTGGTGCCAGATCAGTCATGTAAGCTTTGCTACTCAAGAGGCTAATATCTGAAGATCTAGGTGAGCCGCCCAGGCTGAAAAGTCCAAGACAGCCCATCTCCAGTTAACCACCAAGAAAGGACAGGAGCTCAATGGCAGAGCATGTGCAGAGTGAGTTGGAGGCCCTGAACTCAACCCCAGCACCCCAGGGGTGGGGCAACGTTTCAACTAGTTTGAGTGGCTTTTCAGTCATGTCAAACTTGGGGTGGGCTGTCACGTTCCCCATCCAGCACTTTGCTGGTGGGCAGGGCTGGGTAGGCCTCGGGCAGGTGTCAGGACCCCCAGGTGTCTCCACCCCCAGGCCAGTATTCAGTCAACTCCAAAACACAGAGCAAAAGGTAACTTCAGAAAAAGCGGAGTAAAATATTCTGAAAAGGTGGAGAGAGAAATGGATAATTTTTTTTTTTTTTTGCAATGGGCTATGCTCTTGTCGTTCAAAGCCTCTAGGACCCACTTTCTCTTCTGGCTTCTAGAAGGTTCTAGCTAGCCTGGCCACTGCTCCAGGCTCCACAACTCTTGAAAAGCACTTATTGACAACTCAAAAGATAAACCAAAAATTCCCATCAAATGGACTTTGAAAGGATTCAAAGAAGGGAAGAGGGAAGGCTGGGCAGATCAAGCCCTCTAGGGCTTACTACACACTGGTATAAGGGAAGGGCCACAGTTCTGTGTCATCAAATTCAGTTTTTTTGGTGGGTCATAGGGCTTGTACTCTGGGCATGGGCGCTGTCCCTCAGTTCTTCAGCTCCAGGCTAGAGCTCTACTACTTGAGCCACATCGCCACTTCCAGTTTTCTGGTGGTTTTTAGTGAAGAGTCTCACGGACTTTCTTGCCCGGGCTGGCTTTGAACCACGACCCTCAGATCTCAGCCTCCTGAGTAGCTAGGATTACAGGTGTGAGCCACTGGCGTTGCTCAAATTCAATTTTTTTTTTAAAGCATGCTTAAGATTAGCTCAGCCATGTGCCAGTGGCTCACATCTATAATCCTCACAACTCAAGAGGCTGAGATTTGAGCATCACAATTTGAAGCCAGTCCAGGTAGAAAAGTTTGTGAGACTCTTATCTCCAATTAACCACACACACACACACACACACACACACACACACACACACACACACACACACACACACACACACACACACACACACACACACACACACACACACACACACACACACACACACACACACACACACACACACACACACACACACACACACACACACCCCTGAAGTGGAGATCTGGTTCAAGTGGTAGAGTGTTAGCCTTGAGCAGAAAAGCTCAGGGACGGTGCCCAGGCCCTGAGTTCAAGCCCAAGGAACTGGAACACACAAAAATAAAAGGCCAAAGCTGGGTGCAATGGTGAATGACTAATTCCAGCTCTAGGGTGGCAGATGCTGGAGGATTCAGTGCAAGGAGGTCAGCCTGGGCCATAACTCGGCAATAACTTGAGTTGGGCGCTCCCTCGGGGTGTGAGCTCCCTGCAGTGGGGCTGTCAGGGGGTCTGGGAAGGCACACACCCAGGAGGGCTGGCCACTCTCCTTAGCTAGAGAACTCTAAGTGTGGCTTTCACCCATCCTTCTCCACGGGGAGCTGTGGCCAACCACAGAGCAACTTCAGCCACTCAGCGCAGAAGCTTGTTTCTGCCACAGTCTGGGCTCTGGGGCAGCCACCCTGCCACCATCCAGCGGGGCCCTGGTTCTGGTTCTGACTCACCCTGGCCCTGAGTGAGGGGCAGACCACCTGAGACAGCTTTGAGTCCATCACTATGGGATGCCATGGGGCGATGTGGGGCAGCTGGGGCTGGGGGCAGGGGCTTGGGAGCTCCAGGAGCCTGGTGCTGGGGAAGTGGGGGTCACAGTAGCACCCCTTCTTTACTGTCCTCTCCCCTTCTTATACCAGAGCCCCCTTCCTCCCCTCCAATACACACATGTGTCTTGTCAAGCCTGGTTTCCAGGGCCGGCACGGGGCTGTCCTGGAGGGACCACAGCCCGCTCTCGGGAGCCTAGGCAACTCCATCATCTTCCATGCACTCAACACAGCCTGGCACTGCCCCAGGTGCCCACAGCAAGGTGGGGAATCAGACTGGGTCCTTGCCCATCTGGGGCCATCACACGGGGGACAGACACCAAGGACAGAGAATGGCCACAGATGGCCACCACTGATGCCACGTGCTGTGCGGGGCAGGGGAAGGGTTGGGTGACAAAGTGGTATGGGCAGATGGGATGGGGAGGTCACATGGGGCCACACAAGGTCATCTAGCACAGGAGGCCAGCTAGAGGCTGGGGGACACTGGGGGCCCAAAGCCATGTCCCCAGACTCCCCATGTTGAGGTCTTAGGAAATGGGGGCGTTTGGAAGGGGGCTACTTCCTAAGAACCCAGAAACCCTCTGCCTCCTTCCATGGTAGATGGACATAATGAGAGAATTCAGAGAGGCCTCCTAGAGCCCGCCCCGCGGGCACCCCACTGCAGGCTTCCCCAGACCAGGCCCCGCCGGCACCCCACGGCAGCTGAGGGGGAAGAGGAGAAGGGAAGGGGACACACTGGGGTCTCTGGCTTCCTTGGAAGGCTTGGGCTCAGGGCTACCCCTGGACACTTCAGAAGCATCAATAGTGACTGAACACAGAGCACTGGGAAGGGGGGAAAAGGCAGGGGCCCAGAGGAGAAAGGAACCTGGGGGGGCTGTGCTAGTGGGGGGCGGGGAGCACTGAAGTTACAGCCAGTGAGATTTGCTGTGGGATTCAGGGAGGGAGGGGAGAAGGGGAGCCTGGGTGGACCCGAGCCTGCAGCGCTGGCAAGGGGAGCCCCATGGGTGAGAGGGCACCAGCTCGAAGCATGAGGTGCTAAAGGTGCCCATCAGACAACACCCCAGTGCCACTGCCTCAGGGACAGACAGACGTCACAAGGCTGGAAGTCTGCAGACTCTAACTGGAAGGAACAAGTTGTTGAGGCCCCATCTCCACTCCTGTGCCTTGGTGGGGTCACCTGGAAAATGGTGCCGATGAAGCAAACAAAGAGGACCCTCCTCACCCTGTACAATAGCTCACACCTGTAATCCTGGCTACTCAGGAGGCGAATTCATGGCAGGAGGACCTAGGTCAGGGGCTGCCCCAGACAAGGCTCAATCTGAAAAATAAACTAAACTAAAAAGGACTGGGAACATGGTTCAAGTGGTAGAACAGAAACACCAGTACTGCCAAGGGCCAGTGGCTCAGGCCTGTCATTCTAGCTACTGAGGAGGCTGAGATCTGAGGATCAGGGGTCAAAGCCAGCCCAGGGGCAGGAAAGTCCATGACTCTTTTTTTTTTGGGGGGGGGGTCTGGTCATGGGGCCTGAACTCTGGGCCTGGGCGCTGTCCCTCAGCTCTTCAGCTCAAGGCGAGCGCTCTACCACTTGAGCCACAGCGCCACTTCCAGCTTTTTTCTTTTTGCTTATGTGGTGCTGAGGAATTGAACTCAGGGCCTCAGGCATGCAAGGCAAACGCTCTACCACTGAGCCACCTTCCCAGCCCTCCATGAGACTCTTATCTCTAATAAACTACCAGAAAAACAGAAGTGGCGCTGTGGCTCAAGTGGTAGAGCACTTGCCTGGAGCTGAAGCGCTCAGGGACAGCGCCCAGGCCCAGAGTTCAAGCCCCACAACCGACAAAAAACAGAAACAAAAACCCAAACAACCAATACTAACTATGGAAACAAAGACCGCTCCTAAGCTCAAGGTCATGAGTGGCTGGAGGATCGGTGTCAGAGCTGCCCATGAACACAGCACAGTTGCTGAGAGGGGGCAATGCACCCCACTCGTGTAGCCACTAGGTGTCAGCTGGGTGACCTCAAGCGGGGACTTCCTCTCCACACACCATTTCTTCAAGGTGGATGGAGAGGGGTGCTGCCTGCCTCAGGCACTGCTAAATGGAGCCTAGCACGGGGTTCAGGGAGCCCGCACAGAGACCAGTTTGCATGTCCCCCAGCACCACTGCTGCGATTCACGGTCTGTGTGCCCAGGCTCCGTCTGCTGACTTTGACCTAAATATCAGAAACTCTCCAATTCCAGCGGCGCAGGCCTGCAAATCCCAGCTGTTCAGGAGGCAGAGATCAGGAATAGTGAGGATCAATACCAAGTGGAGCAAAATGTTATCGAGACCCCATCTCAACCAACACGCCTGCTGTGGTACTTCATGTCCATCACTACTGGGAAAGGACAGGTAGAAGTTCTTGTCCAGGCTGGCCCTAGGCAAAAAGCTCAGATGCTATCTGGAAAAATAACCAAAGTGTGTGTGGCGGGCGGTGGGGGGAGGGGGGACCAGCCATGTGTGAGTCCAAACCCCAGCAATGGCCCCCCAATATTAATGAAACGAATCTCTGAAAAGCACTTGCGATTCAAAGCCCAGTCATCTCGACGCGGCCCTCAGGGAGCACCTCCCATCGGGCTCTGCTTGGTCCTGGGCATGTGTGGGGTTCATCATCTTATCAACTAATTCACCCTTGAGCCCCCCAGGAAGTAGTGCTTGTCCAATGATCAGTGCCCGGTGTCTGCAGGACAGATGAGTGGCCTCTGGGACCCCTCCTCCAAGCCCCCATGGAAAGAGGAGCAAGGGTACACATCATGATGGGTGGAGAGACTTGAGACTTGTCAACAAGCCAACTGGGGGGGTGAAGCTGACAATGGCAAGGGGTAGAGAACTAGTCAAGAAGGACTGGCCATGGAAGATGTAGAAGAGAACTGGAAATGGCAGGTGCAAAGTCCCTGGGGCAGCACAAGGGAGGAGTTAGAAAGGTAATCAGGGCCCTGCCTGGGGCCTGGTCAGATGTCTGGATTTTATTCCAGTGGCCAAGTGAACCTCACACACACAAGGCGGCGGGGCTTTGATTTAGCTCACTCTTCACCTCACAGGGAGAAAACAAAACCCACACCCAGCAGCTCCCAGGCATCTCGTACTTTCTACTTTTTCATAATTAGTGTGCTTCTAAGACCTTGCTGTGACATTGCGTGTTTATATAAATAAACCAAGTGGCACTGGACCCACTAAGCTAACTGCTAATCTAACTACTCAAGGTAAAGGTCAGGGATGGCTTCCACAGATGTTCTACGCAGGTAATTATAAAACCTGTGTGTAAGTTCACGTGGGGGCCCATGGCCTCCGATGAATTTCAACCTTGGCAGTCCTAGGGTTTGAACTCAGGGCCTTGCTCCTGCTAGGCTGATCAAGTACCACTGAATCACACCCTCAGTCCCATTTTTTCACTGATGATTTCTAGACTAAGGTCTTGCTTCCATCTAGGTGTGAACCTGAGCTGTGATCTTCCTACTCTTAGGCTAGGATGACAGGCATGCACCACCACGCCTTGCTGTGAGTTGAGAAGGGGGCTTGAGAATTTGTCTGCCCGGGCTGGCCTCACACCATGATCCTCCACTCTCAGTGTCTAAAGTAACGAGGATCACAAGCCCGAGCCACTGGCTCCTCCTGCTCATTTGTGCCCAAACACAGAGCTGGACAGAGCCGGGCCGCTGTGGGCTGACGGGCATCTGTTCATGGGGTCCTTGGATGTCTTCCGCTGTGGGATTATGGTGGATGGTGCTGCCATGGACCTGGGGTGCACACACTACTTGTTCCCATGCCTGCTTTACACCGAAGCAGATGTGCAGGATCAAGGTTCACTTGACCTCCGTGGCTCAAGTGGTAGAGTGGAGCCATGCCTCCATGGCTCAGGGAGCCCCAGGCTGCTTCCCACCTTCTGAGCCCACCAAGAGTGCACAAAGTCTCTGCTGCCTCCACACCCTGGCCAGCACTTTTGTGTGGGGTTGGAATAAAAGCCATCCACAGCAGCAGCATCTTCCGTGGCTTGCCATGCGTTCCCGGGGATCTGTGGTGCTAGCAGCTTCTGTGCACCCTTTCTGTATCTTCTGGAAGAAGTCATGTCCATTCTCTCACAGAGCTCTTTTTCCAATACACAAGAGTTCCTTTTGTTGTTGTTTTAGCAGTACAGTTTGAACTCAGGGCCTTACGTTTGCCAGGCAGGCACTCTACCACTTGAGCCATGCCTTCAGCCCATGTTTCGCTTTATTTTTTTAAATAGGGTCTTGCATCTTTGTCTAGTGTGTCCTAGACCACAGTCTTCATACCTAATGTCTCTCACATTGCTGGGATCACAGATATGCACCACCACACCAGCTTTCTTGCTGAGATGGGGGTCTTAACATTTTTTGTTTTTATTTTTGTTTTTTTGCTTGTCCTAGGGCTCGAACTCTGGGCCTGGGAACTGTCCCTGTACCTCTTCGTGCTCCAAAGAGCCACAGCACCACTTCCTGCCTTTTCTGATTAGTTTACTAGAGATGAGTCTCACGGACTTTTCCTGCCAGTGCTGGTTTCAAACGGCAATTCTCAGATCTCAGCCTCCTGAGTAGCTAGGATGACAGGCGTGAGCCACTGTGCTGGCTAGTTCACAGTTTTCTTAGATTGGCCTTGAATCGTAATCCTCCCAGTGTCTCCCTCCAGTAGCTGGATTACAGCTATGAGAGCCCATAGGCTCTGGGTATGTCTTCTCTCATGTCTTTCTGTAATGGTAGAAAAAGAAGGGTTGGCTTCTGCTGTGGGGATGGGGTCCTCAACCATTGAACCGGCCTGCCATGCTGCTGGAGGAAGAAGCAACCCTGCACATGGTGAGGTGGCAAGTTAATGCGCTCCCCATCCCCAGAGCGCATGCGTCTTCCAGGGCTCCTCTGCAGGCCTCACCCACTCTTATGAACACTGAACCTCAGCTCTGGGGCTGTGCTGTCTGTGCTGGACTGGCCACACCCATGGGTGTCATTCCAGAGATTATCCTAGAACTCTCCAGGAGGTAGACCACAGCCCGGAAGGTGGGCAGAGTCGGTGGAGGGCGTATGACAGCTGAGGGCCACTGCCCCTGGCCCTGGCACATGGAAACCCCACTCCAGGTCGCTGTTAGGAAGTGCGTTCTCCAGAAGGTGATTGAGTCCAGAGGGTAGAATCTTGTCCCCGTTGCCGTGCGTCAGCCACAGCTGAGAGTGGTATCAAGCATCTCCCAAGCTCCCGGATGGTAGGCAGCCCATACTCCCGAACCCTGAGCAATACACTTCCAGTGTCACAGGTCACCCATTCCAAGGCATTTTTGGTATAGCAGCCATCATGGACTGACATGCCCATCTTCCTGATCCAAGGACTCTGGGCATTCGGTAGAGTGGAGCTGGATGTCACAGGAAGTCAGCCCCAGGGTGCCACGCTGCAGGACAGTGGCTCGATGGGCCTGCTTGGGACAGGAGCGCAGGAAATGCAGTTGCTAGGTGAGGCTCCACACAGACTCCAGCAGCAAGCATGAACTTGGGGCTGCTGGCGCAAACCCGCCCAGAGGCCAGGCCTCCCCAGGGGCCCAGGGCACCATGGTGACAGCAGAGGCTGAGTCAGGCACACAGGCAGAGCTGGGCAGACCTGCCAGGGAGGAGTTCTGGATAGCGGCCCACCCAGCACAGAGCTGCAGGATGGCATGAGCACAGGGCACCCGAGCTCACCAGCTTGTCAGAGGCTGTAAGCAGGTAATCTGACCGGCTTGGAAGGCCAGGGTTCGGCCGGCCTGGAGGCTGTGACTGGGGAGAGGGTGCCGGGGATTGGGAGGATGCCAGGCCGATCTCAGGCGAGGACAGGGTGGGAAGGGATTTCCTGTGGGAACAGAGCTCAGATGGCGAGTGGAGACAGCGAGTGCCAAGGAGAGGCCAGGAGAAGCTGGCTGCTGAGAGCTTGCCCGCCCTCAGCCCCAAGTCTACCTGCAAACGCCACACCCCTTCCCCTCTCTCTTGCCTTTAAAATGGAGTAACTACAGCTGAGCACACACCTGCAATCCCAGCTACTCAGAGGCTGAGCTCTGAGGATCTCAGTTCAAAGCCAGCCTTGGCAGGAAAGCCCATGAGACTCTTATCTCCAACGAACCACCAAAAAGTCAGAAGTGGAGCTTTGGCTCAAGCAGAAGATAGCTTCAAGCAAAGAAGCTCAGGGACAGCACCCAGGCTCTGAGTTCCTGAGTTCAAGCCCTGAGACCAGCACACAACAACAATGGGGAAAAAAAAGGGGGGTGGAGATAAACTATAGTTTAAAACTGTGGGGGGGGGGCTGGGGCACACCGCCAGAGGTAGAGCTCTGCCTGGCAAGTGCAAGGTCCTGAGTTCAAATCCCTCCCCAACATAAAAATAAACTAAATAGAATGGCACTTGTGTCCTCTGCTGTCCCTGTACTGACCTAGAAGAGCTGCTGGATGAAGCACTCAGGCACAAGGCACCCAGCTTTACTAGAAAGCAGCAAAGTGACTGATGGGTAGATTTCCCCATGATGTCCCCTCTCTAAGAACCAGGTCCAGTCAACAAATAATTACTTTGAGGTGTCCCACAAAGATAGTTAGCCAAGTGCCTTTCCTCCAGGCTTTTACAAGGGTGAGGCAGGGAAGGAGATGCTGACAATTTCTTGCATGGAAAACAGCACCAAGTGTGTCCCTGAGGTGGATTCTGGGAGCACCCTGTTCTGGTCCCCGAGGGATGCAGGGACAGGCAGGGGTCACCCGGCACAAAACTGAGGGCAGCCGTAACGCAGGGGAGATGAGAACAGGCACGCAGGCCAGGACCAGCCTTCATGGAGACAGGACCAGCCCAGCCACACACATGCCTGATTTTCTATTGCTCACAAGTTAAGAATGGTGTTGCCATTTTTATGTGGTTGAAGGAAATCTGGAAATTCAAGTCCAAATATGTGACCCAGGCAAATGGTAGGAACTTGCGCATTTCATTATCCATGAATAAAGTTTTATTGGCACACAGCCCTGGCCCATGCATTCATGTGTCGCTGTGGCATTCAGCTACAATGGAGACTCACAGCCACGATGGCGCCCATCTGGCCCACAGACCTTACAATCCTTCTGCTCCAACCCTGAGTTTAAGGCGGCCTGGCCTTCCTGCTCCCTCAGAATCCTGCTACTCCACGCTTCCTTTGCTCAAATTAAGGCAATTTGCAAGAAGGTCGAGGCAGACAGGCTTCTCAGATTCAAAACGATCAGGCTGTCCTCAACCTTCGGGAAGGTCACTCAGTGACCAAACACCTTCTCTGTACACCTGGACACACTGGCCGGGCTTGTCCCTGGTCCCTAGCAGTTAGGAATTAGCACTTAGCTACTATCACACACCACCCGTATGTGTTACAACCTGGTCCATTTAGTTAGTAAATACTACAAGCTCTCATGGCTTAGAGAATGATCTTGTGGTCACCTATGGGATTCTGGAACCTTACTGTGCTCCCCACCCATTCTCACCCTGGTCAGCTTAAAGTCTTTCTTGGGAGGGAAAACAGAATCTTCAATGACTGGGGGGTGGGGGGCTGGGCACGGCAGGCCCCAGGCCAGAGCCTCAGGAAGGGCCAGGTTACCCCAACAGTCCTGAGCAGGGGTAACATCTGACAGATCACTCAGGCATGGAGGGAGCCTCCGTGGGCAGAAAGGGGGGTAAAGAATGCAATGAGAATGAAGCAAGGAGGAGAACTTGGGGAGGAGGGAGGAGTGGAGCGTGGGCTACTCAGGTTTCCAGGGAAGGGAAGGTGTCCACATCGGGCCCATTGCCTCCAGTCTCTCCTTCATGCGAGGCCCAGCTCTTCTCCTGAGCCTGGCCTGTCCTCTCTGCTCAGTGCTGGGTTGGGGCAGCTGTGTTCAACAGCAGGACAGACTCCTTGGCACCAGCCCGACACACACACACACACACACACTAAGCATTTTCACCTTTCTTTTCTTTGGTGGTACTGGGATTTGAACACAGGACCTTGGCCATGAACTCATCATTTGATCCATGCCTCCAGCCCTTTCTTGCATCAGTTATATTTTGGCCATCCGCAGACTGAGACCCCCCTACCTATGCCTCCTGCATAGCTGGGATCACAGGAGTGCACTAGCATGCCTAACTTATTAGTAGAGATGAAGTCGTACTAACTTTGGGCCCAGCCTGGACTTGGACCTTAAGTTTCCTGAGTAACTGGGATGACAAGGGCTAGCTACTGTGTCCAACCCAACATTTTCACATGTTTAAGGGCATGTGGGTCGTACCAACCCTGCTGGCTTTTCACAAGGCTTAGAGGTAATATGGTTGTTGGGGGATATGCTCCAAGACCCCCAGAATTCCTCAAACCACAGGTGGTACCCATCCCTGTGTGTTCTATGGGTTTTCCTCTCCATGAACACCTGGATCAAGTTTCATTTATAAATTAGGAACAACCACCATCATAAATAGAACAGTGAGTACAATAGATACTAATAAAAATTATTAAAATCCTACAAACTGTTCATTTCTGGAATGTTCCATGGAGTACAGCTACACCACAGGAACTGGAAGCGTGGAAAAGCCAACCTTGGGAATGAGTGTATGGGTGAGTGTGTGGCGTCGTCGTCATGGCAACCCTGTATTTCCAAAACCTGACCTCGGGGATCTGACAGTCACTATTTTTAAAGTCTGGCTGAGCTGCTCTGCCCACCTGCTGTACTCGATGGCTGACAAACTGCTCCCTGTCCTTCTGGAAAAATCCTCCTATCCGGTGTGAAGTCCCAAGGGAGGAGGGTGGTAGGAAGCAGGGCTGAGGCCTTGCTAAGTGGCTGCAATGCGTGGTACAAGAACTGGTGCTGTCAACCACAGCACTGGGCCAGAGGGCCAAGCAAACGGCCCAGTTACGGACAGCGTATGTGATTCTAGTTAGGAGCTGGGCAACCGGACAACTGAAGACACAATTATTTCCAAACTTCCACTGAGAAGCCACCAGGGAATTCTGCTGTGCAAGAATTTATGTGTGTGAGCGTGTGTTATGTGTGTGTTATGTGTGTGTGTGTGTGTGTGTGTGTGTGTGTGCGCAAGCACACACGCACACGTGCTATGAACAAACCCCAGGCCAAAGCTCAGCACTGAGCCCCACCCCCAGGCCTCTGCCTCTCTCATTGGTTAACTTTGACTACACCACGGGGTTGGTGTAGCTCTGTGGTAAGCCATGCTTGGTACCCAGGCAGCCCTGGCTTCCATCCCCGGCACTGAAAAGAGCCAAGTGGCTCAAGTGCTAGAGTGCCTGCCTGGCAGGCTTCAAGGTCCTGAGTTCAAATCCCAGCACCTTTCCCAGTAAGAATCATTTGTTCCTTGTCTAACCAAACATTGGGGTATCTGTTTCAGAAACTTTAGAAATGGAGGGGCTCCCTGCCACGGCGGCCCTGCTTGCTGCTAACTGCAGCTCCACAGGTTGCAGCCCCTTGGCCTCTTCTACCGGGGGAGCCATCTGGAGTACCCCTGCCTCGGGTGCCAGAGCCCATTCTGCTCTTCAGAGATACCACGTTGTGGTCCCAGCCCCTGTGCACTGAGGGGGGGGGCGGGGGGGGGCTGGTGCCACCCTAGCAGGCTACAGGAGGGGGGCGGGGGACCCTGTGGGCGGCTCTGTCCCTGCTGAGGAGGGCAAGGCTGGGGACACAGATCTCTAAGGCAGGGAGCCAGGCTCTGAAATGTCTGCCCCCAAAACACGCACATTAGATTCAACTCTGCTCATTCTGTCAGCTGCCTCCGCCAAGGGCTGGGCTGGGTCCGCTGGGGTGACTTGCCTGGCTGGCCCAGCAGCCTCGGGAGCTTTCGGATCTCCCCCAAAAGCCACAGAGTCTCACCCTGTCACCCCGCTTTTCCTCAGGAGAATTCCTTCAGTGACTGGATGACACAGCTCTATTTGCTATTTGTGGACAAACGAACCCAGGGCTTCACATTAGCCAGCGAGGCAGGTGTTCTGCCCCTCAAGCCATGCCTCCAGACCCCTGTTATCTTAGTTATTTTCAAGGTGGGGTCTCACTTTATGCCTTGGACTGCCATCTGCCTACTTTGCTTCCCACTGTTGCTTGCTGGGGATGACAGGCTTGAGCCACTGCTCCCATCCACTGGTTGAGATGGAGTCTCGGAGCGTTTATGCTGCAGCTGGCCTTGAACCTCAATCTTCTGATCTTACCTTCCAAGTAGCTAGCATTATAGGCCTCTGAGCCACTGTGCCCGGCTCAAAGCCATGTTTTGGCAGAATGCAATCTTCACAAAGCCCCAACGTAAAACAAGTGGCCAGTGAAGCCACGGCAACTGACTGGGAGAAGGAAGCATCAGTGCTTTCCACGGTGTACTCTGCTCCTGGCAATGGAACAGGTAGCATTTCCTTTACAGAAGTCCACTCACTAGAACTTTTTAGAAGATAGCTTGACTTGTGATTTTGGCTAAGGAAAGGGATGTCAACCTCCTGTGGACGCGTTGGTGACAATTTCTGTGGAGCTTTGGTGAAAGAAACCACACGGGAGGGCTGGAATGTTCTCTGGAACACTGCATGGAAAGCAGGCAGATGTGAGGCAGGTTTCAGGAATGCAGGGTGAGTTAGAACTGGGCTGCCCAAGTAGGTTAAGTCTCAAGCCCTGTGGGAAGGGGTGGGGATAGTGCAGGAAGGGGCGGTGATAGCGCAGGAAGGGGCGGGGACAGCACTCACGACATTCCCAAGACCTGTGACAACCAAGAAAAGGAAATAAGAGTCTATGACTACCTGCCCAGGCAGCCTTACAGGACCAAGTCCCAGTGCTGGGGACACTTCCTGAAGTCTTGTCACTCTTGCTGACCTGCCCTCTACCTGGGGATAGTCTCCCTGTCCCCCAGGGGCCTCTGGCAGTGTCAGGGCGAAGCTTTCTGGCTTGGTAATTGGTAGCAGCTAGCTATGAGCGATGGGGAGATGCAAAGAAAACCTAAAGGGAAGTTCTCCAAGGCCTCCAGTCCTCACAGGGCTAAATGTCAGTGTCCACAGAGGGGGAAAAACTGCTAGGCTCTGAGAGAAAACACTGTTCTGTAATGAAAAGTTACCCAGCTGGGCGTCAGTGACCCGAGCTCCTCATCCCAGCTATTCAGGAGGCTGAGATCCGGGGGTGGAGGTTCAAAGCAGACCAGGCAGGAAAGTCTGTGAGACTCTGATCTCCAATTAACCACCAGAAAACCAGAAGTGGCGCTGTGGCTCAAAGTGGTAGAGCGCTAACCTTGAGCAAAAAAGCTCAGAGACAGTGCCTAGGCCTGGAGTTCAAATCCCAGGAATAGCATGCGTGCGCACGCACACACACACACACACACACACACACACACACACACACACACACACACACACACACACACACACACACACACACACACACACACACACACACACACACACACACACACACACACACAGAGAAAAACCTCGATTCAGGTGACTTGAGCCAGCCCCTGAGGCTGGACTGAGGAACAGGGGTTCCTCAAACCCCTGGGGCTAATACTGTCCTGCTCACCTGACATGGCCCACTTTCCATCTATCGAGAGTGTATTTGTAATGTGCGCTGAAACTGTTTGTACTGAAAAGCACCAACTCCGGCCTTGGACCCACAAATTGACGAGAAGAGCCTGGCACCCTCTGCCTCTACTTTGTACCCGTCTCTGCTCTGAGTCGCTTTCCCTGCAATCCCCTAGGCTCCGGGAACACCATCGATCAACACCATCTTCATGACAAGGGACCGAAGAGACAGCCGAGCCTTAAGTACCAGGACTGAGCTACTGACCTGCTGGGCTGTACCTAGAACTGGGACTTAAACTATGGCCCACTCCTGAGTCTTCCTCTACTATACAGACGCTCCTGTTCTGCCATCTTCCCGTGGCATTGTGCCATGTGATAAGCCCCCTCCTCTTGGATCACTGTGTCTCTATTTGTGGCATAGTGTCCAGGTCTGACCTTCCTTTCTTAACAAATCCTGTGATCCTGTGATCGCTACATTTCTTGTCTTGCCTGCCTCCATCTCTAGAACTGTAGTAGCTAGCTGGGCTCCATGTCTGGGGTCAGCAGGTGGAGGCTGAGGTGCTACTACACACACTGCAGAGTGCTGAAGGACCATGTGGCCCCAAGTATCCCCATCTGGACATGAGGAAGGAGCGGGGCTGCTCAGAGCCTTGAGCTCTGGCCTCGTGCGAGGCAGGCACAGGTCTGCTGAGAAGCAGGTAGCAAGGGGCCCCGTGGCCCTCCTTGCTAGCCCAGGAGAGCCGAGGCCAGGCAGGGGAAGCTGTGAAGAGAAAGCTGAGAGTCCTGAGCGGCAGGCTGGGCCTGGCTGGAGCTGCAGGGGGTGACTCAGAAGTGGAGTCTCAGGTTGGGGCTGAGCCCCAGCAGAAGGCCGTGGGCTGGGGCCTGGGCAGGACACACAACTAGACAGAAGACCCCACCAGAGTGTGGAGGGAAGTGCCCGGGGTGGGGGGTGGGGGTGGAGGTGGGGGGTGGAGCCTGTCTACCATGGCTGACCCCAGCCTCTGGCAATCCCTGACGTTCCATCACTGCCTGCTGATGAACCTTTGGTTCTACACGTCGAGTCTCCCCATTTGGCGCAGCCACCATTAGGTACACCCACCATTAAGTACTGAGCCTAGGACACTGCCTGGCAGACTTTCACACGGAAGTACATACATCTACCTGGTGTGGCCACGGTGGGGCTGAGTACGCTTGCTAATAATTTTCGATGTCTCAAGAACCTTCTCTCTGCTTAATTTTCCATGTGGCGCTGGATTAATACACTTAATTTAAGCTCATCAGAGGCAGGGCATTTTAAGCCCCTGAATATTTGGGGGTCCTGCAAAAAACACCTTGCAGAACGAAGTTCTGCCTGGGATGACTTCTTTTTTAAAATCAGAAGTTCATTATGTGTCTGTGGGTCTGGAATTCCAATCCCATTTTCCTCTAAGCTGGCTACATGTGTGGGAGAGGAAAGGAGGAGGCAGGGGCCGTGCACCCTGTTTTCTTGGGGTTCCCACTGAGTGGGGAGGCGGGAACGCCCTTCCATGGGCTCATGGCTTCTCTGTAGGCTGCTCTGGGCCTTTACCACACATCTCCTCTTGGACAAAGATGTATTCGGGGAAACATGGCAATGTTTCTAAAACATAAAAAGGTTCACTTAAAAATATGTAATTAGGTGCCAATGTGACTGTAGGAATGGGCTTTGGTGTCATGGCAGGCCTGTGACAGTTTTCTGGAAAAAACGGGCCTTGATGAGCCAAGCTCCCTGCTTTTGGGGGGAGGGGCAGGACCTTCTCCTGCCCCTCATCCAAGTTGCATCCTTGTGGTCTCTACCAGACCATGTCCTCCCCGGTTTCCTCCTCTTCCTTCTCAGCCTCTTTCCAGGTTCTCCTCCACTCTGAGCCCCCTCCAAGCCTCCTCTGCTCAGCACAAGTCACACAACAGCCAAGCCTGTGGAACAGCCCAGTCTCCAAACACCAGTACATGGATGGATGTTGGGGATGAGCCCTTGGGCAGAGCTGCCCCCAGCCCTTTCCTTCTGGAATTCCCACAGCTCTGCCCTTGGCCTCCTCTTCTGCTGTCCACCAGCTCCTTCACAACCCAGCGACCTGTCCCACTGAGCACCCCTCCCATACCACTCACAT
Organism: Dipodomys merriami; assembly: GCF_024711535.1. Classification (NCBI taxonomy): domain Eukaryota; kingdom Metazoa; phylum Chordata; class Mammalia; order Rodentia; family Heteromyidae; genus Dipodomys; species Dipodomys merriami. The sequence goes on from NW_027206291.1 coordinate 3,574,948, forward strand.
CACCAGCCAGCCCCTCCAGCGTCCCATTCTACCTGGTACCACGGATGGGACAGCAAACCACGTGTCCCCAGGCTCTTTGCTGTCCCAACAAAGAACACTACAGGGACTTTTCTCATGAAAAGGCGGCTCCTGGGGCTGGGAAGGTGGCTTGGTGGTAGAGTGCTTGCCTTGCATGCATGAGGTCCTGGGTTTGATTCCTCAGCACCACATAAGCAGAAAAAGCCAGAAGTGGTGCTATGGCTCAAGTGGTAGAGCGCTAGCCTTGAACTGAACAGCTGAGGGACAGCGTCCAAGCCCAGAGTTCAAGCCCCACGACTGACAAAAAGAAAAGAAAAGAAGGCTCCTGTATCAGCTGGTCCCTGGAGAGGGGTGAGGTCAGTCTCAGTGTGAGGGTCACTTCCCAGTAGGGAACATGGCTGACCCCCACTTCTGACCCCTGTACTTTGGGCCAGCCCCTCCCTACCCAGCCCCTGAAGACAGCTCTCTGAGCTGGCCTAGGTGACACTCTCCTTTCCTTGTCTGTCACTTGTAGAATAGTTCTTGGCTCAGAGAGTCATCAGACACTGAGAGGTAACACAGGTCAGAGGTCTGGAAAGCCACTCCTCCAGGAAATGGCTGGACAGCTCCACCTGACACCTCTCTCTGTCTTTGACTCAACGAGCATCAGCCACACAGCCCACTTTCTCTTCCTTGGCCAAGGCACAGAGGATTTCCTACTCCACCTTACCTACCTCAGGACCTTTGTGTATGCTGGCCCCTGCCTGAAAGCTCTTCCCCGTGAACTCTGCAGGGCTGACTCCTTAAGTGTTTTGGTAAATGCCAGTAGCCTCTTTAGCTCCATACTGCCTTTTTTTTTTTTTTTTGTCGGTTGTGGGGCTTGAACTCTGGGCCTGGGCACTGTCCCTCAGCTCTTCAGCTCAAGGCGAGCGCTCTACCACTTGAGCTACAGCGCCACTTCCAGTTTTCTGGTGGTTTATTGGAGATAGGAGTCTCATGGTCTCTCCTGCCCAGGCTGGCTTTGAACCGAGATCCTCAGATCTCAGCCTCCTGAGTAGCTAGGATTACAGGCGTGAGCCACCAGCGCCCGGCTCCATACTGCCTTTGTAGTCTCTACCCCTGAAGTTTGGGTTCTGTTCATGTTTGCAGTCTCCTAGTATAAAATTATTCTCTGTTCTCTAGATAGATAGATAAGATAGATAAGATAGATAGATAGATAGATAGATAGATAGATAGATAGATAGATAGATAGATAGATCTCACATCTGGCTTCCTTCATCATAAACAGCTCCTAATCACTCTACCGAGCCTTTACACATCAGTTCTCCCTTATTTCTCATGGCTTTTAATTCTTTTGAATCTTAACCCACAAACTGTCAACTATAAAGTGATTACCAGCATCCAAAATACAAGTCAATCATCTTCAGCGGGAAGTCACAGAATTCACAACCACGAGAAATAAGAACAAGCTGGTGCTGGTGGCTCATACCTGTAATCCTAGCAACTCAGGAGGCTGAGATCTACGGATCAAAGTTCAAAACCAGCATGGGTAAGAAAGTTCATGAGGTTCTCATCTCCAATTAACTACCAGAAAGCTGGATGTAGTGCTGTGGTGCAAGTGGTAGAGCACTAACCTTGAGCACAGAAGCTTAGGGATGGAGCCCAGGTCCTGAGATCAAACCAAGGCCTGGCACAAAAAAAAAAAAAAAAAAAAAATAGAGAGTAAGAGCCGGGCACCAGTGACAGTGCCTATAATCCAGCTACTCAAGAGACTAAGATCTAGAGTCCATTGGTCCTAGAACAGCATGGGCAGAAAAGTTGGGAAATAACCAAATAATAACCAAAACAACCATCAAAAAGCTGGGCTGGGGCTGGGGCTTAAGTGATAGAGTACCAGCTAAGGTACTGAGTTCAGGCCCTGAGTTCAAACCCCAATACCATTAAAAAAAAAAAAAAAAAAAAGCAGAAGAAAGAGGAACAGACCAAGCCATGCTAGCCTCTGCACACCCATGCATCATGAGACAGGAATGCGCTTCGCAAAGGAAAGCACAGAGGTGCACGAGGCCTGGCAGGCTTTCCCAGGGCAGCAGGACCAGCTCAGGTCCTGGCACGCCTTGAAGACCAGGCCAGTCTCTGCCTCCAAATGGCTGGTTTCCAGATGTCAACGGTGCTGGCATGCAAGGCCAGGGCTAACAGAAAAGCGAAACCAGTTCGGGGCGTTCTTGTGCGGAAGCGGTGGTGGGACGCAGAGCGCAGGGCTGCTCTGGGTGCCACCTTCTCCTCTGCCATGCTCCACCATGGAGGCTGGCAGGCCACGCTCGCTCAACACCTCTCTTCAGGACCAGTCAGGACATCAAAATCAACCAGGCCACTCACTGTGTCTTTGTTCCGGTCCAAGTAGAGTAGCAAAAAGTGTTTGATGAGCACCTACTAGGTACTATAACTAGGGTAATGAGGGTAGAGAAATGATCTCTTTCTTTTTGGTGGTACTGGGGTTTGAACTCAGGGCTGTGCGCTTGCTAGGCAGGTGCTTACTACTTGAGTCACACTCCCAGAACTTTATTATTATTTTTTAATTATTATTATTTCTTTTTTTTGTTGGTCGTAGGACTTGAACTCAAGGCCTGGGTGCTGTCCCTCAGCTCTTCAGCTCAAGGCTAGCATCTCACCACTTGAGCCACAGTATCACTTCCATTATCATTTTTTATTTTGTTTTTATTTTTCTTGCCCTAGTTATTTTTTAGATAGAGTCTCACATTTTTGACCAAGGCCAGCTTCAACTACAAATCTATCTATACTTTTTGCATAGCTTGTATTACAGGTGTAGACCACCATGCCCAGCTTTTTTGGTGACATGAGGCCTTGCTCAAGTCTTTGCTTTGAGGATTGTGGCCTCCGGCCAGAATCCTCCCCATCTCCACCCCCCAAGAACCTGGGATAACAGGCATGAGGCACCATTCCTGGCCTACAAGTGACTCTGAAATTCTACCTATGCTTGCTCAGGGTATCAGGACTCGATTTATCTGTTTACTTAGCAGACATTTATGAAGGGCCTGCTCAGAACCATCCTGAGCTCTGAAGATGTACACGCTAATGAAAACAAAGAACTCCTCCTCCTCCCCAGGCTGACATTCAAATTGAAGGCACAGAGGTGATAAGATAAACACATAAACATACGGCGTGCCTGCAGCAGTCCACCTGGGCAATCATCCGGGCAGGCAGGACGGCGGTGGCTGGGAGGGGCTGGCATGAATGGAGGATTTGCTGAGGGCTTGGGGAAGAGTTATGAGTCAAGATTCACACCAAGGTTTCGGCCTGGCAATGAGAAGAAACTTGAGACTGGCTGAGGGGAGGGGCAGGAGCAGGAGCAGTGGGCTTAGGGAACCAGGGCTCGCTCAGCCAGACCACCTCCTATATCAGGTGCCAGGCAGAATGCACTTGGATGTGAGTAGCAGGCTGTGGAAGGGACAGATCTCCAAACCCAAGGCCAGGCAAGCTGCCCCGGCTTCTCCCCAGTTCCTTAGTGCCTGCACACACCCTCTCATTCTGTTCTTCCTCCCCTAAGGTCTCCTGTCAGTCTTTTTCCTCATAAAAATACTTTAATGGGCTGAAAGCATGGCTCAAGGGTAGAGGCAAACACAAGACACGAGGAAAAACCCCAGCACAGCAGAAAATAAAAATCCACATGGTGGTTTTGAGGGTAATAAGAAACATGGAAGTGAGTGTTCCTAATTTTCTTTTCTTTCTTTTTTTTTTTTTTCTTCTTTGCCTGTTCTGGGGCTTAAAATCTGGGCTGGGTGCTGTCCCTGAGCTTGTTTTGCTCAAGGTGAGCACTCTACCACTTGAACAATAGTGCCACTTCTGGCTTTTTTGAGTAGTTTATTGGAGGTAAGGGTCTCACAGGCTTCCCTGCCCGAGGTAGCTTTGATTCTCCATCCTCAAATCTCAGCCTCATGAGTAGCTATGATTATAGGTGTGAGCCACCGGTGCCTAGCTGTGTTTTTAATTTTCTAATTCCCAACATACATGTCATCTACCAATCTATCCATCCATCCATCCATCCATCCATCCATCCATCCATCCATCCATCCATCCATCCATCCATCCATCTAATCACTCGTCCACTCATCTACTTAACCACTTATCCATCCATCCACCTGTTTATCTAGCCATCCACACACCCATTCATCCACCTACCCATTCATCTACCCATCCATCCATCCATCCATCCATCCATCCATCCATCCATCCATCCACCTGACTACCCACTGATCTACCCATCCAGCCATCTATCCATCCATCCACCTATCCATCCAGCCATCCGCCCCCCCATTCATCCATCCAACCATCCATCCAACAAGTATATACACTAATAATGCTAACATGGTCTGTGGAGGGGGCATGTCATCATTTGAATTCCAGAGATGGAGTCAAATGCCTTTTTTTTGTTGTTTTTGGATCCGGTCGTGGGGCCTGAACTCTGGGCCTGGGCGCTGTCCCTCAGCTCTTCAGCTCAAGGCCAGTGCTCTACCACTTGAGTCACAGCTCCACTTCCGGCTTTCCGGCTTTTTTAATTTTGCTTATGTGGTGCTGAGGAATCGAACCCAGGGCCTCAGGCATGCAAGGCAAGCGCTCTACCACTGAGCCATCTTCCCAGCCCTCAAATGCCTTTTTAAATGATATGCAAAACCTTACCCTTTGAACAGTACTAAAATCCAGAAAACTCTAAACACTGGGGATTATTTTGTATTTGGAGACACTTTATGAGCAACACAACCTGATGTGCCTGTGGTCCCAGGTGCAAAGAAGGTAACCGTTAGGAGGTTGAAGTCTGAAACCAGCCCTTTATAAAAATTCAAGAGCCTATGTCAAAAATAGCAACAGCAAAAAGGGGTTGGGAGACCTGCCTAGTAAGTGGGAGGTCTTGAGTTCAAACCCTGTGTATGTATATAACATGATTTACAAGTGAAAAATTAGCAGCCACTAAATGCCTCACAAGAATCAAAATTTTACTGTGTAGTGTTGATTAAAGTTAAATTCTGGTAAATATTAACCGTAACACTTGAGGAACTTGGGATGAGACCTCGGTAAGGACAGGCACCCCGGCTATGGCCAGCACATGCATATGGGTTGCACAGCCTCCTCCTGCCAGGGGACTAAGGCAAAAACACTGCTGAAAGATGGGAAACCCCTCTACAAACACAGCTTCAGTTCCATGTGCCCCTCCTCAGAAAGCAAAGGGCCACTGTTTCCAAGGACTTGACTGTCACCGGTCATTAATAACTCTGCCATCCCATCCTCTGAGAGTCGCCCTTCAAAGGAAGGAACAGCATAATTTAGCATTGGTTTGTTGTGGGGTGAATGATTTCAGAATTCCTTCCCCATCCAAATTTGGACATAAAGATGCTCCAACTGGGCACCAGTGGCTCACTCCTGCAATCCTAGGTACTCTGGAGGCTGAGATGTGAGGGTCACTATTCTAAGCCAGCCCAGGCAGGAAAATCCATGGGACTCTTATATCCAATGAATCACAAAAAAGCCAGAGGTGGAGCTATGGCTCAAATGGTAGAGTGCTAGCCTTGAGTGAAAAAGCTCAAGGACAGCACACAGGCCCTGAGTTCAACCTCCAGGACTGGCCTGTGCGCGCGCATGCACGCACGCACGCACGCGCACGTGTGTGCACATACACAGGAGGTTGAGTACCAGGCCACACTGCCCTCCAGTAAGGCTCCTCCAAGACTGTGTGAGAAGCCTGTGGATGAAGGAGTGCTGCTGCTTTAGGTGAAGAAGTGCAAGTCCTCTCCCAGGAGTCTGACTTGGGGTGAGTAGTCACATCTTCAGATTTGTGTGGGACAAGGAGTCCCTCTCTCCTTGTTGAGGACCAAGGAGTTGGGCCCATGTAACCCGGCATGTGCTGTTGCACAGCAGGGAAACACGATTTTTTTTTTTTGTTAAGTTTATGTTGGTGAGGTGCTGGGTGATTACTATCATCATTGGTCCGAGAATGCCTTTATTTCACTTCCCTTTTTAAAAATGTATTACGTGTCAGGTGCCATTAGCTCATGCCTGTAATTCTAGCTCCTCAGGAGGCTGAGATCTGAGGTTCATGGTTCAAAGCCAGCCTGGGCAGGAAAGTGGGGGAGACTCTTATCTCCAATCAAACACCAGAAAGGGAAGTGGCCCTGTGGCTCAAATGATAAAGTGCCATCCTTGAGCAAAAAAGTTCAGGGGCAGCACCCAGGCCCTGAGTTCAAACTCCAGTACACACACACACACACACACACACACACACACACACACAAATATATTTGACACAGTCTACAAATTTATATGTGCCGTTATTATATTTATGTACAATTATATATTATTGCATCTTATATACATAATCACAACATATTGTACCACATAATCATGTAATAATATCGGCTATCTATTATATATAATTACAGCCACATCATATCATGAGTATTATTCCTGCTGTTACTACCCTATTTTGGGGGTGGAGGGGGGGTGGGGATAAGCTGGCCGGAGAGAAACTACCATCAAGTCCTGTGCTGTTTGGTGGCCAAAGGACAAAAATAAAGGAGGTGGGGGGGGGGGGAAGCAGAGACCGAACTAAAAACACCCCAAGTAGGAATGCGACCTGGAGGGCGGTGCTGCACCCCGCCCGCCCTGTTCCCTCCTTTCCCACCGGGCTGAGAGCGCGAGGTTAAAATAAGAAGGCGGACCGCCCCCTTAGCGTGGTGTCTGCCTGGCCGTGGGGGGCCGGAGGGGGCTGGAAATAGCCACTGGGGTGGGAAAAGCCAGCTTGGCGAGCGGAGCGGGAGGCTGCGCCCCGCCCGGCCGCGGCGGGGTAAACAGGACTCGGGGTGCCGCGGGGCTGCGCGGGGTGGGGGCGAAGCCGGGCGCGCGCACCGCGGGGGAGGGGAGGGGGGAGAGGGGTGAGGGGAGGGAGGGAGGGGAGGGGAGGGGGGAGGGAGGAAGGGGAGGGGGGAGGGAGGGAGGGGAGGGGGGAGAGCCCCCCCCCCCGCCCCCAGGCGGCTGTCTTTAACACAAACACTTCGTTAATAAACAGTTCGGGATTCTGTTTTGTTCTCAAGCCCCTCGGAGAAACTTTCCCGGCTCCCAGCGCAGGCAAAGCCGGGGGGCCGCGGGGAGGGGCGCGCGAAGCACCGGCGGGCCGGGGTCCCCCCAGACTCAGGGATGTGGGGTGAACAGCGGGAAGGGGGCGCCGAGGAGCCCCAGGAGCCCCCCCTCCCCCCCACACACACAACGCCGAGGGTTTGGGGTGAAAAGGTGAGAGAGGGGTTCCCGGAAAGCCCGATTTTCAGGGAACTTGGGGATGAGAGGAGTCGGGGACTGACTTCTTGATCAACGAGTGAGAAGAGGGGTTCCAGGGAGGAACCCCCCCCAAAAAACCCTGAGTATGCCCCATGGCCCAAAGGAAAAAGTAGCTTCTGGGACACCCCAAATCTCTTTTTGGTCAAAGAGTGAGAAAGGGAGCTCCAGGGACCCCCTAAAACAGGTAGCTCCTGGGGTACCCCAAAACTAGGAATGAGCGGCCAAAACGAGAAGAGCGCCCCTCCTTCACTGGGGGAGCTTGAGGCTCTCGACACAAGGGTTCCCCCGTGGGGCGCCCCAATTTCAGGAAACTCGGGGCGCTCTGTGAGAGGAGATCTCCGGGCGCCCCTCACTCAGTTCAAGATTTGGGAGTGAACAGTCGGTTCCGGGGAACCCCCAGGCAGGGCGTTTTTCGGGGTAGGAGCGGGGGGACCTCGCGAGCCCCGACATGGAGAGATCCAAGTAGGAACCCCCCACCTTTGGAGACTGTGGATGGAGAGTGAGGGGGGGGCTCCTGAGCGCCCCCAATTCGGCGCGTGTGAGCGTAAACGCCAAGAGGGGGTCCCCCCTCAGCGCCCCTCACTTCGGGAAGTTTTCTAACAAGTGAAGCGACGCGTGCGTCCGCCACTGGGGTTCACAAGAGGAAGGGGGCGTCGCCAGAGGGGGCCCCCCCCAAACTCAACCGGACCAAGAGGCGAGGTTCCCCCTCGCCCCGGGACGCGGTACCTCGGAGGCGTGGGGTGCTCGGTCGGATGTGCTCCCCGACCCGCGACGCCCCCCCATCTCCGAGCGGGGTCCCCTGCCCCCCCCAGCCACACCCCGCACTGCCCCGGCCGGGCCGGATGGCGTCGGTCACCTGGAGTTCGGGCCGGGAGTTCGGGCAGCGGCTCCCGCGGCGGCGGCTGCGTGTTGGTCCCCGTTGGTAAGTAACAGTCTCCACGGCTACAGTCTCTATGGCGGCGCTGGCGGCGGCGGCTCCTCCTCCGGCTCCCGCCGCCCGCCCGGCCGCCGGCCTCTCGTCGCCCGCCAGTCCACCCGCCGCGACAAGGGGCGGGGCGCGCACCTCTAACGGCCCGCCCACGCCCCTCCTCCAACGGGCGCGGGGAGGGCGGGGCGCGGGGCTACGCGGTGTCCCAGTGGCTGCGCGAGGTGCCTGTTACGAGGGGGCGTGCCCCAGCCGGGAAGAAGCAGAGGATCGGCCAATCGCTGGGCTGGAGGGCGGGACCTGGAGGGAGGCGCGCGCGGCTCGGAGGAGGTTGGCGAAGGCGGTGGCGGCGGAGGCGCGCGCGGGCCGCGGGCAGTGGAGAGGTCTTGAGGAAGTCGGTTTCCCCGCATCCCTCTGCGGGCTTGGTTGGTACCAGCCCGCACAAGATGCGAATTTTGAGGGTTTTTTTTTTAAAGACAGAATCAATCATCATCATCTCCTGCACCATTGAAAACTATAGGCAACTACTTTTTTCCCCTATCTTATTGAATATGCATTTTCAACAAGTGTCAGAGGTTGGAGGTTTGCAGCCTGTGGTCCCCGCCTGCCTTCCTGTGTTTGCAAATAAAGTTTTATTGGAAGGAGGTCCCGTGCTCGCCTCTGAACAGGCTCAGCTAGGGGGCATTGGGGCTGGGGGGGGGGGGGGGAGGCAGACATAAAACCTAAAATACTTACTATCTGGTCCTGGAGGAAAATGTTTGCCAAGTGCTTCCCCACGAAGCAACTCTTCCGATGTTTCACTGCAGAAACCCTAGGCGTCAGGCAGAGGAGAAATGAAGTGAATGCATTCACCTGGGTTAAAAAAACTTCAGGGCTGGGAAGGTGGCTCTGTGGGAGAGTGCTGGCCTAGCATGCATGAAGCCCTGGGTTCGATTCCTCAGTACCACATACACAGAAAAAGCCAGAAGTGGCGCTGTGGCTCAAGTGGTAGAGTGCTAGCCTTGAGCAAAAGAAGCTCAGGGTCAGTGCCCAGGCCCTGAGTTCAAGCCCCAGGACTGGCAAAAAAAAGAAAAAAAAAAAAAGAAAAGAAAAGAAACAAAAAAACAAAACAAACCTTCAAAACAGGTGCTGTGGCTCATGCTTAGTGCCAAGCATGAATATAGCATCACACTTAGACTAATAAGTTTCACTCAATTTATTCAAACACTTGGAATATATCAATATTAGTCCACACCAATAACTCTTAGACTCAATTCTACTGAGCATGGCTCATACCCAGAGAGCTCATGTGGCAGGTCACTTGGTCCAAAGATCAAGGGGGGGGGTCAGTCAAGGTTGTCCTCTGGGCTGCTCTGAATAGTTGGATGGAGTAATGGCCGCCTTGGGGGGGGGGTGTTGTTCAAGTGAAGGGTCAGTCCCACGTGGAGTTCTCTCACTGGGGAAGGTCATCTCTGCTCCGCTGCCTTGGGTTTTTATATGTTTGAGGCTGGGCGTCTTCTCTTCTGGTTATCCCTGCAGGTTCTCCGGCAGCAGGATGCCCTGGTAACGTCTTCAGCTCTGGGTGTGACCTTATCTCTGTATTCCATGCTACGTAGTTCTAACTCCCAGTTTCACAGCTGAATATTTCATAGCACACATACACTCGATATTCCATATTCAATAACACACTATATCAATGTTCCATAATGCAATCCCAGCTACTCAGGAGGCTGAGATCTGAGGATCATGGTTTGGAGCCAGCCCAGGCAGGAAAGTCTGTGAGACTCTTATCCCCAGTGAACCACCAAAAAGCCAGAAGTGGAGCTGTGGTTCAAGTGGTAGAGTGCCAGCCTTGAGTAAAAAAGCTCAGGGACAGGACAGCGCCCAGGTTCTGAGTTCAAGTCTGAGGACTGGTGTGTGCGTGCATGCACATGCACATACACACACACACCAGACAGAAATGAAAAACAAAAAACACTCCAACCCAACCCTGTAGCACCAAATATGTTAGAACAAGCCTGACTCTGTAATCTCTGGGGGATTTTTTCTTGGTAGTTTGTGTGTGTGTGTGTGTGTGTGTGAGAGAGAGAGAGAGAGAGAGAGAGAGACAGAGAGACAGAGAGACAGAGAGACAGAGAGACAGAGAGACAGAGACAGAGACAGAGACAGTGACAGAGAGACAGACACAGAGACATAGATCTCCACTTTGGTTTTTTTTAGTGATTGATTGGAGATAAGAGTCTCACAGACTTTTCTGTCCAGACTGGCTCTGAATCCTGATCCTCAGATCTCAGCCTCCTGAGTAGCTAGGATGACACCTGTGGGCCACCAGGGCTTCTCATGGACAGTAATCTCTAAGTCAGTCCTTAGAAGAGAGCGGGGATTCCAGCTATGGAAGGTAAGAGTTGCTTTCACTAGCCTCTTGAGCCAACTGCAGCCTAGCATCAGGTCCTAGCCTCCAGTGAGGAGAGCCATCTTCTCCCCTGCCATGAGGAAGGAAGGAAGGGACATTGAATGACACCTGTCCAGAGAGGTCCAGCCTCACTGTTGAGCCCCAGACCAAAGGCAATGCTTGGAAGGCCGCCTGGCTGCTCCAAGGGAGGCCTAAGCCACCCCACCCCCACCCCAGTCATCACCACATGGCTGTTATCCATTAGTATGTGAAAAATTTTAAAACTACCATGTGAAACTGGGTGCCAGTGGCTCACAGCTGTCATCCTAGCTCCTCAGGAAGCTGAAATCTGAGGATCACAGTTCAAAGCCAGCCGGGCAGGAAAGTCTGTGAGAATCTTATTTCCAATGAACCACCAGAAAACCAGAAGTGGTGCTGTGGCTCAAGTGGTAGAGCACTAGCCTTGAGCTGAAGAGTCCAGGAACAGCGCCCAGGTCCAGAGTTCAAGCCCCACAACCAACAAAACAAAACAAAACAAACCTACCATGTGGCTATCTGGCCTTGGTGGCTCACACCTGTCATCCTAATTACGCAGGAGGCTGAGATCTGCGGACCATAGTTTGAAGCCAGCCTGGGTAGGAAAGTCCGTGAGACTTTTTTTTTTGGGGGGGGGGATCTGGTTGTGGGGCCTGAACTCTGGGCCTGGGCGCTGTCCCTCAGCTCTTCAGCTCAAGGCTAGAGCTCTACAACTTGAGCCACAGCGCCACTTCTGGCTTTTTTCTTTTTGTTTATGTGGTGCTGAGGAATCTAACCCAGGGCCTCATGCATGCAAGGCAAGCACTCTACCACTGAGCCACCTTCCCAGCCCAAGAAACTTTCTTTTGTTTGTTTGTTTTGTTTTGCCAGTTGTGGGGCCTGAACTCTGGGCCTGGGCGCTGTCCCTCAGCTCTTCAGCTCAAGGCGAGCACTCTACCACTTGAGCCACAGCGCCACTTCTGGCTTTTTTCTTTTTGCTTATGTGGTGCTGAGGAATCAATCCCAGGGCCTCAGGCATGCAAGGCAAGCGCTCTACCACTGAGCCACCTTCTCAGCCCCCCCCCCCTTGTGAGACTCTTATCTCCAGTGAGCCACCAAAAATCCAGAAGTGGTGCTGTGGCTCAAAGTGGTAGAGCACTAGCCTTGAGCAAAAAGCTCAAGGACAGGACCCAAGCCCTGATTTCAAGCCCCTGGACTGGCACAAGGATGGGGGGTAGACAGACACAGACAGACAGACAGAGAATGCTAGCCAGCCAAATCACAGGACTTAAGAAAATTAGATAAGGCCAGAATATAAGAAAGCTGCGCCCCTGGGAACTTTCTAGATTCTAAAGAGAATCTTTCTCAGTGGCTGGAACTTTTTCCCCTCCCGCAGCTGTTTTTCTCCTTTGACAACTAGAAGGCCCTGGGAGGGTGGGCAGGAGCAGCGCGGGCTGCCGGGAGGACATTTCATTTGGCTCGGAGCTGCCTGAGCCCTCATCCTCTTGGGAGAAAAAGAAACAAAAGAAGCCTCATGCTTCCCGCCCGGGAAGAGTGGATTTGTGGTGGAAGCACCTGTGCTCTATTTAGAGCTTTTATTCTGTTTATCTATTTGTTTGCTTGCTTTGCAAGTGCCTTCTTTCTTTCTGACATCACAGTTCTCTGAGTCTAGAGCCCTTCCCTTGACAAACTGTGGTGACCTTGATTAGCCTTGGGCAGGGAAAGCTGAGCCACATAAAGCCCCTTAAAAAAAAAAAAAGAGTAGGGGTGGCTGGGAATGTGGCTGAGTGGTAGAGTGCTTGCCTAGGATGCAGGAGGCCCTGGGTTCTATTCCTCAGTATCATATACACAGAAAAAGCCAGAAGTGGTACTCTCCAGTAGCTAGCCTTGAGCGAAAGAAGCTCAGGGACAGTGCCCAGACCCTGAGTTCAAGCCCCAGGACTGGCAAAAAAAAAAAAAAAAGCATTAGCTGGGCACTGGTGGTTCACATCTGTAATCATAACTTCTCAGGAGGCTGAGATCTGAAGATCATGGTTCAAAACCTATCTCCAATAAACTACTCAGAAAAAACTGTAGCTCAAAGGGTAGAGTGCTAGCTTTGAGACGAAGCTCAAGCGTCCAAGCTCTGAGTTCAAGCCCCAGGACCAGCACACGCACACAAAAAGAACATGTGCTAAGATGAATAAATGAATGTATGAGTGAATGAGTGAGTAGTGAGTGAAGAGGGACTTACAATGCCCCATTCTGGAAGTACTTTCTTCTGGGGAGGGGGAAAGGGGATAGACAGTACACTCAATGATGTCACAAGGGGAAGGTTCCAGAAGGTTCTGGAAGGTTCCAGAAGGTTGCTTGGGGAAGGTTTGTAGAGGGAACAGCCGGTTCCCTTTCTTGCCCCCCTTGTCACCAAGGGGGTGACAAGGGCTTCCAGTTACCCGTATGTCATCTTTGCAGGAGAAACATCTGAGTGGCCACATGTCTCAGCCCCTGAAGCTATGCCAGGATGACCAGAGCCCTGCCCTGTGAAGGCTGGCACCCTGTAGTATCCCTGTATCCATCTGAAAAGCAGGTGCGTGTGACTCTCTCAGACCCGAGCTTAGCGCTTATGCAGAGCCGCTGTGCCATTTATTTTTTGGTTGTGGGACTTGAACTCAGGGCCTGGGCACTGTTCCTGAGCTCTCACTCATGGCTCTACTAATTTGAGCCACAGCTCTACTTTCTGCTTTTCAGGTAGTTCACTGGAGATCGTAGTCTCCTGGGCTTTCCTGCCCAGGCTGGGTTTGAACCTCAATCCTCAGTTCTCAGCCTCCTGAGTAGCTAGGATGACAGGTGTGAGCCACCAGCAACCAGCCCACTGTATTGCAATTGTTACTTTGTTATTGTCTACTGCTGCCTGGGTTGATGTTCCTTAATTGGAGATGGGAGTCTCTCATCCTTTTCTGCCCAGCTTGGCCTCAAACCATAATCCTCCTGATTTCAGTCTCCCAGGTAGCTAAGAGTATGGAGCTGAACCAGACACAGTGGCTCATTTCTGTAATCCCAGCTAGTCAGGAGGTAGAGATAGGAAGCCTTGTATTCCAAGAGCAGTCCTGGGCAAAAGCAGGAGATCTCACCTGAAAAACAAATGAAAAACAAAAAAGGACTAGAAATATAGCACAAGTCTCTGAGTTCAAGACCCCGGCAGGGCTAAAAGTGAATAAAGAAAGAAAATGTATTGCAGATTATGTCTAAATATAAATCATGCTGTGCAAGCAAGGTACATGGCCATCTGAAGACCTTTGTGTGTGCAGGAAGTCTTGGAACCAAATCCATCAAGAATACCAAGAGATACCCATCTTCAGCATAAATTGACAGGGTAAATAAAGGTGGTCCTGTCAGAATATCTTCCCTCTTCAGAGCCTTCAAATTGTTTTGTAGAAAAACCTACAGACCTAGTCCTCATAGTCTAACCATTTGAGAGTCTTTTCTTTTTTTTCTGGAAACACAGATTAAATACCCTCTAAACTTCCATGTCTCTCTCATCTGGCATACAAACCATCTCCCCTTTTCCTAGGCCCAGGACAGACATGACTAATGGATCATAGGATTCCTGGCAGACATGAGCAATGGATGGGTGTTGAGCCCTAGTCCTGTCTTGCTAAGTTCCCTGCTCTTCTGCCTTGCAGTACAATGAAGAGTGATCCTTACAAACCTGGAAGGGCAGAGGCCCCGGTAACTCAAGAACAGGAGCCCCAGCCCCTCAAAGTGGACAAGAATTTAGCTCAAGGTATGTGCTGCCCACGGCATGAAGGAGAGAGAGAAGCAATGATTCCTTAAAGGGATCCAAGGCTTCCTTGCCCGGGACCCTGCTGGAGCACTCTGAAAGTCTCATTTGCATACAAGATCAATTTGCATATGTTCCCTTATTTGCATACATGATATTTGCATACAAACTCATCTTCTGCATGCATAAGCAACAATGGCTTAATATACCAATATGAAAATGTGACTATCACAGACTGCCTGAGGCTAGCTGGTTTATTACAATCCCTTCCCCTCAAGCAAGCCATGATCCTCCCAATCTCCTGGAAGTGGAGGGGCTTACCACCACACTGCTCAGCTTCCTGCTGGAGGAGGAGGATGGTGATCTCACTGTGATTCTCCCGATCTCTCCCATTCCAGTAACTGGGATTACAGGTGTGAGCCATTGCATCCAGCCTTCAATTTTCTTAAATGCTTGAAAAGGCTTAGAATAAGTTGCTGGAAGGCCTCATGAAAAATTAAAAATGCAGAAGAAGTTTGAGTGGACCAGTGTTGACTGTGCATCGAAACATACCCCTACCTCTGCTTCTTGTCTTTGCAAACTATAGGATCTCTATGTAATAGTCAGACAGTGCTGGGTAACAAAGATCTCTACTCAAGAGTATTGCGGGAATAACTCAACACTCAGTACCTTAGGCCCAAAAGGACCCCCACTAACAGCCCAAAGTTGCTAACTAACTAAAACTCCATGCCCCCATTCCTGGGGACTACAAACAGGTACCTCTGGACTGTGGACCACCCACCGTGATGGAGCTGTCCTCCTCCGGCTTTCAAAGCATGGGCCTGGCCATGAGATCCCTGTGACCATCCCTGAACTATTTCAAGAGTCAGTCGACCGCTTTGGTGCTTATCCAGCCCTGGCAACGAAGAACAGCAAAAGCTGGGACACTCTGAGCTTCAGTCAGTATTATGAAGCCTGCCGCAAGGCCGCCAAAGCCTTGATTAAGGTAGGTGGGTGTTTGTCACCATCCAGGATGTCTCTGTCTCTCTGTCTCCGTGTCTATCTGTCTGTCTCTCTCTGTCTCACACACACACACACACACATGCACACACACACATGCACGCATGTACATACAAAACACATGCATGTCTAGTACAAAATCCTCAAAATCTACAAGGCACCAAAACACACAAATGTTCTTCAGTGAATATTGTTCCTCTAATCTTTAATCATCAATTATCCAATTACTCTCCAGGGAGGGAGCAACCTTTGTCCTGTGTGTGTGTGTGTGTGTGTGTGTGTGTGTGTGTGTGTGTGTGTGAGAGAGAGAGAGAGAGAGAGAGAGAGAGAGAGAGAGAGAGAAAGAGATGGGATTTGAACTCAGGACATGAGCACTGTTCCTGAGCTCTTTTGCTAAAAGCTAGCACTCTTACCACAGGTCTGCTTCCAGTCTTCCAGTTTCTAGGACTTGCTGGGCACTGGTGGCTCACGCCTGTAATCCTAGCTACTAAGGAGTCTGAGATCTGAGGATCAAAGTTCAAAGCCAGCCTAGACAAGGAAAGTCCATGAGACTCTTATCTCCAATGAACCAACCAAAAACTGAAAGTGGCACTGTGACTCAAGTGGTAGAGCATTCACTTGAGCTGAAGAGCTCAAGGCCCAGAGTTCAAGCCCCACGAGTCTCTAGGACTTTTCTGCCAGGGCTGGCTTCAAACCATGATCCTTAGATCTCAGACTCCTGAGTAGCTAGGATTACTGGCATGAGCCTGGCACCCAGCCCTGAGCTTTTTCACTTAAGGCTGGTGCTTTACCACTTGAGCCACAGCTCCACTTCTGGCTTTTGGGTGGTTAATTGGAGAGAAGAGTCTCACGTAGAGGAAACAGACAAAAGCACCCACACTCACAAGCAACCTCCTAGGTTTGAGGCTCAAAGCTGGCTGGCCAAAATGGAGCCCACGTTTTGAGTCTATTCTGTCCCATAGTAAGGATGAGATCAAAGCTAACTCACCTGGGGGCTCCTTCACGGCTGTCCTCTCTGTCCCCCCTCCCCCAGCTGGGCTTGGAGCGCTTCCACGGTGTCGGCATCCTGGGCTTCAACTCGGTTGAGTGGTTCATTGCGGCCCTCGGGGCGATCATGGCAGGGTAAGTTTGGCGACATGGTGCATTGTGGGTGACGAGCTGCTGCCCGGGGCTGGGCAGTGCTGGACCGCCTCAGACACCAGCAGGAATTTCAGATGGAGCCCTGGGGTCAACAGGCAGGTGTCTGTGGTCTTTGCTTCTGATTGTAGGCTAGGGTATAACATTTTTCTTACCATAGTGGTCCAGGATGAGTCTTAACTTCAGCTGCAGAGCTCTGAAACAATGATCACAGAGAATAGCTACAGATTTCTACTTATGTGCTAAACATCCTATAAAAGCTCAGAATAGGGAACTGCCATGCTGTTCATGAGGAAACTGAGGCTTGGACAGCCAATGAACAACAGAGCCTGCACCCCAAACTAGATTCTTGACAGAGGGGGAGGAGGGGGAGAGAGAAAGACAGGCAGAGACAGACAGAGATTGTGGGTAGACTTCCTTACCTCACTGTTTTTTTGTTCTGTGTCAAGTTACCATAAGGAGGGTTCAAGCCTGAAAATGACCCCTCAAAGAAAAAAAAGCAGCTGAGCACATCCTAGCCACTCGGGAGGCTGAGATCTAGAGGATAGAGGTTTGAAGCCAGCCCAGGCAGGAATGTCGGAGAGACTCTTATCTCCAATTAACCAGCAAAAAGCTAGACTGGGGGCATGTCAGTGGTGACAGAGCACCAACTGTGAGCAAGAAAGCCAAGTCTGAACTAGGTCCTGAATTCAAGCTACAAAGAAGCAAAAAGGAAGGAAGGAAGGAAGAAAGGAAGGAAGGAAGGAAGGAAGGAAGGAAGGAAGGAAAGAAAGAAAGAAAGAAAGAAAGAAAGAAAGAAAGAAAGAAAGAAAGAAAGAAAGAAAGAAAGAAAAGAAAGAAGAAAAGAAGGATGGAAGGGGAAAAATCATTTTTAGTATTGTTTGTTCACCTTGGGGTCTCTCCCTCTTGGCAATAAAACAAAATGTGGGCTGGGAATGTGGCTCAAGTGACAGAGTGCTAGCCATGAGTGAAAGGAGCTCAGGGGCAGTGCCCAGGCCCTGATTCAAGCCCCAGGACTGGCAAAAATAAAAAAAGTGGTCTACCCTACAGCCCTAAAATGGGAGGAAGTCTATGGGCACCGAGGGGACTGGTCTCGGTGGGTTTTCTGGGCCCTGCAGTGGACTGAGCAGCCTCCCTGATCCCTGCCTACTCCATGCTGTGTTCCCAGACTTGGCCCAGTGTCACTTAAAGACGGAGCCAGACCAGATGAGAAGTACAAATATAACACATCTATGATGGGAAAACAAAATAGAAGTTTATTGTTTTCCTTTGTGTACCTAAGCCATTTTCTTTTCTTTAAAATAGTTTTTATTAATATTTTTAATTTTTATCCTTTTTTTTTTGCCAGTCCTGGGGCTTGAACTCAGGTCCTGGGCACTGTCCCTGAGCTTCTTTTCCTCAAGGCTAGCATTCTACCACTTGAGCCACAGCACCACTTCTGGCTTTTTCTGTGTATGTGGTACTGAGGAATCAAACCCAGGGCTTCATGCATACTAGGCAAGCACTCATTCCCAGCCAAATTTTTATCTTTAAGTAGCTGGACAAAGCTGTTTCAAGTGAACATATCAATTTATGAGTACAATGTATCTTCGTTAGTAACTCTCCTCCTATCATTCTCCCCAATTTCTCCCCTCTCCTAATCCATTTTCTAAGAAATAACCACAGATACACATGTATACACACAGAGAGGTAGAAATGTATACATACGCATGTCATAGTGTAAACTTTTAAAATTCCATTTATACGATAATTTTATAATCTAAGCTGCTTAAAATACTCAGCCAGCCTGGGCACAGGGGGCTGACCCGTTATCCTAGCTGCTCAGGAGACTGAGATTTGATTATCATGATTGGAAGCCAGCCCAGGCAGGAATACTTGTGACACTCTTCTGGCCAATTAAAACACACACACGAAAAAAGCCCAAAGTGGAGCTGTGACTCAAGTGGTGGAGTGCCTGCCTTGAACACAAAAGCTCAGAGACAATGTCCAGTCTCTGAATTCCAGCCTCAGGACTGGCGCGCGTGCGCGTGAACACACACACACACACACACACACACACAGAATATTCAGCCAAGTCAACCCCCTCTCCCCTCCCCATTCTGCCACAGAAACTTGATATTCTTTTGCTTTGACAAGCTGTGGTTTATGTGGCTGGACATTTGAGCTGCAATACCCAAGCCTGACCAGAAGGGGGCACACTTGTCCCTTATGTTCACCTCTTTTCAGTTGGGGATTTTGACTAGATTCTTTGTGTGTGTGTGCGTGTGTGTGTGTGTGTGTGGTTTTGTGTGTGTGTGTGTGTGTGTGTGTGTGTGTGTGTGTGTGTAACCATACTGGCGCGCTGTCCCCCAGCTCTTTTGCTCAAGGCTGGCATTCTACCACTTGAGCCACAGCTTCACTTCTGGCTTTTTGGTGGTTCATTGGAGATAAGAGTCAGGCTTTCCTGCCTAGGCTGGCTTTGAACCATGACTGTTAGATCTCAGCTTCCTGAGTAGCTAGGATGACAGGTGTGAGCCACTGGCACTTGGCAGTTGGTTGTGTTTTGGATACAATCATGTTTATGGGAGGGCTGGTCAGGACCTCTGTCCTCCTCCCATCATTGGTGCCTGGCCTCTACTAGACAATTTGAGAGTATCTGATGTGCACGTGTGTGTATATGTGTGTGTTACTGTGATTTGAACTCAGGAGAGGGTCTCTACCAAGAGCCATGCCTCCACCCATCTTTTGTTCTGTGTGTGTGTGTGTGTGTGTGTGTGTGTGTGTGTGTACACTTGAGAGGCAAAATGGCTTTCTCAGACTCCCACAGTGATTGAGTGAAGACTGTGTGACCCAAACTAAGGTTTGTCTGACCCCAGATCATGAATAGTAGCAACAGCAACAAGAATAGCAGTAACTGGAGAGGACCAAATAACATTAGCCAGTGGTGGCTCATACCTATAAGAGGCTGAGAGCTGAGGATCGAAATCCAAAGCCAGCTTGGGCAAGAAAGTCTGTGAGACTCTTATCTACAATAAACCACCAAAAAGCCAGGAGTGGAACTGTGGTTCAAGTGAAGCCTCAGCCTTGAGTAAGAAAGCTAAAGGAGGCTGAGAATGTGGCTTAGTGGTAGAGGGCTTGCTTTAGCATGCATGAAGTCCTGGGTTCAGTTCCTCTATACCACATAAACAGAAAAAGCCAGAAGTGGTGCTGTGGCTCAAGTGGTAGAGTGCTAACCTTGAGCAAAAGAAGCCCAGGGACAGTGCCCAGGACCTGAGTTCAAGCCCCAGGACTGGCAAAAAAAAAAATTAAAAATAAAAATAAAAGAAAGGTAAAGGACAGCACCCAAGTCCTGACTTCCACCCCCAGTACTGGCACAAAACACTGGCAGGGGGGAGGAGGGGATCTGCAGATGTCAATGGTAAGAACCCTCATATGATTTTTTTTGTTTTCCAAATTTCTTCTGAGCATGTATCACCCTTGCCTTCAGCGAATGGAGATAAATGTTAAGTTCAGGCTGGACGCTGGGGTGGCATGTGCAGGGTGAACTCAGACGTCAGAGCACACCTTGGGTCCGATCTTGGGCCCTCTGCTATCCTGTCGCCTGTGAAATGGAGGATGATCATCTCATAGGACTGTAGGCAGACTCAGTGAGACCCAGCCAGCATGGAGATGGTGGTGTGCATTCACAAACAGCAGGCACGGTGGGGGCGGGGCTTAAGTGGTAGGGGTATGGCTACAGGGCTGGTGTGGCTCAAGTAGGGGAGTCTGGCTAGAATATCAGGGCAGCAGGGCATGTGTTAGGGGCGTGGTTAGAGTGACAGGTGGGAATCAAGCAGCAGGGGTGTGGCTAGAGTGGTGGGCGTTGGCTGGACTATTGGAGGCGTGGCTATAAACATCGGGGCGTGGCTATACTGTTGAGGATGGAGTTAGACTGGTGGGGCAGAGCTGAAGAACCAGGCATGACTATAAGGGCTGAGGCGTGGTTATTGTAACGGGGCGGGGCTTAAGTGCTAGAGGCGTGGCTATAAGCACCAGGGGGTGTGGCTAGCAGGGTGGGCGTGTCCAATGGGTGATGGGCGTGGCTATCACTGTGGAACAGGGCTCCAGTGTTAGAGCGCATGCCTTGCAAGCAAGGAAGTCCTGAGTTCAAACCTCAGGACCACCAAAAACCACAACAGGAGGCCTGGAGCCAAAACAAATCCTCTGTTTATTCCAGGTGGTATTAAATCACTAACACACACACACGCCTGTGTTTTCCTTCCCCAGGGGCCTCTGCGTTGGCATTTACGCCACCAACTCTTCGGAAGCTTGTCACTATGTCATCACGCATGCCAAGGTGGACATCCTGCTGGTAGAGAACGACCTCCAATTACGCAAGATCCTCTCGGTGAGGCCTCGCCTGCCAGTCACCCGGTGACGACAAGGCCGGGGCTGGTGACTTAGGTGATAGCCAAGTGGGGTGATGGGGTGCACCCCAGGAACAGGTGCGATTTCACTGGTCATAATGCAGCATGGCCTAAAAGCTGCCTTGATCTCCCTGCGCTGCCCTGAGCCACAGGGGAGAACCCCAGGGGTCCCCACCCCAGGCTGGTTGTGCTCAGTCAGACAGAGCAATGCTGGGATGGTGAAAGAAAAGCTGGAGTTGCCACAGGGGAGTGGGGGGGGGACCCCAAAGCCCAGAGAGATCTCTTTCAGATCCCACAGGATGGGCTGGAGACCCTGAAGGCAATCATCCAGTACAAGGAGCCCATGACCAGCCGCGACAACCTGTACTGTGTAAGCCGCTGGGGGGTGGGGGGGCACCCCCTTCTCTACCTTGTCTTGTTTTTCTTCTCTACCTTGTCTTGTTTTTCTTCTCTACCTTGTCTTGTTTTTCTTCTCTACCTTGTCTTGTTTTTCTTCTCTACCTTGTCTTGTTTTTCTTCGTGGTCTTTGGAAGACTAAGAAGTGTTTTAATTCTGGCCCAGTTCATCCAACTGTTTTGTGTATGCCGGTACCAGGGTTTGAAGTTAGGGCCTTGCTCAGCTTGATTGCTGGTACTCTTGCACTTGAGCCATGCCTCCAGCCCTGCTTTTTGCTGGTTAGTTGGAGTTGGAGATCGTTTTCTGATAGGGGTGACCTCTAAGTTGTGATCCTCTGGATCTCAGCCTCCTATGTAGCTTAGGGTTAGCATTTTTCCCCCGTTTGTGCTTTTGGTGTTATATCTTAGAAATCTGTGTTTACTGGAATGACTAGACAGTCACCGATGAATATTGGCAGGTACTGGATATGGTCCTGGAAAGACCTCATCTGCACTCTTCTAAGAGTATGGGTCACCTAGAAGCTTTCTTTGTTAGAAGGGAATCCTGACAACAAGATTGCATTTTGGGCAGATGATTCATGTAATCTGCTACCTGGGGTGCTGTGGGGGCGCTGAGCTGCTTCCTTATTACCTCCTACAAGGCCGTAGAGTTCTTCCTGTTGACGTAACAAAAAGATCTCCAAGGGGTTGGAAAGGTGGCTCAGTGGTAGAGTGCTTGCTTTGCATGCATGAGGCCCTGGGTTCGATTCCTCAGCACCACATAAGCAGAAAAGGCTGGAAGTGGCACTGTGACTCAAGTGGTAGAGGGCTCACCTTGAGCTGAAGAGCTCAGGGACAGCACCCAGGCCCTGATTTTAAGCCCCAGGACTGGCAAAACAAACAAACAAAAAACCCTACAACTCAAATAGTTCTTCACACCTGTCATCCCAGGTACACAGGAAGAATCAGTAGTGAATCATGTTTTGGGACAGTCTAATACACAAGTCGATATTAGAGAAGAACGAATTCAACAAGGTCTGGATATGAGGCCTCGAGGTCAAACCCCAGTACTATTCCTCCTCCAAAACAAATTACTTTAGATACATATTCATTAGAAACAAAAGCCAAAGAATAAACTCAGCATGGAAACTGGGAAACAGCAGAATAAGACAATTCTTGGGTGTGTGCTGGGTATGAATTTACAGACCCAACAGCTTGGAGGGAGGGGGTGGCCCCATGTGTCCCTGACTGGGTCAGGGCAGCACATTCTACAGCCAGCTCCCGTCTACAGATGCCACGGATAGGCATTCAGCAAGCTGCTAAGGAGACACCCCAGTGCAGGAGGGCTTAGCATGTCTCTCAGAATGCAGGGATGACCAAAGGGATTTTTCCATGTCCCCATCCATTGGAGATTCCAGCACATGTGTGCCTGGCTGGAGGTACGTGATGCTAGGGGTTCTGCAAGTGACATCACCACATACACCCCCCCCTCAGTGCCTTGTTGAGGTTTGGTGGTAAAATTCCTTTGTCCTCCCCCTCCTCCCTCTCTTTCCTCTCCTTCCCCTCTCCCTCTCCTACTCTCCCCCCCTCTTCTTTTATTCTTCTATACTGGAAAGTGAACTCAAGGCTTCATGCTTGCCAGACAGGTGCTCTACCACTTGAACCACACCTCCAGCCCCTTTTGTCATTGGTTATTTTTGAGGTAGGGTCTTGATTTCTGCCCAGGCCAGCCTAGACTGCAGTCTTCCTACTTATGCTTCCCTGGGTTGTCAGGGATGACAGGCAGGTGCCACTGCACCCAGCCATTGTGCTTCTCCTGAATAACAGATGTGTGTCACCACACCCTGGAATCTCTCTAGAACTTTTCTGCTTGATCTAATGTCAAACTGCAATCCTCCTGATCTCTGCCTCCCAAGCAGCTAGGATTACAGACATGAGCCATGGAGTTTCTGCACGGGAAAGTATTCACCAACTTGGATGGTGGTAAGAGCACAAGGCTCTGTCTTTCAGCCATATTGAGCTGCCTGTTAGCTCCTGGTTGTTGGCTATGAAGAGATAACACCTACTCTCAGTAGGGTCACTATTGATTGCAACCTGGCCCCCGTTAGTTTAAGCAAAAGAAGATAATTTGATGGCTCATGTAATTACAGCCCAGTGTGTGGATTTCAGGCATGTTGAAACCAGGAGGTCAAAGACTCTGAGCTTTATTTTGCTCTCTCAGTTTTTTCTTCCTTTCTTCCTTTCTTCCTTTCTTCCTTCCTTTCTTTCTTTCTTTCTTTCTTTCTTTCTTTCTTTCCTTCTTTCTTTGCTTCCTTCCTTCTTTTTTTTTTTTTTTTTGCATGTGTGTGTGTGCTGGCACTGGAACTTGAACCCAGTCCCTTAGCTTTTTTACTCAAGGTTGAGTCACAGCTCCACTTCTGGTTTTTTGCTGGTTAATTGGAAATAAGTCTCGTGGACCTTCCTGCCCAAGCTGGCTTTGAACCATGATCCCAGCACTTGGGTGTCCCAGCATTCTCAGCCCAAGCCTTCATCTTCACTCTGATTGGGCTACCTGAAGTCACATGTCCAGGCCTTATCCAATCACTGTGGTCCCAGGCTGCTGGACTCCTTTGGCTTCAGCCAATCAGGCTTGTTCTCGAGAGGGGTCTTTGGGGAGAAGATGGAGGGCGGGGGACTGGGCGGAAGGAGGGGTCTCCATCTTCTGCCCGCCTCTGCCCCCACCCCTCAGTGGGATGATTTCATGGAGCTCGGCAACTACGTTTCTGAGGTCCAGCTGGACCGCATCATCTTGAGCCAGAGAGCCAATCAGTGCGCTGTACTCATCTACACCTCGGGGACCGTGGGAAAGCCCAAAGGCGTGATGCTCAGCCACGACAACGTGAGCCACACGGAGGGAGGGGGTACGGGGGGGGGACAGGGTCACCATCATGGGGGGGGGTTCGCAGAGCTGGGGGTGGCGCTGAATTTCGGGAGCAGCAGGGGTCAAGGATTGAGTTTGGGGGTTGGGGGGAGGTTGACCCAGGTCCAAACCTAGCTCTGTGCAGTGAATGGGGTGTCTGACATCTCTGGGTGTCATGCTTCCTTGCTGGTGGTGGCTCTGAAGATGAAAAGGTCTCCTATTTCTAGGGAGCATAAAACGGTGTTGGACAATATAATCACATGGGGGCAGTGAGTCTGATCCTAGTCTAGAGGGCAAAGCGGATTTCTCTTTTAATACTGGAGTTAGAACTCAGGATCTCCCACTTGCCCGGCAGCGGCTCTACCCTTAAGCCACGCCCCTGGCGCTTGAGCCACGCCTCTCGCGCAAGCCACGCCTGATCACCCAAGCCACGCCCTCTTCCACCAAAGCCAACTGGGTTTTGTGGTTTGTTTGTTTGTTAGTTTTGCCCAGACAGCAATACTCTTATTATCTATGCTTCCCACAAAGATGGAACCACAGGCCCAACACCACCACACTCTGGGCTCCAAGAAGGATGATGTTTGATGTGGCGTCCACTTTGGACCCATTCCTGGACTCCCTTCAGATACCCAAACCTTCAGAGGTGCCTTACAGAGAATGGCATGGTATTTGCCTGGAACCCTCCGGTAGATCTGACTGAGGATCGTGGTTCAAAGCCAGCCAGGACAAGAAAGTCCATGAGGTTCTTCTCTCCAATTAACCACAAACCAAACAAACCAGAAGTGGCTCAAGTGGTAGAGAGCTAACCTTGAGCGAAAAAGCTAAGGGACAGCGTCCAAGCCCTGAGTTCAAGTCCCAGTGCAGGCACTTAACAAAACAAACAAACAAAAAAAGGCGTTGGGCGAAGCCGGGCGCTGGTGGCTCATGCCTGTAATCCTAGCTACTCAGGAGGCTGAGATCTGAGGATCGCGGTTCAAAGCCAGCCCGGGCAGGAAAGACCGTGAGACTCCTATCTCCAATAAACCACCAGAAAACCAGAAATGGCGCTGTAGCTCAAGTGGTAGAGCGCTTGCCTTGAGCTGAAGAGCTGAGGGACAGCGCCCAGGCCCAGAGTTCAAGCCCCCACGACCGACAAAAAAAAAAAAAAAAAAAAAAAAAGGCGTTGGGCGAGGTTGAAGTTGTTCATGTTGCCCTGTGTTCTAGATCACATGGATGGCTGGGGCGATGGTGAGGGACCTGGGGCTTAATGAGATGTCAGGGAAGCAGGAGATGGTGGTCAGCTACCTGCCCCTCAGCCACATTGCTGCCCAGATGATGGACATTTGGATACCCATCAAGATCGGGGCGCTCACGTTCTTCGCTCAACCAGATGCGCTCAAGGTGCGGCTGAGGGAGGCCCAGGGCCCATTGTATCTTCCCTCCCTTGGGAATGGAGCTGATTCTACTGGACAGGTGTTTGGTGAAGCTAAAGATCTAACACTTTTTTTTTCTCTGTGTTCTTGTCAACTCATTGAATCACATTGGGAACAGCTAACCACATTTCTTTTAGTTTTAAGCATTATCCCAAAGTACAGTTAAAGTCATTGTACCATGAACAATCCAAGATTAGGATGGAAATGTCATCCTAGCTACTCAAGAAGCTGAGATCTGAAGATCATGGTTCAAAGCCAGCATGGACAAGAAAGTCTGTGAGACTCTTATCTCCAAATAACCACCAGAAAACCAGAAGTGGTGCTGTGGCTTAAGTGGTGGAATGCTAGCCAACTCCTAGGTTTGAATCAAGTCCCAGGGCTGGCACATACACAAAAAAATATGAAAGCTCCAAAATTGAGCTTTTGGTAGCAAAGTCTGATATAAACAAGATTCCATTTATGGTGCCTATTTTATCCTCCTTACTAAGCAAATGTCTATATTTTAATGAAGAAATAATGTGATATTGTGCAAATTTTCTCAGACGTTATTGGAGGAGTCATGTAATGGAAGGTACACTGTATCCCCCCACTTTTTTATTTTTTGGTGCCAGTCTTGGGGCTTGAACTCAGGGTCAGGGCACTTGAGCTCTTTTACTCAAGGCTAATGCTCTTTTCACTTGAGTCACAGCTCCACTTCTGGCTTTTTTTGGGGGGGTTGTTTAATGGAGGGTAGTTTAACCCCTGGGCTAGTATTAAACTGTGATTCTCAGATCTCAGCCACCTGAGCAGCTAGGATTATAGGCATGAGCCACCAGCACCTGGCTTAAGGTGCCATTTTTGGAGACAGTCCTTTCTGGAGGTTCTTGGAAGAGAATCCTTTGTTTCATACAGCTCCCTCCTCCATTTTCAGAGCCAGCAGCTCATTATGCTCAAGTCTGTCTTACACACACACACACACACACACACACACACACACACACACACACACACACACACACACACACACACACACACACACACACACTTCCGCTTACATCCTCACACCCCTCCTCTCCTTTCACCCTTCTGACTCCTAAGAACACTGGTCATGTTGCTGGTCCTGGATAAGCTAGGAGGGTCTTTTTCTCAAGATTTTCAATTTCCTCAGATCAGCAAAGACTTTTTTTTTTTTTGCCATGAAAATGATGTCTTCTCAGATTCCACAGGTTGGAACCTGTTCAACCAGGCAGGCTAAATCTGAGGGTCTTGGTACTTCTTTCTAGAAGATTCTTTCTCCCATCTTCCACCTTGCTAACTCCTTGTCACTTAGTTCTCTGCTTATTTTTTTAGTCTCACTCTCTCCCTCTCTTGAATCCTCTATGATCAGCCTGAGATGCCAGATTATAGATATTTAAGAAATAATTCCTTTTTGACTAAATACATAATATGAATCCATAATACAAAAATAGGTTAGATGTAGATATTGATATATTTGAGCTTGAACTCAGGAATTCTGTTCTCATTTGAATTTTTTTGCCAACTTGAACCACACCTCCACTTTTGGCTTTTGGCCAATCTTGAATTGTTCATTATACCTGGGGATAGTGGCTTTTGGCTGATTAATTGGAGATAAGAGTCTCCATTTGAAAGAGTTTGAAAGAGTCTGACTGGATTTTGATTGGAGTCTCATTGAATCTCTAAATCTTTTTTCCTTTTTCTTTTCTTTTTTTTGTACAAGACCGGGACTTGAACTCAGTCCTTCATACTTCCACTCATTGACTAGCGAGTGGTCTACCAATTGAGCCATGCCTCCAACCCCGGAATCTCTAAACCTTGTTGGGAGAACATTGCATCCTTTTAAACAGATACGTAATGTATCCCACTACATGCTTGGACAATTTCTTTTGCCAATCACCAGGCATTGAGCATATACATTTACATCCTATACCCAAAAAAATCTTGTTTGCATTTCTCTGTGTACGTCAGTCTTTCCTTTGCCCACAAAAGGTGGTGGGATGCTTCTAAAATACTGAGGATTGTTTCCACTGTATCTTCCTTACCCCCCAGGCCCCCCCAAAAGATTAATAGTTAAACGCTGCCCCATCAAATCCCTACTGAGAGAAGAGAAAACTCGGATTGGCTGACAGCCAACCAATAAGATAGCTCTCTTAGGTTAGGACCGCCCCCTCCCCCCGCTGGTCCAATCAGCAAAGAGGAAGCTTCCACGTGGTCTTGGGGAAGGCGGGATGAGGATGGTCCCTCTCCCGCTCTGTCCCTTGCAGGGCACCTTGGTGAGCACCTTGCAGGAGGTCAAGCCGACCGCCTTCCTGGGGGTACCCCGAATTTGGGAGAAGATACACGACACAATCGAAGAAAACATCGCCAAGTCGTCGGGCTTGAAGAAGAAGGCATTTGCTTGGGCGAAACTGATTGGTTTGAAGGTCAACACCCAAAGGATGCTGGGGTAGGTGGAGGGGGCGTGGGGTGGGAGGGGAGGCCGGCCCCCCCTTTCCAGCGGAAAGGTCTCCTCTCTGCGGGGGGGGGGGGCGTTGGATCTCCCCTGGATTTGTCACAACTCCCAGGAAGCGGGACATCCCGGTGAACTACCGCATGGCCAAGACCCTGGTGTTCAGCAAGGTCAAGCATTCCCTGGGCCTGGACCGCTGCCACTCCTTCGTCAGCGGGGCGGCGCCCCTCACCCAGGAGACCTGCGAGTTCTTCCTCAGCCTGGACATCCCCATCTGCGAGTTCTACGGCATGAGCGAGACCTCGGGGCCCCACACCTACTCCAACAGCAGCAACTACAGGGTTCTCAGGTAGCAGCCTGGGCACAGCCCACCCTGAAGACACTGACACTCCCCTGCCGCCCCCCCCCCAGGGGCTGGATAGAGGTGGGGGAAGAGGGGGCTGTCACCAAGGCCCAGATAAATCCTGACTGTGTGCAGAGGGTCCTTTTATGTTCAGCTGAGATCTCCCTTTTTTGCCCTGGCTGGCTTTGAACCATGATCCTTCTGATCTCTGTAGCTGAGATTATAGTAAGAGCCACCAATCATGCCCAACATCCTGAGCAGTGTCTTAATGATTCATTGCCTCTTCCCTCATCCTCAGTACACTTGTAACCTCAGTGCATTTTCTCTCCATGGTCACCCTACCTCAAACATTGGCTCTGTGTGTGTGTGCTGTGTCTGTGGGTGTGTTGGTATTAGGATTTGAACTCTGGGCCTGGCTGTTGTCTCTCAGCTTTTCAGCTCAAGGCAAGAGCTCTGCCACTTTGAGCCACAGCACCACTTCTAGTTTTCTGGTGGTTCATTGTAGCTAAGAGTCTTAAGGACTTTCCTGCCCAGGCTGGCTTTGAGCCACGATCCTCAGATCTCAGCCTCCTGAGTAGCTAGGATGACAGGTGTGAGCCACCTGCACCTGGCTGTCCCTTAGCTTTTTCTTTCAAGGCTGGAGCTCTACCACTTGAGCCAGAGCGCCACTTCTGGCATTCATGTTGGCTAATTGGAGATAAGAGTCTCACAGACTTTCTTATCTTGGCTGGCTCTGAACTGCGATCCTCAGATCTCAGCCTCCTGAGTAGCTAGGATGACAGGTGTGAGCCACTGGCTCCCAGCCAAACCTGGGTTCTTCCTGGCTTTCTCCTGAGTGAGGCTCACCCCAGAGTGATACATAGATCCTCAGCATACCATTCATTCTGTGGTCGGCAGCTGGGTTTGTTGTAGGGTTGGGAGCATCAGTCCCAAAGGGCCACAGGCCATCAAGGCCCACAAAATCTTTTGGTCCAAAATCATCGCTGACTGTGGCAGTCTGCCTGTATTGCTAATTTTGTATGGCCCTCAAATGATGTTATACATATGCAGATGGCTCTTGGTATAGGTAAAGGGCTCCCCACCTGGCTTCACAGACCTCCTACCAGGCCGGTCCCTGCCACCCTGTCTGTTGAGCCTGGCTATCTGTCTTCTTTGTGAGACTCTCAGGAAGAAGCAGAACAACAAAAAACTTTCTTTTTCTTTGCCTATAGCACTGCCTGCTTTTACAATTCACAGTGTGTTGCTGATAAAAATTACTGGACTAGGCAAGGTGCTGATGGTTCACACCTGGAATCCTAGCTTCTTAGGAGGCTGAGATCTGAGGATTGCTATTCAGAGCCAGCCTGGGCAGGAAAGTCAAGACTCTGATCTCCAGTGAATCACCAGAAAGGTGGGAAGTGGAGGTGTGGATCAAGTCGTAGAGTGCTAGCCTTGAGTGAAAAAGCTGGACAAGCAGCATTCACTCATGAGCAAGCATGCTATGCAAAAGCCAGAAGTGAGCTTGGGACTGGTTGCTCACACCTGTAGTCCTAGCTACTCTGGAGACTGAGATCTGAGGATTATGGTTTGAAGCTAACCTGGACAGTCCATGAGACTCTTTTTTTTTTTTTTTTTTTGCCAGTCCTGGAGCTTGAACTCAGGGCCTGAGTACTGTCCCTGAGCTTCTTTGGCTCAAGGCCAGCACTCTACCACTTGAGCCACAGCACCACTTCTGGCTTTTTCTGTGGATGTCTACTGAGGAATTGAACCCAGGGCTTCATGCATGCTAGGCAAGCACTCTACCTCTAAGCCAACTTCCCAGCTCCTCTAAGAGACTCTTATCTCCAATTAATCGCAGAAAAAGCCAGTAGTGTGGCACTGTGGCTCAAGTGGTAGAATGCTAGGCCTCAAGCAAAAGGAGCTCAGGGACAGCACCCAGGTGCTAAGTTCAAGCCCCAATGCCAGCACAAAAAATTGACAACAACAACAATGATAATCCTGGACAGCACTGAGCACAGGCCTCC
Organism: Dipodomys merriami; assembly: GCF_024711535.1. Classification (NCBI taxonomy): domain Eukaryota; kingdom Metazoa; phylum Chordata; class Mammalia; order Rodentia; family Heteromyidae; genus Dipodomys; species Dipodomys merriami. The sequence goes on from NW_027206291.1 coordinate 3,605,355, forward strand.
TGATGCCCACTGGCTCCTGCAGGGGGCCACCAGGCTGGAGGCAGGTGGGTCTGAGCAGATGGCATCTCCCTGGGGCTCAGATTCCCCCACTTCCCTGGCAGCTGTGGCAAGATCCTGAGCGGGTGTAAGAATATGCTGTTCCAGCCCAACAAGGATGGCATCGGGGAGGTGTGCATGTGGGGCCGGCATGTGTTCATGGGTTACCTGGAGCGCGAGGAGGCCACGGCAGACGTGATCGACGAGGAGGGCTGGCTGCACTCGGGGGACCTGGGCCGCATGGACAACCAGGGCTTCCTGTTCATCACAGGCCGCATCAAAGGTACCCCGAGGCCCGGGGGGCCCCAGAGCTGGGCTCTGCATGGGCTCCCCAGCCACCCACCTTCTGTTCCATGACAGGCTATGCAGGTAGCTCCACCCCACCCCGATGCAATCCAGGCTTAGGCTTCAGGCACACCCCTTGATTCCTCTCCCCGCCGGGGGTCGAGGCTTGGAAAAGACAAGCCTCAGACCTCCATTTCCTCCCCTGTAATGTGATAGAACATTGGGAGAGGAGGATTTTTTTTTAAATTGTTTTGCCAGCCCTGGGGCTTGAACTCAGGGTCTGGGCACTGTTCCTGAGCTTCTTTTGCTCAAGGCTAGCGCTCTATCACTTGAGCCACAGCACCACTTCTGGCATTTTCTGTGTATGTGGTACTGAGGAATCAAACCCAGGGGCTTCATGCATGCTAGACCAGCACTCGACCACTGAGCCACCTTCCCAGCCCCATTGGAAAGGAGGCTCTTTTAAAGCTTGCCAAAATTTAGGGGTGCTTGAGTGTCAAGGGATAGAAAATACAATGAGAGACAGAGCATCATCAGGATGGTTCCCTGAACATTCCAGCAAGACACAGAGAAGCTAGGATCTGGAAGAGGGCTCCTGAGACTCAGGCAGTGAGTTATTAAGATGTGGTCCAGAGCCGGGCGCTGGTGGCTCACGCCTGTAATCCTAGCTACTCAGGAGGCTGAGATCTGAGGATCGCGGTTCAAAGCCAGCCCGGGCAGGAGAGACCGTGAGACTCCTATCTCCAATAAACCACCAGAAAACCGGAAGTGGCGCTGTAGCTCAAGTGGTAGAGCGCTTGCCTTGAGCTGAAGAGCTGAGGGACAGCGCCCAGGCCCAGAGTTCAAGCCCCACGACCGACAAAAAAAAAAAAAAAAAAATAAGATGTGGTCCAAGGAGCCGGATGTGATGGCTCTTACTAGAATCTCAGCTGCTTGTGAGGCAAGGATCAGGGAATGGTGGTTCAAGGCCAGTCTAGGTAAAAAAAAAAAAAAAAAAAAAAAAAAAAAGTTAGTGAGCCCTCATGTCAATATAATAAGCTCTAGGTATGATAGTGTAACTCTGTAGTCCCAGCTATTCAGGAGGCTGTAAGTAGGAGAATGAGAATGAGTCTGGCCTGGGAAAAAATGCAAGACTATCTTTTTTAAGCATTTGAAAAAGTTGAATTTATTTATTTATTTGCCAATACTGGGGTTTGATCTCATAGCCCAATACTTTATTAGACTGGCACTCTGACACTTGAGACATGCCTCCATCCTTGCTTTTTGCATGGATGTTTTGGGGATTGGTGGTGGGTCTTGAACTCAGGGCCTGGGTGCTGTCCCCGAGCTTTTCTGCTCAAGGCTAGTGTTCTACCAATTGATCCAAAACTTCACTTATAGCTTTTTGTTGTTAATTGGATATGAGAATCTCATGGACTTTTCTGCCTGGGCTGTTTTTAAACAGTTCTCAGCCTCATGAGTTGTGAGGATTACAGGCATGAGCCACTAGGACACAGCTTGCTGGATGTTTTTGAGACAGGGTCTCACAAACTTTTCTGCCCAGGTTGACTTCTAGTGGTGATCCTCCTACTTTCAGCCTCCAGAGTAGCTGGGACTGCAGGTGTGAGTCACTGGTGTTGGGCAATTTTATTGAATTTTTTAGAAGTCAGTTTTAATAATGTTTTGGGTAGCGTCTTTGTAGGGTTTCCTAGATGTAACAAAAACAGCTGCAAACAGGGATTGTTTAACTTCTTCCCTTTAATTTGATTCTTTCTTATTTCATTGTGGCATAAGTGCTTCAAGCTGTCCAGACAGCAGTATGTTGAGTAATAACTAAAACACAAAGAGCCAAGAGCCGGTGGTTCATGCCTGTACTACTCAGGAGGCTGAGATCAGAGGATCACTGTTCAAGGCCAGGCCAGGCAGGAAAGTCCACAAGAGACTTATCTCCAAAGAGCCAATAAAAAGCCAAAAGTGGAGCTGTAGCTCAAGTGGTAGAGCACCAGCCTTGAGCACAAAAGCTCAGGGACAGCACCCAAGCTCTGAGTGCAAATCCAAGGACTGGCACACACACACACACACACACACACACACACACACACACACACACACACACACACACACACACACACACACACACACACACACACACACACACACACACGCATGCACACACGCTCAGAGCCATCCCAGTGCACTGGGATGAGAGTCTTGGTAGGACAGGACTGAAGGGGGTTGGGGGTGGGGAGAGGCTGTAGCTCCCTGTCAGGCCCCGGATGAGCCAGGTGTGCTTGCAGAAATCCTCATCACTGCTGGTGGCGAGAACGTGCCCCCCATCCCCATTGAGACCCTGGTGAAGGAGAAAATCCCCATCATAAGCAACGCCATGCTGGTGGGAGATGGAGCCAAGTTCCTGAGCTTGCTCCTGACGCTCAAGGTGACCCTCCCGGGCTGCGCCCCCACCCCCGGGCCTGCATCCTGGCCTGAGTGTGTGTGTGTGTGGGGGGGGAGTGGATGGCATTGGCCGTGGAGCCTGTGGGGGTGACACAGGTGTCCCCCGGGGCAGTGTCAGATGGATCAGAAAAGCGGGGAGCCCCTGGACAACCTGAGCTGGGACGCCATCGACTTCTGCCAGAGTGTGGGCAGCCAGGCGAAAACCGTGCGGGACATCGTGGGTCAGCAGGACCCGCTGGTCTACAAGGCCATCCAGCAGGGCATCAACGCCGTGAACCGGGAGGCCACCTCCAACGCCCAGAAGATTCGCAAGTGGCTCATCCTGGACAAAGACTTCTCCATCCAAGGCGGGGAGCTGGGTGAGGGCCACACAGCCCGCCACTCTCATTGCACTGGGGTCTCAAGCTGCCAAGATCCTTTCCCTGGGGTGGGAGATCTGGTGGACGGACCACAGGGCCTGCCTGCTGCTCCGCCCCTCAAACCCCTTCTCCCACCCCACCCCTGAGCCCTTCCAGGCTCTTCTTGCCAGAGCAGGTAGCTCACATGGTGAGAATAAGAGCCAGACTCCCCCCAGGGGAGCCATCGCCCCAAAGCCCTGCCCAGCGGGGGGCTGCCTCCCCATCCTGCCACCATGCACAGGGGGAACAGCCAGGTACCAGGGCTCATACCTGGAATCCCAGCTACTCAGGAGGCTGAGCTCTGCGGATCGAGGTTCAAAGCCAGCAGGAAAGTCTGTAAGACTCATCTCCATTTAATCACCAGGAAACCGGAAGTGGCACAGTGGCTCTAGAGCGCTGGCCTTGAGCAGGAAGCTCATGGACAACCCCCAGGCTCTGAGTTCAAGACCCACAACACACACACACACACACGAGTGGGGAACCTGACCCCTCTCTCTCTGCCTTTCTCTGCAGGTCCCACGACCAAAATGAGGAGACATTTCATAATCCAGAAATACAAACCGCAGATCGACACTCTGTACCGCTGATACTGCTGACCATGCGTGCACGTGGCCAGCCTGGAGGTGAGACTCCGCCGCATTTGCCAGACTAGGGGTGGAGAGGGGACAGGTGGCCACTATGTGTGCCAGCAGAACTGGCACAGGACACACACACACACACACACACACATTGGAGTGCAGGGCTCACACCTGCCATCTCCACCAGGTCCTGGTCAAGGGTGACACATTCCTGTGGTTGATCTCCGCCATTCACACAGCCCCCCAAGGGCAGTGATTGTAACCCCAATTTCATTATGGCATAAGGGCCAGAGGCCATTGCCAGGGAGCCGGGTGTCTACTGGTTACCAATCCTCCCTTCCTTGTCCTTCCCCAGGCATGATGGATTTGTGGATTTCTTTCTTTCTTTCTTTCTTTTTGGTGCCAGTACAGGGAGTTGAACTCAGGGCCTGGGCGCTGTCCCTCAGCTCTTCAGTTCAAAAGGTAAGTGCTCTACCACTGGAGCCACAGCGCCGCTTCCAGTTTTCGGGTGGTTAATTGGAGATAAGAGTCTCACAGACTTTCCTGTCTGGGCTGACTTTGAACCATGAACCTCAGATCTCAGCCACCTGAGTAGCTAGGATTACAGAAGTGAACCACCAGTACCCAGCTATTTTTATTTTTTTTAGTTATTATAAGGGGATGCACAGAGGGGAGCTATCATTACATAAGTCAGGTAATGAATACCTACCTTTCTTTCTTCCCTTCCTTCCTTCCTTCCTTCCTTCCTTCCTTCCTTCCTTCCTTCCTTCCTTCCTTCCTTTCCTTTCCTTTCCTCCTTCCTTCCCTCCTTCCTTCCCTTTCTTCCTTTCTCTCTTTTTTTCTCTCTCTGTTGGTCCTGGGGTTTGAATTTAGGGTTTGGGCACTGTCCCTGAGTTTTTTCACTCAAGGCTAGCATTCTACCACTTTGGGCCACAGCACCATTTCGGTTTTCTGGTGGTTAATTGGAGATAAGACTCTCATGGGGACTTTTCAGCCCAGGCTGGCTTCGAACCAGGACCATCAGATCTCAGCCTCCTGAGTGGCTAGGATTGCAGGTATGAGCCACTGCTTCCCTTTGGACAATGTCACCCCTTGCTCTGCTTGTCAGCTCCCACCGTGAGTTGGGCCGATGGCTCATGTGATCTCTCCCAGCTGTTCCTGTGTGGGGCTGTGGGGGGTGAGGCCAGTGTACAATGGCTGATTTGTTCTCTTCTCCACAGAAAAGACCATGAGACATTAGAAAGAAAAGGCCTTCACAAGTTTGAAGAACCACACCCCCAAACTCACTCGCCTGCCTGGAAGCCACATGGAAACCTTTCCAATAAACCTCGATAAGGCACCTCGGGTCTCCTGTCATTTTTCGGCCAGATGTGAACACGGTGCAGTGTTTGGTGTGGTGAGGACAAGCTGGGGGCTCCAAGGTTAGCAATGGGTTCAAATTCTGCCCAACGGTGCAACAGGATTTTTAAGTCTGGAAAACTCAGTCCCCATCTCAAAGGCTGGCAGTGAGAAATCTATTGATAAGGACGTGAGAAGATCATTGTCACTGAGACCCAAAAGCCCTGGGAGGGGCCCAGTGGCCGACATTGCCTTCCATCCTTGGGAACCGGTGTGATTCTTGCTTAATTCCGTCTTTTTTTTGGTCAGCCATGGGGACTGAACTCTGGGCCTGTGTGCTGTTCCTGAGATAATCAGCTCAAGGAGAGCACTCTACTACTTTGAGCCACAGCACCACTTCCAGTTTTCTGGTGGTTCATTGGTGATAGGAGTCTCATGGGCTTTCCCATTTGGACTGGCTTTGAACCGAGATCCTCAGATCTCAGCCTCCTGAGTTGCTAGGATGACAGGTATAAGCCACCAGCGCCCAGCTACTTGATTCCATCCTTAGGATTGAGTTTTACTGATGCAACCAAGTCTAAAATGACAAAATATCAGGGTGCTGGTGGCTCACACCTGTCATCCTAGCTCCTCAGGAGGCTGAGATCTGAGGATTGTGGTTTGAAGCCAGCCAGGGTAGCAAAGTCCATGAGACTCTGAATCTAGTTCATCACCAGAAAACCAGAAGTGGCAGAGTTCAAGCCCCGTGACTGACAAAAAATAAGATGAAATAACTTGGACAAGAGGGGTATTTATTCTCCTATCATACAAGAGGTTCATGATGAGCATCTGGACAAAGCAGCTATGGTGTGAGTCATCCTCCATTGCTATGACAGAAGACAAAAGCCCCAAGACAGCAAACTTTAAAAGGAAGAAAGGTTTGCTTTGGCTCACGCCTTCCAAGTGTTCTGTGGTGGCCGGCTGGCTTGCTCTGAGGCTGTGTGAGGTATAACATCATGGCAGAAGCCTGTGGTAGAAGAGGCGGCTTACCCCACCGAGGCCAGGGAACAGAATGCAAGAGAAGAGGCTGGGTCTCACCATTCCCATGGAGGACATGCCCCCTCCCCATGACCTCAACCCCCCCCCCCACCACACACACCAGGCCCCGCCTCCCAATGGCACAAAGCTGGGGCCACACCTTCAACATAAAATTTTTAGGACATTCAGGATCCAACCTAGCCAGCCACTGCTGGCTCACGCCTGTTATCCTAGCTACCCAGGAGGCTGGGATCTGAAGATCACAGTTCAAAGCCAGCCTGGACAGGAAAGGCCCCATGAGACTCATATCTCCAATAAACCACTCAAAAACCAGAAGTGGCACTATGGCTCAAGTGCTAGAGTGCTACCCTTGAGCACAAAGAGGCTCAGGGACTGGGCCCAGACCCTGAGTTCAAGCCCCAGGACTGTCAAAAAAAAAAAAAAAAAAAGAAAGAAAAGAAAAAATCCAAGGTATTCTATAGCTACCCACTGTATGGGTCTCTGATTATTCATTTCTTTTCTTACTAGTCATAGGGCTTGAACTCAGGGCCTGGGCACTATCCCTGAGCTCTTTTGCTCAAGGCTAGCGCTCTACCACTTGAGCCATGGCACCACTTCCAGTTTTCTGGTAGTTAATTGGAGATGAATTTCCATTGATTTTCCTGCCAGGCTGGCTTTGAAGGCTTTGAACTGTGATCCTCAGATCTCAGCCTCCTGAGTAGCTAGGATTATAGGTGTGAGCCACTGATGTGCCCAGCTTCTGATTAATGCTTGGACTGGGGTTTGAACTCAGGGCTTTGTGCTTATTAGACAAGCTACTGAGCTTTTCTCAGCCAGCCAGCCATTCTCCCCCATTTTTTGAAGTGAATTTTTTTTTTTTACGATACCATGTCACTTTCTAAGCATAATCCTCCTGTTTTATGCATCCCACTGTAGCTGGTTCAAAGCCAGCCCGGGTAGGAAAGTCCATGAGACTCTTATCTCCAATAAACCACTAGAAAACTGGAAGTGGTGCTATGGCTACAGTGGTAGAGCACTCGCCTTGAGCTGAAGAGCTCAGGGACAGTGCCCAAGCCCAGAGTTCAAGCCCCACAACCGACAAAAAAAAAAAAAAAAAAAAAAAATCTGGATCCTCAGATCCCAGCCTCCTGAATAGCTAGGTTGACAGGCATGAGCCACTGGCAATAGAAGGGTTTATTTGGCTCAGAGGAGCACCAGCATGGTTTTGGTTACTGGCTCAGCTCCGGCAGGGACTCTGCTGGCTGGATCCATCCAGCTGTGCCAAACATCTGGGAGATTTTTAATTTTTAAAATTGTTATAGAGATGATATACAGAGGAGTTACAGTTACATAAGTCAGAGAATGAGTACATTTCTTTCTGGACAATGTCCTCCCCTCAAGATTTTTTTTTTTTTTTAATGTACAGATCTGCCAGGCACCGGTGGCTCACGCCTATCATCCTAGCTACTCTGGAGGCTGAGATCTGAGGATCACGTTCAAAGCCAGCCTGGGCAGGAAACATCTTGAGACTCTTTATTTTCAATGAACCACCAGAAAACTGGAAGTGGCACTGTGGCTCAAGTGGTAGAGCACTCGCCTTGAGCTGAAGAGCTCAGGGACAGCGCCCAGGCCCAGAGTTCAAGCCTCACGACTGATGACCAAAAAAAAAAAAATGTACAGACCACAAATGATACCAGCCAGTACATGGTGGTGTCTGTGGACCCTCAGTGACTGTCCCATCTTCCCTCTGTCCCCCACTTCTCTCCCCCTCTTCAGGCCCCTGAACTCTTCCACTCAAGAGACAATCAATAACTCAGAGTCCCTCTCACGGCCAGATCTGAGCCCAACACTGTCTCAGCTTCTCCCTGGGGGGACCAGGACCTTGGATGATGGGGGTGGGGAACGAGTATGTGTAGACACCCCCCCTTTCTCTCCAAACACTAGTCTCAAAAGGGGGGTAATGGGCCATATCACCATCATGGCATGCTAGATTGTGGAATCCAGTGATATCACAAGGGCTGGAATGTTCTGGAAACTGCTGGTCACCTAAGGCTAAAGCAGGGAGGTGACAAAGTTGGTGAGACTGCCTTACCCCATTAATGACAGAGGGGTGAAGTGTGTGTGGACCTCAGGGCATGCACTGTGTACCTAACCCCACTCTGCCACTCCTCCAGTGACAAACTGAGCAGCCCAGTGGCCATAGAAGGTATTAGAAAACACTAATGTTTGTTTTGTTACATTTCTTTCTTTTTTTTTTTTTGCCTGTCCTCGAACTCAGGGCCTGAGTGCTGTCTCTGAGCTGTTTTTGCTCAAGGCTAGCACTCTACCAGTTTGAGCCACAGAGCCACTTCCAGTTTTCTGGTGGTTCATTGGAGGTAAGAGTCTCATGGACTTTCCTATTGGGACTGCCTGGCTTTGAAGCATGATTCTCAGATCTCAGTCTCCCGAGTAGCTGGGATGACAGGCGTGAGCCACAATGCCTGGCTTTCCATTTCCTTCTTCCCTCACCCTTGTCTTCCCATACCAGCCGCAGGGCCCTCATGATCCTATGCCTCTCCTGAGGGGCCTGCACCTACCTGTGTGCCCCACTGGGTGCTCTGCAGCCTTCTGTTCCCCTTGGCAGGTAGGAAGCCCAGCATAGGCAGCCACGATGTCCTGTGGATTACCCTGCAGGGGAACAAAAGACGCCTGGAGAGCTGCATGAGCTGAAGCAAGATCGTGATGCTCTCTAGGGCCCACGTAGAAAGGAGAACCAGAGGTGAGGGCAACTGAGTCCCAGGGGAGAGGGGGGGCAGGGCATGGGGGTCCCCTTCCCCGAGACCCTCAGAGGTGTGCATTCTGTGCTCCTGCCTGCCTGGGTGCCAGGCGGTGGGGTGGGGGTGACAGGTGTGTGGCCTCCTCTCTGGTCCCGATGTCTGTCCACCTGTCCGGGTCATGGCATCCGTTTTTCTGTCTCTCTGTGCTCCTGTCACCATCTGTGCCTGGTCGCACTCCCTTTTGGACCCCCAGAGCCCCATGAACCAGCCTCCCTTTCAATGAAATGTGACCCCCCACACACACTGTGACCCCTCCTGGTGACCCTGAGACACCCTCCTCCTGATCCCCCCACCGCGACCCCCACTGGGACTCCCTCGCATGGACCCCGCGCGGTGACACGCGCGCGCGCGCCCGTGGCCCCGCGCCCTCCCGCAGGCCGCATCTACTGGACCACGCAGTGCGAAGGCGAGGTGCGGCTGCGGCTGAACAAGGACGATGAGGAGGAGGAGAAGCCCGTCACCGTGCACGACATGGTCCTGGGCACCGCCACCAAGTTCGGCAGCCAGCTCGCGCTCTGCTCCAAGTACAAGGATCGCTGGCACCTGTTCTCCTATATCGAGCTGTACGAGGAGTGCCGGCGCGTCGCCAAGGCCTTCCTCCGGGTACCGGCCCCGAACCGGCCCGCGCGCCTGCCCCGGCCGCACTGCGCCTGCGTGGATCCTTTGCGCAGGCGCCTCCCGCGCGCACCGGCTTCTCGTCTTCTGCGCATGCGCGGCATCACTCCCCCCCCCCCCCCCCCCCCCCCCGTGGGCCTGCTCCGGCCGGGCTGTGGCCTTGCTGCGTTCCTGAATGCTTATTTGTATTTTTATTTGTTTGCTTGTTTATTGTCGGTCGTGGGGCTTGAACTCTGGGCCTGGGCGCTGTCCCTTAGCTCTTCAGCTCAAGGCGAGCGCTCTACCACTTGAGCCACAGCGCCACTTCCAGTTTTCTGGTGGTTCATTAGAGATCAGAGTCTCATGGCCTTTCCTGCCCAGGCTTGGCTTTGAACCGTGATCCTCAGATCTCAGCCTGGTGAGTAGCTAGGATGACAGGTGTGAGCCACCAATGCCTGGCTTCAGTATTTAAACACATACACACATACAATAGCAGCTAGGTTATAGCTTAACGACAAGGATTCACACACATCAAGCAGCTCAGCACAGGCTGCATACCAAATCAGCTTCAGTACCGCTGGGATTTGAACCCTGGAGCTCACCTTGCACTTGCTGGGCAGGTGCTCCATGCCTCCAGCCCTACAGTTCTGATGATCTCCACTAGTGGAATTTCCTTAGAGAGGCCCTTCCTGGATGCTGGTTGCATAAATGCATGCTCTCTCTCTCTCTCTCTCTCTCTCTCTCTCCCTCTCTCTCTCTCTCTCTCTCTCTCTCTCTCTCTCTCTCTCTCTCTCTCTCTCTCTCTCTCTCTCTCCCTCTCTCCCTCTCTCTCTCCCTCTCTCTCTCTCTCTCTCTCTCTCTCTCTCTCTCTCTCTCTCTCTCTCTCCCTCCCTCCCTCCCTTCCTCTCCCCCACCTTTCTCATATAACATTGGAGATACGATTCTCACCAGAGCTGGGAAAGTGGCTCAGTGGTAGAGTGCTTGCCTTGCATGCATGAGGTCCTGGGTTCGATTCCTCAGCACCATATAAGCAGAAAAAGCAGGAAGTGGCACTGTGGCTCAAGTGGTAGAGCACTCACCTTGAGCTGAAGAGCTGAGGGACAGCGCCCAGGCCCAGAGTTTAAGCCTCATGACCAAAAAAAAAAAAAAAAAAAAAAAAGTCTCACAGACTTTCCTGCCCAGGCTGGCTTCAAACTGTGATCCTCAGATCTCAGCCACCTGTGTAGCTAGGATTACAGGACTTGGGCCCTCTGCACCTGGCTCTGGGGGACTTTTATCTCCAATGAACCACCAATAAATAAATAAATAAAAAGCAGCCAGAAGTGGCTCAACGTGCTAGCGTGCTAGCCTTGAGCAAAAAACAACAACAACAGAGCAGGGTCAGCGCCCAGGCCCTGAGTTCAAGCCCCAAGACCGACGACAGTCCACGCCATGCCCTTCCTTGCCTGGAGTCATAATCCACAAACTGTCTACAGGTGTCCCCGCTTGTCCCCTGGGGGGTGGGGGTGGGGGGAGAAGAAACCGCCAGCAAAAGGAAGGGTGGCCCAGGCCTGGCGATGGTGGGGTAGGAAGGGTGGCCCAGGCCTGGCGATGGTGGGGTAGGAAGGGTGGCCCAGGCCTGGCGATGGTGGGGTAGTGCAGCTGAGCCGAGCGGCGTTTCACCACGGCCTCCTCCCCCAGCTGGGCCTGCAGCGCTTCCACGGCGTGGGGATCATGGGCTCCAACTCTGCAGAGTGGGTCATCGCCAGCATCGCCTCCATCATGGCGGGGTAAGGGCGCCCCTGGCGGCAGGGAGAGGGTGCTGCAGCAGAGTCCCCCAGCCAGGAAGCCAGCTGACCCCCACTCCACTTTAGACTATGCTCAGGGGGATCTATCAGTCCTGAGCACTCTTGGCATGTGCTTCCAGAATATTCTCCCCAGAAAACTCATATACATCCTGTGAAACCCCACAGTCACATCCCTTCCTTCTGTATTCCTTAAGATTCCCCCAGCACTGACCATACCCTGCATCCATCCAAAATATCCATCCTAAAGGGGGAGGGGGTCTCCCCTAAGTCCGACCTTTAAACAGGAAGTAGTGGGGGTTACCAGTGACTCTCGAAACCCCCACAGCATGGGCCCCCGCAGGCACTCAGAGCCACCCGTACCCCCGCTCTCCTTCCAGAGGCATCTCCGTGGCCATGTTGTCTTCCAGCTCCTCCAAAGTCTGCCAATTGATTGCAGAGACCACAAAGATGAACATCTTTGTGGTAGACAACAACAAACAGCTGCAGAAGATCAACCAGGTCAGCCGGGGGGGGGGGCGGGGAAGCCTGCTGGTGCCCCAGGGCCCTTCTGCCCCCTCACCCTGACCTCTGAGGGCTCCCTCTGAGAGAGCTGGGCTTACCTCACTGAACCAGGGTCCTGGGCAGCAAATCCCATCTACATGATAGTTGTCAGAGCCTGTGTTTGTGCCCCGGGTGCCACACACAGCCAGGGCCTGGCCCTGCCACGCCGCCCTTGACCTATTTGTTTTTTGTCGGTTGTGGGGCTTGAACTCCGGGCCTGGGCGCTGTCCCTCAGCTCTTCAGCTCAAGGCTAGCGCTCTACCTCTTGAGCCATAGCACCACTTCCAGTTTTTTTTCCTTTTTGCTTATGTGGTGCTGAGGAATCGAACCCAGGGCCTCATGCATGCGAGGCAAGCGCTCTACCACTGAGCCACCTTCCCAGCCCCTAAAAACAGCTTTTTTTTTTTTTTTGGAGATAATTTTTGTGTTTATTACAGTCCAAAGTAGAGTGAATTGCAGAGTGGGAAGAAATGTCCAAAATCCATTGTTTGGATGCTGCTTGTGTTTATAAGACAGCCTTTCACATTTTGCCACAGGGAAATGGACATAAATGGAGTGACTACTCATGAGGGGCCTTTGTGTATTGCATCATGTACGCCAAGAAATCTTCTTCTGTTTCCTCCTTTTAACTTATTTTGTATGTTATATATGTTAAGTAAAAGAACTTATATCACTGGTTAATTAAAAAAAAAAAAAAGCCAGCCTGGGCAAAAAACTCCATGAGACTCACCTTCAATTAACCACCAGAAAACCCGAAGCGGTGCTGTGGTAGAGCGCTTGCCTTGTGCTGAAGAGCTGAGGGATAGCACCCAGGCCCAGAGTTCAAGCCCCATGACCACCAACAACAAAAAAGAAAGAGAGAGAGAGAGAAAGGAAGGAAGGGAGGGAGGGAGGAAGGAAGGAAGGAAGGAAGGACAGACCAAGTTTCTATCAACAGCTGAGTCCACACCAACTCTATCACCCACTGGAACATTACACAGCTGTGAAAAGGAACGCAGCTCTGATGCTCAGGCGTAGGCCTTGGGGACGTTGTCTGCCTGTGCAGCAAGGGGCTGGCGCCAGGGGTCACTTCCTGTCTACTGTGTCCCGTAGATCTTGGGCTCTCTAACCTACCTCAAGGCCATTGTACAGTACAAGGAGGAACTGAAAACCTCGCAGGCCAATCTGTATTCGGTATGGTGCCCAGCCAGGAGGGTATGTGTGTGGGGGGAGACCCTTTCAGGGACCACCTGTGTCCCCTCCCCAAAGACCACCACCACGGCTGGCCTTTCCACAGTGGCAGCAGTTCCTGGATTTGGCGGACAGTGTATCAGAAGACAGGCTGGACCATGCCATCGACATGCAGAAACCGAACCAGTGCTGCGCCTTGGTCTACAACCTGAGGAGCACAGGCCCGCCCAAGCTCATGATGCTGAGTCATGACAACGTAAGCGCCCCTGGATGGCCCCGGTCCCCAACCCTGTCCCCCGGCCTCCCCTGCCCCGGGATCCGAGTGGGGGGGGGGTTGGGAGCAGGAACAGAACCAAGGGCAGGTAACTGGCCTCTGGTCTTTCAGATCACCTGGACCACGGCGGCGACTGTCCAGAGCCTGTGTTACAAGTGTCCCCCGGAGGGACAGGAAATCCTGGTGAGCTACCTGCCGCTCAGCATCATCTCCGTCCAGATCCTCGACATGTGGGTGGCTATCGCTGTGGCCGGGACGCTCTATTTTGCCCCACCAGAAGCCGGGAAAGACACTGACTCTCCCCCTGGTGCAGTGAGTGATGAACGGTGCTCCTAGCCTCATAACCCCCTACCTACAGGCCGTATGGTCTCCATCCTTCCTGGTCTCTAGGCCCCAGTTTCCTCACGTGTGAAGAGCATGGGGAAGGAACTGATGAGGGCTAGTATTACAGAGAGCAGGAGGGCCCAGGTGGCAAATGCAGGAAGCTTGCTTGATGTAGCTCTGCGGTCCATCCACACGGGGTCATGAAAAGGGGGGAGCTGGTGTCACCTGCTCCAACATGGAGGAACTTGAGGACAGGGTGCCCAGTGACACAGAAGACACAGAAGGACCTCCTTACAGTTATCAGAGCCACAGAGACAGGAGTTAGGATGGGGGTGCTAGCACTGGGAGGAGAATTAAGTGTTCGATGGAGATAGAGCTTCAGTTGAGGGAGATGGAAAGTTCTGGAGGTGATGAATGGCCACAACGGCACGGCCATGTGACGCTGCTCCCTGTGGGCTGCAGTGTGCACTTAGACATGGTTAAGATGAGGTAGCTGGGTGTAGTGATTCACACTCATAATCCCAGCACTCAGGAGGCTGAAGTGGGAGGATCTCAAGTTCAAGGCTTGCCTGGGCTATACAATGAGATCCTGTTTCGAAATAAACAAAAACAAACACGACTCCACAAACAACAACAACAAACACAGGTGAATAAGGTAATTTTTACTATCATGCTAGAATAAGAAAATTCTAAATATACGATAGCACTGTTCATAGTTATTAATAGTTCATCAACAAACATGGCCAGCCTTTTTGCTGGGTAACGATATATGAGTCTCACAGGCTGGGCTGGGAAGGTGGCTCAGTGGTAGAGCGCTTGCCTTGCATGCATAAGTTCGATCCCTGCGTTTGATTCCTCAGCACCACATAACCGGGAAAAAAAAAGAGTCTCACAGGTTTTCCTGCCCAGACCGCTTCAAATACCAATCCTTAGAACGGAGTCTCCTGAGTACCTAGGATTATAGGCATGAGCCATCAACATCCATATATATATATTTTGGTCAGTCATGGGGCTTGAACTCTGGGCCTGAACGCTGTCCCTCAGCTCTTCAGCTCAAGGCAAACGGTCTACCGCTTGAGTCACAGGACTACTTCCAGTTTTCTGGTGGTTCATTGGAGATAAGAGTCTCACAGACTTTCCTGCCCGAGCTGGCTTTGAACCATGATCCTCAGATCTCAGTCTCCTGAATAAGATTACAGGTGTGAGCCACCAGCACCCAGCTACAATGCCTATCTTTTGAGTCTTGAACTTTTATCCAGGGCCAGCTTTGACCTATGGTCCTCTTCCTCCTCTAGAAGAGCTGCAATTACAGCTATGCAAAACCCTGTATGTCTATCCTCTATCCCTCTTTATGCCTCTCTCCCTCTCCCCCAACCTTGCATCAACTTGGGGCCTCCCCACGCCCCACTCAGAGTTCAGGCGTAAGGCGTAGGCGCTGCCTCCTGAGACCCACAGCTGGTGCACGGCAGACACGGTGGGTGCTGGGCTCTGGCAGTCATTACTTAACCATCAGCACCACCCCAGCCCTGCTTCCCTCAGGCCCTGGTTGGTCCTGGACTCAATGGGGTCCACTGCCTAGCCCCCGGTCCCTGACCTTATCTCCATCCTCATCCCCTAGGGCTTCCTGTTTGAACTGCTTCGAGAAGTGAAGCCCACCACCTTCTATGGCGTGCCCTGGATCTGGGACCTGATTCGGGACAACCTGAAGACCAGCCAGCTGGAGCTGGGCAGGTTCCGCAGGAAGGTCAATGACTGGGCCATGAAGCTGGGGCTCAGAACTAACCAGAGACGCATGTTTGGGTGAGCCGAGGCCGGGATGGGAGGCGGGTGGCAGGCACCGGGGCCAGGGATGGGGTGGCCAGGCCACCAGACGCTCACGTGGCACCCACCTGCTTCTCAAGGCAGGTCCACCCCCCGCTGTGCTTCGGCGTGGCCAAGAAACTGATCTTTGACCCCGTCAAGAAGTTCCTGGGCCTCAACCGCTGTGAGCAGTTCTTCAACCTCGGCATGGGGCTCCCTAGAAGCACCCTGGATTTCTTCCTCAGCCTCAACATCTCCATCTTTGAGCTCTACGGCCTGTCCGAGTGCACGGGCATCCACGCGGTCTCCAGCCAGCAGGCCTTCCGGCTGCTCAGGTGGGTCTTGTTGGAAGGATGGACAGACAGAACACCGAGGTTTCCCCAAACTCAGATACATACAGGGAGCATGCTATTGGCATGCTATTGGCCAAGTCAGTCGGCCTCGGCCTCTCCTGCATTCATTTGTCTTGTATTCATTTATCTGCTTCTATATAAAAGTTAATGTGAGGGCTGGGAAGATGGCTTAGTGGTAGAGTGCTTGCCTCGCATGCATGAGGCCCTGGGTTCGATTCTTCAGCACCACATAAGCTGGAAGTGGCGCTGTGGCTCAAGTGGTAGAGTGCTAGCCTTGAGCTGAAGAGCTGAGGAACAGTGCCCAAGCCCAGAGTTCAGGCCCCAGGGCTTGTACAAAAAAAAAAAAAAAAAATAGGGGCTGGGAAGGTGGCTCAGTGGTAGAGCGCTTGCCTAGCATGCATGAGGCCCTGGGTTCCATTCCTCAGCACCACATAAGCAAAAAGAAAAAAGCCGGAAGTGGCGCTGTAGCTCAAGTGGTAGAGCGCTAGCCTTGAGCTGAAGAGCTGAAGGACAGTGCCCAGGCCCAGAGTTCAGGCCCCACGACTGGACCCAAAAAAAAAAAATAATAATAATCCAGCTGGGCACCAGTGGCTCACACCTGTAATCCTAGCTACTCAGGAATCTGGGATCTGAGGATCGCGGTTCAAAACCAGCCCAGGCAGGAAAGTCCATGAGACTTATCACCAGTTAACCACCAAAAAAACAAAGCCAGAAATGGAGCTGTGGGTCAAGTGGCAGACTGCTAGACTTGAGCACAAAAGCTCAGGGACAGTTCCTAGGCCCTAAGTTCAAGCCCCAGGGCTGACACAGAAAAAAAAAAAAAAAAGTCTGCTAGTTAGCAACTTAGCACAGCAGCAGGTTTGGGCAGAGGGTGGATGGGGAAGGGGAGCTGCTTCCAAGCTGGCCAGCCTGGCTCCTGGTCAAGCTATTGTCCGTGTTCTCATCCGAAGGCTGGGCCAGGGGGGAGGGACATCTTCCAGTATCCCTCCCTGCAAGGCCATAGTAAGAGACCTTCAGTGGACTTCTCCACAGAGATGCTAGAGTGTCATTCAAGATGGCAGCTGGCCTCGCATACAACATCAAGATGGAAACCATGATGTCTTTGTGTGTGTCTGTTGTATGTGTGCCAGTTGTGGGGCTTGAACTCAGGGCCTAGGTGCTGTCCATGAGCTTCTTTTGCTCAAGGTTAGCACTCTTCCAACACTTGAGCCGCAGCACCACTTCCATTTTCTGGTGGTTTATTGGAGATGAGAGTTTCATGGAGCCAGGCACTGGTGGCTCACACCTATAATCCTAGCTACTCAGGAGGCTGAGATCTGAGGATCGTGGTTTCAAAGCCAACCCCGGGCAGGAAAGTCTGTGGGACTTTTATCTCCAATAAAGCACCAGAAAACTGGAAGTGGCGCCGTGGCTCAAGTGGCAGAGCGCTCGCCTTGAGCTGAAGAGCTCAGGGACAGCCCAGGGAGGAAAAGCTAGGGGTCCCCTGCTCTGGTGGGGGACGTGTCTGGCATGTGTCCCAACCGGCTTCCTGCCCCCAGCTGTGGGAAGGCGCTCCTGAACACCAACACGAAGGTGGAAGAGGAGAATGAGGAGGGCATCGGCAACATTTGCGTGTGGGGCCGGCACATCTTCATGGGCTACCTCAACGACTTCGAGAGCACGCGCCAGAGGATAGACAGCCAGGGCTGGATGCACACCATGGACATGGGCTTCCTGGACTCCGACAAATTCCTCTACATCCTGGGCAGCACCAAGGGTGAGCGAGATCCAGCCGGGCCTGCAGGGCGGCTGCCCACAGCGGTGTGGTTTGTGCACTTGCGAAAAGCACAGGAAACCCTAAGTCCGGTTTGGATTTTTGTTATTTTTGTCAATGCTGGATTATTTTTTTCTTTGACCAGTCGTGGGGCTTGAACTCTGGGCCTGGACGCTGTCCCTCAGCTCTTCAGCTCAAGGAGAGCGCTCTACCACTTGAGCCATAGCGCCACTTCCGGTTTTCTGGTGGTTTATTGGAGATAAGAGTCTCCTGGACTTTCCTGTCCGGGTTGGCTTTGAACCACTATCCTCAGATTTTAGCCTCCTGAGTAGCTAGGATGACACTGGATGTTTTTGTGTGATGTGTGACTTGTACTGGGGTTTGAACTCAAGGCCTGAGTTCGTTAAATCTCTTAACTTTTCTTGCTCAACCTAGCACTCTACCCCTTGAGTCCCAGCTCCTCCTGCCTGGGCCTGGCTTTGAACAATTGAGTAGCTAGGATTACAAGGTTGGGCTGGGCTCAGTAGTGGGTTTTGAACTTAAGACTGCACCTGCCAGGCTAGTGCTCTGCTGCTGAGCCAGGCCCACAGCCGTTTTGAGCTTGAGCTCATTTTCAGATAAGGACTCCTGTTTTTGTCCAGAGCCAGCCTGGGATGGTGACCCCTTCCTACTTGTGGCTTTCTGCTTGGCTGAGCTAGCAGATTTGTGCCACCATACCTGACCTATTATTGAGATATGGGGTCTTGCTAGCATTTTTTTTTTCTTCACCCTTGCTGGTCCTCATTCTCCTCATTTCTGCCTCTCACATAGCTAGACTTATAAGCATGAACCACTGCCCTGACCCAGGGGTGTCTCCTGCTTCTGTAAGTCAGGGTTGCTCTGGGACAGTCCCCATCCTGACCACCACTCAGTGTTAGGTTTGTTTTATTTTGGTGGGGGGGCAAATGCCTGCTCTTCCTGCACACAGATATGATCACGCTGAGCTCCGGAGAAGCCATCAACCCAAACCTCATTGAGGAGCGGGTGAAGAACCATATCCCCATTGTTCACTATGTGGTGGTGGTGGGCCAGGACCACCCGTTCCTGTCTGCCCTCCTTACCCTGAAGGTACCCGGTGCCATGTCCCTGTGTGGTGGGTGGCATGGGGGCTGATGCCCTGTTACAAGAGAGGGGACAGAGGCTCAGTGAGGAGGGCCCGCGGACCCCTCGCTGGAGCAGAATCGCTCCCCAGCTCCAATGTGTAGCTTTTTTTTTTTTTGTCTGTTGTGGGGCTTGAACTCTGGGCCTGGGCGCTGCCCCTCAGCTTTTCAGCTCAAGGCTAGTGCCCTATCACTTGAGCCACAGCGCCACTTCCGGATTTTTCTGTTTATGTGGTGCTGAGGAATCGAACCCAGGGCCTCAGGCATTTGAGGCAAGCGCTCTACCACTGAGCCACCTTCCCAGCCCTTTGGTTTTGTTTTTATGCTGGTCCTGGGGTTTGAACTCAGGGCCTGGGTGCTGGTGCTCTATCACTTGTGGAATTTTTGGTGGTTAACTGGAGGTAAGAGTCTCATGGACTTCTTCCCCTGGCTGGCTTTGAACCATGCTTCTCAGATCTCAGCTTCCTGAGTCGTTGGGATGACAGGTGCGAGCCATGCTGGTGTCCAGCCTGACCCCCAGTTTCAGGGCATGTGGTGGCAGGCATGTGTTTGGGTTTGTCAGTCGTGGGACTTGAACTCTGAGCCTGGGTGCTGTCCCTCAGCTTTCCAGCTCAAGGCAAGCACTTTACCACTTGAGCCACAGCACCACTTCTGGCTTTTTCTGCTTATGTGGTGCTGAGGAATCAAACCCAGGGTCCCATGCATGCAAGGCAAGCGCTCTACCACGGAGCCACCTTCCCAGCCCTGGGTTTTGTTGTTGTTGTTGTTGGTTGTGGGGCTGGAACTCTAGGACTGGGTACAGTGGCTCAAGCAGTAGAGCACTATCCTTTAGCACAAAAGCTGTGGGATGGTGTTCAGGCCTTGAGTTCAAATCTCAGCACTGGCACAAGCAAACAAAATGTATATGAGAAAACCCCAGGGTCCAAGTGTGGGGAACATCTGGCGAGCCCCCAGTGTGGGGTGTGGTGACCCGGAGGGGCCTGACTCCATTTCCCCTTGCAGTGCCAGGTCAACTGGGAGACAGGGGAGCCGCGGACCACGCTGACCAATGAGGTGGTGGCTGTGTGCCGGAGCCTGAAGAGCCAGGCCACCTGGCTGAGTGACGTGCTGGAAGGCCGTGACCCCATCGTGGACAACTTCATCAAGCAGGGGATGGAGGCTGCCAACGAGGAGGCGCCCTCCGAGAGCTACAAGGTGCTCAAGTGGGTCGTCCTGGACACAGACTTCTCCGTGTGTGGCGGCGAGCTCGGTGAGCGTCTGAGTTCGCTCCCAAGTGGGGCTCCCTTCAACCCCTTCCTTCCTGGTGCCAGCCCTGAGGTTCCCACTCAGGGCCTAGGCACTGTCCCTGAACAAGGCAAATGCTCTACCACTTGAGCCACAGCTCCACTTGTGGCTTTCTGGTGGTTCACTGGAGACAAGAGTCATGGACTTCGCTGCCTAGGCTGGCTTTTTTTTTTGTCGGTCGTGGGGCTTGAACTCGCGGCCTGGGCGCTGTCCCTCAGCTCTTCAGCTCAAGGCTAGCGCTCTACCCTTTGAGCCACAGCACCACTTCTGGTTTTCTGAGTGTTTTATTGGAGATAAAGGAGTCCCACAGACTTTCTTGCCCAGGCTGGCTTTGAACTTCCTCTGATCTTAATCCTTCTGAGCACCTGAGATTATAGGAAAGAGTCACCAGTGCCCAGCTCACCCCGTTTTCTAAACCCCTGCATCTGGCATGCGGTGCCAGGACTAGCTGGGGACCCCTTGGAGCACAGGAACCCTCTACCTTGGGCTTGCTTCTGTTGCAGGAGCCACTACGAAACTGAAGAGGGGGGCCGTGAACAAGATGTACAAGGAGGAAATCCAGAAATTGTATGAGTAGTTAGCAGCTGAGAAGGAGCCCTTACCTCATTCTTCTGCCACATTAGTTGTGACCTCCCGCCCCCCCCCCCCTGTTCTTCCCGTGGGTCTGTTAAGGGGGCAGCCCCAGAGGAGCGGCCGCTGCCCCACCCCAGCAGGCAGGGCCCAGAGCTGCCAGGCCTGCCAGAGCCACAGGACTTTGAATTGTAAAAATAAAGTTGTTTTACTTAAGGGGGTCTGCTCATTTAGGGTGGTGATCTTGACCCCCCCGCCCCCCAGTGTCCCTGCATGGTGTCTGGGGACACGCTGGGACCGGGGTCTCCTGGGTCTGGAGTGAATGGAGGTCAGGTATGCAGCTCAGCCCCTCCCTCCCACAATGACACGGACCCGTGTCCTTGGTCCCCATCTGCCAAGGAAAATCGGGGAGCACAGGGCAGGCAGGTAAGGCAGTATATGGGAGGGCCCACGGAGGACCCCTCGCGACTCTCGTGGGGAAATCATGGCAAATGTCTCAAAGACATAGACACAGGCGGGGTTAGAGGGCCCCCGGGCTGGGTGGGGGTGGGAAGAGAGGCTGGAAGTCACTTCTGTGCCCACGAACACAATGAAGCACAGCCAAGGACGACATGAGCCTGCTGATCTGAGAGGGTCCCGGGCCTCTCTGAGCCTGGTCCTCCACGGGGCCGCCAGCGGGCAGGGCGCATCTGTGTACTGCCATAGTAACAAAATGCGAGAGGCTGGGGCACGCACGAGAACAGAGGTCTGGAGAGCTGGCACGGGGCACGGGCTGGCTGGGGGCCGGCGTGGACACTGAGGCCTGCTTTCTCATTGGACTTTATTTCACTTTTTTTTTTTTCCTATAAAACTCCTCCATCAATTCACAATTTAACAAAAAAAAACAAAACAAAAAAAAGTTTAAAATCCAGGACGGAAACAATCCTGTGACTCGTGACAGATGCTCCTCCGCACCCGCGTCCGGGCGCGGGGCATCCATACCTTGCGTGCCCGTGGCTCCAGGGTGGTGCTGGGGACGGGCAGCACGGCGCAGCGCCGGCCCCGCGGGCGGGGAGCAGCAGGGCCCCCGGCGGTCCCGGCTGGGCGCGGGAGGGCAGTGGAGGTAACGGAGAAGACTTGGAGCTTCCGGAGGCCGGGCGGGCGGGCGGGTGGGGTGGGGGTGGGCTGGCGCAGCCGGGCTGCCCTGCAGACCCCGGCCATCCCGGGGTAGAGGAAGACCAGCTCTACGGCCCCAGGCCCCACTGGTGCCCCGGCCTCGGAGTCGCAGCTGCCATGATGCCGAGTTCTTTCGTCCAGTATCTTGGAGTTTCCGGAGAGTGCCAGCTTTGGAGTATTGTTGGCCTGCCCGGGGCCGGGGTGCTGGCGCTGAGGCAGTGGGCTTGGGGGGGCCCTGGGGGAGCCTTGGAGGCCGAAGTCCCCCAGGAGCGCTCGGGGGCCCGTGGGCAGCAGGGCAGGGCGGGGCCTCCTTACCTACACTCATCGTGGAGAGCAATCTGTCCCGGAGCAGCGTGGGGTCCCCTTGGGTCCCCGGTCCTCTTGCGAACACCGTGGACAGAGCGTGAATGCTTGAGACGACTCTGAAGTCAGGAGGGGCTGAGGAGCCTTGAAGTTGGGGCCCCGGGACACCCCAGGGTGCTAACGGCATAAGGGCTCGGTGCCCTGGAAGGTGGGGGGCTTGGCCCTGGACAGTCGGGGCGAATGGGAGCTAAGTCTCTGGGAGGCCAGTGAGGACCGCAGCAGTGGAGGTGGAGGCCCAGGCCAGGGGGGAGGCTGTGGGGGCCCGTGGCTGTGGCAGGGCCCCGCCACGTGGGCACGCGGTGCTCGGCGGCCTCCCGCCGCCTCGGACACAGACGATCCCATCTTATTTGGCAAAAGCTCATTTTTTTTTTCTCCGAGTTTGAAGACTTGATCAACAAAAGGGGAGGAAGAGGATGCTGAGGGGGAGGGCGCCGCCGGGGCAGCTCCTGCGGCCCTGGCGGGCGCCTCGCACACAGACTCAGACACGTTAACCTACAAGCCCACGCCCCCCACCCCCACGTGCACCGGCCACAGAAACGCACAGGGAACCGCTCGTGACCCGGGCACACACATATAATAATCTACACAGAACTGTACAGCGGGAGGCCCGGCGCGCACCGTGGCTGGCACGGAGGGAGGGGCTGGCCGGGCCACACAGACGAAGCCCCCGGAGTCCCCTGGCAGGTGGGCGGGCAGCCGAGGGGCTCAGGCGAACCGTTCGGGGTGGCGGGATGCCCTGGTTGCTGAGGGAGGCCCAGGCAGTGACATGGCACCACACAGCCTGGCATGGGAGAGGGGAGAGCCTGGGGGGCTGGGCCCAAGGCGGGGCGAGTTCCCCTCCCCAGAACCAGGCCCAACGCTGCCTTCAACACAAACCGCCTTTTAGGGGGGTCCGGGCGATGGTGCGCACAGCCGAGCCACGGCCCAGGCCCGGGCTGCCTGGCCCTGGGGCCCCTGGTCTCCTGGTGGGTGGGGGGCCAGTCGGAAGGGAGCCACCCCAGAAAGTGCAGCTGGCCGTGAGGGCCAAGGGCGGCGGCGGCGGTCTCTAAGGCAGTGCTGCAGGCAGGTGAGTGGAGAGGAAGGCAGGTGGGGCCTGAACGCGGCCTCTCGGGACCCGGGCGGCAGGGCCTGGCACCCGGCCCAGGGTCATGTGGCCACGGCCTCCAGGTAGCTCTGCAGCTTGCGCACGGTCGTCTCGTCCAGGGAGAAGAGGTCGAAGTCAAAGGTGGTGTTGGTGACATTGAAGTGCCCAGTCTCCTCAATCAGGTTCACGATCTGCAAGGTGGACAGGAGGCCAGAGGGGGTCAGTCATGGGGTCTCCAGGCCAGGCCTCAACTGGGCCACCACCAAGAGTGTCCATCCTGCCCCGTCCCACCTGGGCCCCTCAGTACCCACTGCAGCATGCCCCCGCCTCCCTGTACCTGCTGCAGCATGCTCCCCCTGCCCCTCCCCCTGCCCCCCATGCCTGCTGCAGCACGCTCCTCCCACCCCTGCCCCCCATACCCGCTGCAGCACGCTCCTCCCACCCCTGCCCCCCATGCCTGCTGCAGCACGCTCCTCCCACCCCTGCCCCCCATACCCGCTGCAGCACGCTCCTCCCACCCCTGCCCCCCATGCCTGCTGCAGCACACTCCTCCCACCCCTGCCCCCCATGCCTGCTGCAGCACACTCCTCCCACCCCTGCCCCCCATGCCTGCTGCAGCACGCTCCTCCCACCCCTGCCCCCCATGCCTGCTGCAGCACGCTCCTCCCACCCCTGCCCCCATACCTGCTGCAGCACGCTCCTCCCACCCCTGCCCCCCATACCTGCTGCAGCACGCTCCCCCACCCCTGCCCCCCATGC
Source organism: Dipodomys merriami (assembly GCF_024711535.1). Classification (NCBI taxonomy): domain Eukaryota; kingdom Metazoa; phylum Chordata; class Mammalia; order Rodentia; family Heteromyidae; genus Dipodomys; species Dipodomys merriami. The sequence goes on from NW_027206291.1 coordinate 3,629,205, forward strand.
CTGCTGCAGCACGCTCCCCCACCCCTGCCCCCCATGCCTGCTGCAGCACACTCCTCCCACCCCTGCCCCCCATGCCTGCTGCAGCACACTCCTCCCACCCCTGCCCCCCATGCCTGCTGCAGCACGCTCCTCCCACCCCTGCCCCCCATGCCTGCTGCAGCACGCTCCTCCCACCCCTGCCCCCATACCTGCTGCAGCACGCTCCTCCCACCCCTGCCCCCATACCTGCTGCAGCACGCTCCTCCCACCCCTGCCCCCCATGCCTGCTGCAGCACGCTCCCCCACCCCTGCCCCCCATGCCTGCTGCAGCACGCTCCTCCCACCCCTGCCCCCCATATTCGCTGCAGCACGCTCCTCCCACCCCTGCCCCCCATACCTCCTGCAGCACGCTCCTCCCACCCCTGCCCCCCATACCCACTGCAGCACACTCCTCCCACCCCTGCCCCCATGCCTGCTGCAGCACGCTCCTCCCATCCGTCCCTCCATACCCACTGCATGCTCCCCTGCCTCCCTGTACCTGCTGCAGCATGCTCCTCCCACCCCTCCCCCTCCCCCCTTACCCGCTGCAGCACGCTCCCCCCACCCCCTGTACCTGCTGCAACATGTCCCCCCGTACCCACTGCAGCACGCTCCTCCCGCCTCTCCCCTGCCCCCCATACCCGCTGCAGCACGCTCCTTCCGCCCCTCCCCCCTACCCACTGCAGCATGCTCCCCCACCCCCCATACCTGCTGTAGCATGCTCCTCCCCCCCACCCCCTGCCCCGTACCTGCTGCAGCACGTTGCGCTCCCGCAGTGCCATCAGCCTCCGGTGCAGCTCCACCAACTCATCTGTGTAGGCCTGGGGGCGCAGAGGGTCACCAGGGCTGCCCCCAGGCCAAGCCCACCTCCAACCCTCATGCGGCCATGCCAGCAAAGGACAGGCACCCCTGTTGAAAACAGCCACCTCTAGGGACCGAGGGGCCCCTCATGGCTGTGCCGCCCCCCAGCCACCGCCTGCTGTACCTTGTCATAGGTGCCCTTCTTCAGGATCTTCTCTGGCTTGCTGCACGGCTCAGGGCTCCTCCGGCCTGGTGCCTGTGGGGCCCCAGGGGGCTCTGAGCTCTGGCCCGTGCCTCTCCGGCACCCAACCCCCAAGCCCTCTCCAAGGCGGCCCGAGCCTCCCTGTGCCGCCACCCTTGCCCCGGCCTCCCGCTCACCTTGCTGCTGGGCGGGGGTGGCTTCTGCGGGGGAGGGGGCTCGCGGCCGGGCAGGCAGGAGTCAGCACTGTTGTCGCTCTCGCTGTCGCTGAAGCTCAGCCTGTACCCCAGACAGGCCGGGGGGAGGGGGAGGGGGGGGTCAGGCTCTGTGACCCCAAGGCAGAGCCCATGGGCCCCATGCGCTAAGCTGGGCCCTTCCAGGAGCACTGGGCATGGGGGTCGCGAGCTGGGCTGGGGCTGCCGTGGCCAGGCTGGTGCTCCCCGGACAGCCCACTCAGCAGGCCCTGCGGCCCCCAGCACTCAGGTGTGGAGAGTCGCCAGCCGACCCACATGGGAGTGAACGCGGCTTTGCTGCTTTAGCTGCGTGGAGGCTGGGGCTGCCTGTGGAGAACCGCACCGTCCTCACACTTCCCGGGCTGCGCTGGGCTGCGCTGCCACTGCCCTGCGACCCTGCACAGCCTGCAAGGCGGCTCGGCCACGCCGGCGCTGCCACAGGGACCGCCCCATGGAAGGGTGCGCGTGGCGTGGTGGGAAGGACGGGGGTGAGCCGGCAGTGGTGGACGGTCCCTGGCGGGGTGAGGGGGAGGGGGGCAGGAGCGGCTTCTCCCAGCTCTCCAGATCCCCCCGCACAGCGAGGGCGCGAGAGGAAGCCACGCACTGTCTCGGGGTCCCACACGCCCCGGCAGGCTCTGCCCGGGGGTCTTTGCTGTCAGGGATGCAGACGTGAGGCTCGAGTCCCAACAGCCAGCAGCTGCACAGCCCCGAGGCAAACGAATGGTGGCTGGCACGCGTCACTACTGCACGGGGCCGTGCGCTCCCCCAACCCAGCTGTGCCCCCACGTGCCGCCATCAGCAGGCAGCTCCTACGGGCCCGCATGGGCCCCGCACGGGCGTCTGTTGGCCTCTCATCTCTGCTCACAAGCAAAAGCCACCCTCAACGTCACCCCTGCCCGTCCTGCGGCACGGCGGTCCTCCTATGGCTGCGCCCGCCCCTTCTCAAGACCAGAGGAGGCCGGCACGTGGCACGGCACAGGTTGGGTCTGTGCTTTCCGTGGGTAAGCGCACAGCTGGCTCTGGCACCCGTGAAGCACCCTGTGACCCGCTCCACAGGTTGGCCGGCCTCCCGCCAGGGCTCACCTGGCCCGGCCCGTGTGTGCGCCAAGGGACGTCCGGCCGCTGCTCCCCACACTGGGAGGCTGCGGAGCCCACCACAGTTCTGTTGGGCATTGTCCCCTCTGCCCGGGCTAAGTGCAATGCGTCCCCCCACCCCCCGCGGGTTTCCACCTTCTCCCCTCGAGGTGGCAGGCATGGCCACTAGACAGACCCAGGGAGGGAAGGGCAGCCCCCTCAGGGCCAGTCAGTCAGTGGCCGATGCCCGGCGGGTGCAGGTGTCCCGGCCGGGGACCTGACCCCTCGCAGCCCGGCCCTCTTCCAGCCCTGCAGTCACCTGGAGTCGCGGCCTGGGTTGGCCTTGACGGCGGCCTCCTCTCCAGATGAAGAGTCGTCCTCGTCCGACTCCTCAGACTGCAGGTCCTCCACCATGGAGCGCAGGGGCCCTGGGGAAGACGGGGGGGGGGGGGGGCTCAGGCCTCCAGGGCCAGCACCCCTGGGGTGTCCTCACACTGCCACACCCCCACCAACGCACCAACCCACCCGCGCCCTCAGCCTCCCCTTCCCCTCTGGCTCTTTCCCTCCCTACCTTCCTGGCCCTCCTGGCAGGCTGTGGGCCCCTGACCTGCAGGGAGTGCACAGGGCCCCTCCATCTTGGAAGCCGAAGGATCGCTGAGCGGAGGCTCCAGAGCTCAGGCCACCCCAGCGCTTGCCAGGGAGGGTGCCGAAGCCAGAGTGGGGGCTCGCGGCTCCTGGTGGGGACCTCGGGTCCCCCCGCCCTGCCCGCCCGGCCCCTCGATAGCCTCGTCTGCTGCTCCCAGCCTCCCGTCCGCCCCTTTCTCCGGAGGCACCCGGTTCTAGTCCCCTACAGACGGCATCTTGGTTTATATTCCCGTTGCCAAGGCAACAAAGGGACACAAAGCCCTCAATTACCTTGGTCACATGACGCCGCTTCAGTGGCCTCCCTCCCTCACCAGCCCACAAGGCTGAGAGTGGGCTTTGAGGACCCCTCCCCCCGGCCAGACCTCCGCATGCCTGCCACTGTGGCCCCCCAGAAGATTCCTGCGTGGGGGAGGGGCGGCTGCGGGCTGCTCTGGGCTCCCGCTGCCCTCGAGCCCGTGTCCAGCAAGCTGCCCAGCCCCCAGGCTCCCGCCCAGGGCCGGCTGGCACAGCCAGGCTGGACCTATGCCCCGTCTCCAAAAAGCCCCCTGGGTGGCCTGCAGGACAGGGCCGCTAAGCAGGTGCGGTGGCCTGGCTTTTACGCTAGCCAAGTGCCCAGCCACTCAGGTAGCAGAACAGAACATTCTGGGCCCAGCCCACAGAGCACAGGAACCTCGGACAGGAGCCAAGCAGCGGCTGCTCACAGCCCGGCCCTGAGGGAGGTGCGGGGCCGGGGCCGGGGCCGGGGCCGGGGGTGGGGGCATTCTGGCAGCACAGGCCCCAGCAGGGCTGCCACACTGGTGCCTTGGCTGAAAGTCTGTCTGGCTTTGAGCATGACCCCCCCATGCCGGCAGCCACCTGTGCTCAGGCTCTTGGACCACACAGTAGCCCGTGGACTCAGGGCGAGCTGCGTCCCGCCGCACTGGCCGGGCAGCCTCCAGGGCTGTCCCCAGCCCAGCAGGGCGGCCGGGCCCCTCCTTACACACCTTGGCTGTGGTTCTGAGATGGCTCGAAATCCGAGTCAGAGCTGGAGTCTGAGCTGGAGCTGGAGTTGGACGGGCTCGACTGGGCAGACTTCTCCCCGTGGCAGGGCAGGCAAGAAAGGAAGAGGAAGGAAGGGTCATCTTTCAGGCCAGGAGAGGAGCAGGGCACACGGGTGCGTGGGCAGGGAGGACGCTGACCCCAGCAGGTGGCAGGTGTGTACTCAAGCGCACTGAGCTTCCTGACCGCCCAGCCGGGGCGCAGGAGCAGGGGCTGGCCCGGGGCTGGCCAGGGAAGCAAGCCCAGCAGGAAGGCTGGCCCACAGGTTGTTTCTCATTCAGTCCCCCACACTAGCCTGGGGCAAAAGCCTCAGATCCCACCTGACTTTCCAGGAGTGGGTGAGCACTGTGCTGACCTGTGTGGCCTCTTTCTGGGACCCTTTGCTCTGACTCGGCCACCAGGGGGCAGTACAAGACAAAACAAGCGCACGATGGGAGAGGAGGTGTGGGCTGCAAAGAAGGGCTCATCTCCACCTAGGCTTGTGCAGTGCCAGGGCTGACCACAGGGGGGCACCTGCCCCAAATCTGGGTTTCTGCCACCATTGTAGTAGATGTAGGTGTAGATGGCAGAAGAGGGGCAGGCGGGTCCACACAGACTCCTGAAAGGTCCAGTTTGAGTCTGCAGAGCAGAGGAACTTAAGGCTCTGGTAAGAACTCCTCAGACTGCCCAGCCTGTCCTCAGGCAAGGCCAGGCAGACCCCCGCCTAAGGCGGGGTGTCCAGTGACACTACGTGGCCAGGGGCTTCTGTTATTTGTTGGGGCTTGAACTCATGACCTGAGCTAGTGTGCTCAAGGCTAATGCTCTACCACTTGACCCACAGCACCATTTTCTGCTTTGTGGTAGTCAACTGGAGTTAAGAGTCTCATGAATTGCCCGGGCTGGCTTCCAACTGTGATCTTCAGATCTCAGCATCCTGAGTAGCTAAGGTGGCAGGCGTGAGCCAGAGGCACTCAGCCGTGGAGACTTTGCACACCCTGCCCGCCCCCCCCCCCGTCTTTTTTAGGGGAGGTCAGAACAGGCGGTGAATAAAGATGGCTCAGCTTCCTCACCAACTGGTCTAGCTACCCAGATAAGGGCACCTGTCACCTTTAAGCCTCAGTTTCCCCACGTATCCAGGAAACCACCTGGCTTCTCTGAGCCAGTGTACCATTCTTAGCCACACTCCCAACAAGACAGGGCAGTGTGAGGATCAGCACGGCCTGCTTCTTGCCTGGCTTAGGACACCCCAGGGTGCAGGGAATGCACGAAGCCATGAGGCTCCCCCCCCCGGCCCCCGTGTGTGCTGTATGTGGTGAATGAGGACAAGCCCTCAGTCATGCTGCACTTCTGTGCAGAGCTAGCGGCAGGGGAGACAGGAATCTAGAATGGGTGTCAGCTGGAAAGGTCTAGAGGCATGCTCACCATCCTGTGGCCGGGGGACAGGACCAGCTGACGTAGAAACCCTAAGGCCAAGGAGACTCCAAAGCAGCTCTTGGAGGACTGGGGGTGGGGGGGAGGGGGAGGTGCACAGGGCTGAGCCACACTGGTGCAGGCCAGGCTGGAGGGCCCAGAGAGCAGCCACACAGCGGGGGCCCTTCAGGGACGTCTGCAGCCAAAGGCCATCGTTGGGGAGGCCTGAGCCCAGCCTGGCTGCTGCTGGAGGCTCAGAGCTCCCATTCTTCATCAGAAGCTGCCCAGTACATGGGGAATAAATACGTGGGGTGCTTATCAGCCAGGAAGCAAGCACATACCCACTTGCTGGGGCTCCTCCAGCCTCGGGACCAGGACATCCACCCCTATACGTCCCAGGTGTTCCCTGATGGCGGCGTAGGAACTGGGCACAGCTGCCCGTGTGCCATGTCCCGGCCACATCCCTGGGAACTGCCAGCGCCTCTCCCTGGCCTGGGCAGTCACACCTGTCCAGAGCTGCGGCCAGCAGACGCTGTGCCAAGGAGATGCCTACAGAACCTCCAGGGCCATGAGGAGGCCCAGGACACGGGAACGATACTGACAGGTGAGTCTCCACAGCATGGGGTGTGAGGAGCTGCCCCCCGGCCCCTGCCAGACCCAGGTGCCTGTGGAGTGGGGTCATACCCCACAGTGGGCTGGGGGCCTCCCCGCGGCGCAGTTAGAGGGGAGGCGAACTGTGGACAGAGAGCACCTTGTTCCGCCTGGGGAACCCCCAGGTGCGGCTCTGCCGAAGGGCCATTCGCCCTGACGTTCACCACGGCTCTGTGAGAAGCAGCTGGCAGAGGAGCTCTGTCCCCGCCGGGGCCTCAGAGGAGGCCCAGCGATGGGTCACGGGTCAGTCATCTCTGTCTGTCTTGTGGGCATCTTCAGAGATGCCTGGCCGCACCAGGCATGGTTGGTAGGATGTTCTCTCACCAGCTCCCTGGGGGGGGGGGGGGGGGTGCGCACCTGTCACCACCAGCAGGTGCCCAGTGACAGCAGGGTGCATCTGCTTGGGAACACCCAGTTAGCAGAGGTGGCTTCATGGGGCCACGTGCGGGCCAAGGAAGGCGCACTACTGACACACAGCTGCCTGCCCAGCAGGAAGGACTTAGCCAGGCGCTGGTGGCTCACGTCTGTAATGCTAATCAGGAGGCTGAGATCTGAGGACACCAAGCAGGAAAGTGAAATTTTATCTACAACTAATCAGCAAAAAGCCACAAGTGGAGCTGGGGCTCAAGTGGTAGAGTGAAAGAGCTCAGGGACAGTGCCCAGGCTCTGAGTTTGCACCCTACACGCTCAAAGGAGGAAGAACTTCTTTTCACCACACAGAGGGGAAACTGAGGCTCAGCAAGGTGTACAGCATTGGACAACATGACAAATGGGCACCAGAGAACACTAGGTCAAATCTCTGGCCTTGGGCTCCAGCCCCTCCTCCTGCATTTCACCCGGCCAGGCTTCAAGAGCTCAACTTAGAAGGGAAAAGACCGAAGCCAGGCGCCAGTGCCTCACACCTGTAATCCTAGCTACTGAGGAGGCTGAGATCTGAGGATCACGGTTCAAAGCCAGCCTGGGCAGGAAAGTCTGTGAGACTCTTATCTCCAATAAACCACTAGAAAACCGGAAGTGGCGCTGTGGCTCAAGCGGTAGAGCATTCATTCGCCTTGAGCTGAAGAGCGTAGGGATAGCACCCAAGCCCAGAGTTCAAGCCCCATGACTGGAAAAAAAAAGAAGGGAAAAGACCGAAGTGGCACTATGGCTCAAGTGGTAGAGCGCTCTCCTTGAAGTGAAGAGCTGAGGGACAGCGCCCAGGCCCTGAGTTCAGGACCCACGACTGACAAAAAAAAAAAAAGAAGGGAAAGGCCCTCTCTCCATCGCCCTGCAGCCTCCCCCCTCCTGGATCCCAGGCAGTGGGGTGCACTCACCTCTGACTTGAAGGAGGCCTCATCCTCAGAGTTGGACTCCTCTGCCTCCAGCGCCTTCCTGGGCTCCCGGGGCTCACTTTCTGCCTTCACCTTCTCCCCCCGGCTGCTCTTGTCCTTGGCTGGCTTCTTGTCTGGGAAGGAGGAGGACGCAGCCCGAGGCGAGGTGCTGGGGGCACTCCGAGAGCCCTTTGAGCTGCTCTTCTTCTGCTTTTTGGCGCTGGGCTTCGGTGAGTCCGCGGTGGCTGGCCGCTTGCTGGAGGCCTTGGGCAGGGCGGCGGGCTGGGGCGCCCCCTTGGGGGACATGCTCTCCAGCTTGGTCTCCTTCAGGGCCATCTTGGGCTCCTTGAACGCGGCCTTGGGCGGCGCAGCCTTCTCCTCCTTGGGCAGCCGGCCCTCGCCCAGCTTGCGGGCGGCGTCCTTGGAGCTCTTGGCCTGCTCGCGATCGAGCTCCTTGGAGGAGCTCTTGCTCTCCGAGTCCTTGCGGGGCCTCTCACGGTGCTCCTTGGCCACCTTGTGCGGCTTGGAGGCCTTGCCGCTTTCCTTGTTGGCGTCCTGCAGGGCCAAGGGCAGGGAGGGTGAAGAGCCAGTCAGCCACCAGCTCGCGGCCACCAGCTCAGGACCGCCTGGCTCTGCCACCCCCGGCCCCGTAAAGTGTGATCCATCTGATTGAGTCGGCTAAAGACAATCTTCATAAAGCAGACAAGGCAGGCAGCTGTCCCTCTGAACTAGTGGCGGCAGGTCCAAGGGCTGTGGCAGGGCTGAGGTGACTGCCTGGAGGCGCTCACAAGCCACACGGAGCCAGGCAGAGCGGGAGCCAGGGCCGCGAGGGAGCCCCAGCAATGCACGCCGCTGCCTCGGCTGGGGGCCTGGCACACCCCGTGCCCTTCTCCACTTGTCTCCGGCTCCAGTCCTCAGTGCGCTCTGCCTGACTTCCTCTCTGGACCCTGCTGACCTGCAGGCCTCCCCATCCCAGCTGCACAGCCTTGCCCTGGCCCTGCCTCCAGGCACAGCCCAGAAGAGCTGTTTGTCTCATCCAGATGTGCTCCATCAAGCGAGCGGGCGAGCGAGCAAGCAGCTACTGCGGTCTGAGCTATCACACAGAGCCAACAGCTCCCCGGCTGGGGGTGCTGATGTGGCCCTGGCGGCTCTTACACGTGTGTCTGCCTGGGAAATGCAGAGGCCAAGGGTGAGGGTCAGCCAGGCCTGACAGAGGAGGAGTACAGATGGCGAGCAGCCCTGTCCTGATCTGGGGACGGTCTCCCAGGCAGGGGGCTCCAGCTGTCAGCACCCGTGTCCTCTGGATATGGGGAGGGGGAGCTCTGGAGCCCAGGGAGCTCAGTCAAGGACTCTGAGGCCTGTGCAGCCAGCATGGCCCAGAGTCTGCGCTCCTCTACCTATACTGTCTGCCTTGGCACTGTCTGGTACCCCACCAGGCTCCTTTCAGACTGGCATCCGTCTCTCATAGCAACACCCCACAGTCACTGCACATACCCAAGGGTGGTTCTGCTGCAAACTGCCGGACATCAGCCCTCACTTGGAAAATGCACCCATTGGCCAGGTGCTCACAGGCCCCAAGCTCACCAGACAAGAGTTCTTTGGGCGAGACTACAGCAGCCAGACCCAGGAGCACCCCTCGTGCCTGGGCGTGGGCTCCCAGGGGCCAGCGGACAGCACCATGGAGGAAGGAGGCAGGCGCACAGAGGACAAGCTGACCAGGTAAGCACCGAGCACCAGAGGGACCGCCGGCCGCCTGCTCTCAGGCCTGCCCAGTTGCTGTCTTCTCCCAAACACACCACCCACACTGGTGTCAAAGGTCAGGCCAGTACCCCAAGAAGGGCAGGCCCTGTGCCCAGTGGCTGTCGTGTCCGGGCAGTGGGTCCCCCTGGTGCTGGCACGCAGAAGGGATCCACTCTCTAGCAAGCTGAGAGGGGGTCAGGAAGCCACAGGCCATTTTGGCCCTTTGAGCAGTAGACAGGCCTGCCAGGCTGCACAGATAGAGAATGAGTCCCTAGGGTCTCCCAAATGCTGCCCTTTGGGGGTCACCCTGCCCAATGGGGGGCAGGGGGCCTCTCTGCAATCCACTGATCCGGAAAGAACACCATCATGTTCTCAAGGTCGCCCATGGCATGAGGCAGTTAAGAACAGAGGTTTTCTCCTGCCTGACACCTGACTGGTGACACGGAGCCCCTGCAGCTGGAGCAAGCAGGTGTGTCTGAAGTGCTGTGTCAGCACAGGCTGACAGGTGGTTCCAGCGTAGCCCTTCCCTGTACCTGGCAAGCAGGCACACCATCATATTGTAGATGCTACGGCATCTACAGTCACGGTAGCTGTAGACCTACGGTACCCGGCCTGTGGGTTCTCATGCCGAGGCCTCAGGGGACCCCTTTACCCCTGCATGTGGCTGGTCACTTGGCTCCCAGGGCCTGGCCAGCAAACAGCCAGCACTCAAGCAAGAGGCTGTGACGCGGTGCCTGGGCTCAGGCCCACAGACGGCATGGTGACACTGACCGCGCACAGACCTGACTCTGTGGCAAGGCTGTCTACAGAGAGGCATCTGGACATGACTCCATGCTGCTGGGGCCTCACTGAGAGGCAGAAGGCAGGTCCAAGGGACCTGCAACCCTCCTGAGCAGACATCTCCTGGAACTGCAGATCTGAGGTACAGCAAGAGAAACAACCTGAAGACACAGCCCTCCAGCTGCCAGGTGTCCCAGGTACCCACGAGGCTTGAGGGGACCTTCCTGGCACTCACACATAAGAAGCACAAGCACAGTAGGGTGCTGCTGGTTCATACCTGTCATCCTAGCTACTCAGGACGCTGAGATCTGAAGATCACATTTAAAGCCAGCCCAGGCAGGAAAGTCTGTGAAACTCATTTCCAATGAACCACCAGAAAACCCCAAGTGGAGCTGTGGCTCAAAGTGGTAGAGCACTAGCCTTGAGCAAAAGAGCTCAGGGACAGTACCTAGGCCCTTAGTTCAAGCCCCAAGAACAAGAACAACAAAAACAAACAAAAAGTAGAAACACTTCTTTCGCAAAGAGCAGTGGCGGCTGGGAGGAAGTCCCCTAAGAGCCCTAATGAGGCCTGGCCTTTCCTCTAATCACCAGGCCTGGCACGGGGAGACTTCCTCCATATGGAAAGAGCCAGAAGGACTGACCTGGTGATGGGGCTGCACCACCAACATTGCTCCTGGGCAAGACCGGGAGCTGGCCTGACCACTCTACCTGTCCTTTGTGGGGTATTCAGACCAACAGTACCCCACAGGCCAGAGAAGAAGAGTGCAGAGATGTGGGCGAGCCCCCGTGCAAGGCCTGCCGTGGGACAGGATGCTGCGACGCCATCACAGGCTCTCTAATGTCTCACCACCAACCGTCAGCAAGAGGCCTCAGGAGGGCCATAAAGATGCTAAAGCAGGTCTTCCTCAGCCGTGCAGCTCTGCCCTGCACCCTGTCCTGACCACGAGGAACAGCGGAGGCAGGAGCAGCCTGGGTCTGGCTCTGGAGCCCCAGACAGTGGGCCACGTGGGTGATGAGAATGCAATGGGCAGCAATGGCCCACCATGAGCAGTCCCGAGACTGAGTGGGCTCAGCAGTAGGGACGAGAGGGAGGTCCCAGAGGGCCCCTGGTCTCAAGAGGAAGGGGGTGAAGAGCCCAGGGTGCTGTGCCCTATCCTGCGATGCTAAGGAAGCGACAGTGGCAGCGAGACGAGCAGTGTGCTCAGGGAGCAGATGCGGGAGGGCGAGGGCCAGCTGTACAAGACCTAGTCGGCAGAGGCGGGTGCTGGCCCGGGATGCGGCAGCTGGGCCCAGCGCCCCCTCGTGACTGGCCTTCCAGCTCACTAACCTTGGAGCCGTGGGACGGTTTGGTCTTCTTGGGGTCAGAGAAGGCAGAGAGTGGAATTGTGGGTAACATGGGGTAGTCGGGGCTGGGCCTGGACACCGTTTCTGCTCCTTCGGGCATTACCATCACCTAGTGATAAAGAAGAGACAGACGTTATCAACGAGCAAGGGGGGGGGGCTGCCAAGAAAGGCCATGGAACTGGCTTCCTGGGGGAAGGGAAAGAAAGAGAGCTAGAGCCCCATTCCCCAAAGAAATTGCAGGTATTTCTCCACGGACTGCGTGCCAAGTGCTGGACCGAAGCCAGTTCAGTGGTCGAGAGTGAAGAAACCCAGGGTCCCAGGATGGCTGGGCCCAGGATGGCTGCTGGCCAGCAGATGGGAAGGCGGCCAGGAAGACCCACAGAGGAGCGTGCAGAGTGGCACGAGAAGGCAGCTGTGCCAAGGCCTGCACTGAGCACCCAGGCTGAGCGCGCCGGAGGCACAGCTGGGGAAGGCAGAAGCCAGCCAGCCAGGGTGGCAGGTGGCCATGCAGCAGACGGAGCGGCTGAGAGGGCACAGAGGGCCACGCCGGCGGGTCCCACGTGCCACTTGCGGACAGCTGAAGCCAACTGGAGTGGAGCACTCGCAGCAAGGCTGAGGCCAGAACAGAGGCCAGGACGAAGCGGGAGGAGCCCTGCTGGGGAGGGACAGCCACGGTGGGAGAAGAGAAAGAAGGCTGCAGATGGCAAGGGCCAGGGTCTTCTAGGAAACACCTGCTGTGCGGGGACAAGGCCAGGGCCAGCTCTCCACAACACTGCGGTTCACCAGCTTGCAGCGCACAGAGGGCTTCAGGCGGCGTGAGACAGAGCACAGGCACTGCAGCTCCCCAGAAGAGGACTGAACTCAGCAGAAGCAGGCCACACATCACCTCGAGCACCTGGGATTCCCCACCAAGCCAAAGCTTTCATCTGACAGCACTGATGTCACGAGTCATGGGACACGGGGCTGTCCGAGCTGTGACCTGCTCACTGGGGCCTGTTTGACCACACAACACTGAGGCATGGCACTGCCCAAGTGCCTTGCTATTGCCAGTTCCTGAAGACGGTTCCTGAGAGCCTCTGTGCCTCAGGGCTGATGACGCCACGCACACTCGGCTTTATGGAGAGGGATGCAAGCCCAGCCCAAGGCCGGGCTGGCTCCCAGAGGCTGGGGCTGGGGCTGGGGCACGCGGGCCTGTTGCTGCAGTTCCTGCTTTGACTCACCTTCCCCCTTCAAACTCATTAGCCAGCCTGAGCCTTCCAGGGAGGGCATCCTCTTCCTGGGAGAGGGGGCAGCAGGGGCAGCCTGCCTATGTCTGGTAGAAAGGGGCGCCCCGCCCCCAGCAGATAGCTGTGGGTGAGGGCAGCAGGGAATCCCACTCTGGCGGCTCCTAAGGATGGTGTGTTCCAGAATTCCAAGAGACCTCAGCAAACCAAGAGATGGCAACTCTGAGGGGCCCAGAGCTCAGTGCCCGCCTCCAGTTCTCCCAGCTCTAGCAAAACACAGGTGAGGCGGGCGCAGAGGCTGTCCCCCAGGATGCCAGCACAGGGACACAGTTACTTGGTCCTAGGAGTCACCTGGGAGAGCCACAACCAGGAGGCTGCTAAAGCTATCCGGTGGGCTTTCTGGAGGCGGGGGGGGGGGCATTCCTGGCCAGCCTGGCCCCTCCTTTCCTTCTTCCCACTCACTCGCAGGTCATGGATTAGGTGATGCTCTCACAGCCTTATCTCTAGGGCATAGAAGATGCCACCCACGAGAGCCAGAAGAACTGGGAAGACCTGAAGATACCTCCTGCATCCCAAAGAACTGTTGACTATGGAGCCCTTGGGAGCAACCACAAACACCTGCAGAGACAGAGAGGATAACACAGGGCCACAAAAAGAGGGCGTAGAGCAGAAAGAGGGGAGGCCTCTCGGAGGCCCCCCATCCTGCTCCAGGGCAACACAGAGCCAGTGTGGCATTCCCAGGTTCAGGCCAAGCCCGGCACCACCACACAGTGATCCCCACTGCAAGCGTGAGCACGCAGGACGGGCACATGCACGCAGGACGAGGCTCCATACCCTCAACTCTCTGCTCTGAACATCACTTTATACAGAAACTGCTACAAGACTGCTCAAAGATCACTGTGCACAATGAAGAGAAGGGGCTGTGCCCTGAGTGTCCCGGACACCCTAGGCCTGCCCCGGCAGCGTGCACCTCCCCCACAGTCACACGCCCTCCACCTCAGCGCCCCCAGACTGTACACTTCACACTTCACACGTGACCCACGCCCAACTCTCCTGGCACAGTGGGCACCACAACGTGCCAGCGCACTGGCAGCGACCAGGCAGGACAGGAGTAGCAGGCAGCTCGGGGGAGCCCTGCCATGACAGTGAAGGGCTGCCCAGGCCTGGCCGTGTGGACAGAACACAGGGCCCATCCTCCCTGCCACGTGCAGGAGCGGCAGGGTACACAGTGCCCGGCTCCCGGCCAGCCAGCGCCACACTCACCCCGCCGGCCATCAGGAGCTTGTAGCGGAACTCGGTGGTGGGGTTGTTGAAGGTGAGCTTCTCACAGCGCAGGTGGTTCACAGGGGGGTTGCCCTCCAGGTTCAGGAACAGGTCGTAGGTGAAGCAAACCTTCCTGGGCTCCTCCTTGAGCAAAGACAACAAGGAAATCCGCGTTGGGGGTGGGTGGAGGCTGGGCCGTGGCGCTCCTGCCCCTGCCGCCACCTGTCTCCAGATCCTCGGCTGTTCTGTCATTCAGAATAAATGAACTTACTACCTGCAGCAGAAGGGCAAAAGCAGGTGCACCTAGAAGGTGTCATTTGTCACAACGCCCAGATGCTCACCAGTCACCCTGCCACAATGTGCGGAGCCTGCCCGCCTCCTTGTCAGCCCTCATGGCACGGGCAAAGGGGAAGTCGAGGCTCACAAACACCTGACCCCTCAGAGGGGGCCCACACCCAGGTGGCGAGAGCTTGTGGCAGGTTTCTGTGCTGGCGCTACCCACAGGCCACACGACCATTCCAGTCATTGGCACAGAGCAGGACCAGGCACTTGTGGGACAAGTAAAGAGCCCCCAGGGAGGAGAGGAGTGAAAACCCAAACCACCACTACACACACACGCGTGCGCGCGCGCACACACACACACACGCACACACAAATGCATGTACGTGTGTGCATGTGTGCAGAACCTGTGTGATGGGTGTGAGAACATAGGGAAGGGAAGGGGCCAGACACAGCAGGAGTCTTCACACGGATGGTCCAGCACAGACGGATGCTGGGAGGGGGGCACAGGAAGTGACTGAGGCTGGGGACCAGCTTTCCTTCTGGGGTGATGGCCTATGCACTGGGAGTTAAAACTGATGATGGCAGCTCAGTGTGAGTGTGCACACCCACTGGATGTGCTCACTAGAAAGGGTGAATAAGTGTGCAAACTACATCCCAGTCTGTTCAGAGGCTATAAGCCCAGAGAGAAAAACACTGTGGAGGAATTCAGGACTGGTAGGCTTGTAGACACAAGTTCAGTGGGAGGCAAGGAGAGGAGGAAGCCCCAACCCTGCAGGGCTAGGAGGAGTCCCTGGAGGCAGTGTCCCTGGGGCTGGAGTTGGTCAGGCTATAAAGGGCTGGGACAGGCCAGCACGGAGCACAGCAGGAGGAGGTAAGGGCAGTGTCCTTGTCAGGAGCCCCAAGGCCCCCTCGTGGCCAGGACTGGAAGAGAAGGGTGGAGAAGGGGGAGCTGGCACTGAGAGGGGCAAAAGGGCTTGGCATGGGCCTCTGTGACCTGGCAGGCCAGGAAGGAAGGGCGGTGCAGGTGGATGTAAGCCAGAGAAGCCTGGAGCAGGAGGAAGTTGTCCCTTGGGGGACTGCTGAGTCTGACTGGTCACTTGCCAGCACCACAGACACACCACCCTGTGCACGCTCCAGACACAGCAAAATGCAGCTCCGGAGGGCACTGGGGGTCCCCGGGCAACAGAGGGAGCATCATCCAGGTGGCCCCAAACTGCAGGGTAGGAGACCTGGGTTCTTCCAACAAACTAACCATAAAGGGGAAGGAAAGTGAGGAGGGGAGGGAAGGGAGAGGAAGGGAAGGAGGGGAAGGAGGGGAACCTGCGGATGAAAAGGGCTCTAAGACCACATCTGACATCCTGACTCAAACAGAAAGAAACAAAAGGAGGGCTGGGAAGGTGGCTCAGTGGTAGAGTGCTTGCCTTGCATGCCAGAGGCCCTGGGTTCAATTCCTCAGCACCACATAAGCAAAAAGAAAAAAGCCGGAAGTGGCGCTGTGGCTCAAGTGGTAGAGCGCTAGCCTTGAGCTGAAGAGCTGAGGGACAGCGCCCAGGCCCAGAGTTCAGGCCCCAGGACTGGCCTCCCCACCCCCCCCCCCCACAAAAAAAGAAAGAAACAAAAGGAAACACTGACTTATTAAGGGATTAAGGATCATTAGTGGTGAACTAGTGTAGTTAACTACAGGAAATAGAATTAAAGGGGATTATGGGCACCACACTAGACTGTAAGTACCTTGGCCTGGCCAACTTGGCCCTGGGCTGCACCTCTATCTGGTGAAGGACCCTCACCCTCTCATCCCCAAACATCCTCTGGCCACGGCCATGACCAAGGAGGGACAGGAAGGCGGGTGGATGTTTCCCAGGGCCAGGTCAGGTAAAAACTTTGGGCCTGCCCTGGGCAGGATCACAGTGGGCACGTAGGGTCCCACACATAGGTGTCCTGGTATTCCCACGCCAAACACCAAGAGGAGGACATGGGTGGGGCAGGCCCTAGCGCAGTGTCTCGGGATCCTGAACCCTTTCAGGCCCCCCTGGAGGCACACAAGCCCATCGGGGAGGGCAAGGACAGTGAGGAGACCTGGTGACATTCTTTTTGTCCTTGGAAGTACTGGACTTGCACTCAGGCCTCTGGCTTGCCAGGCAGCTCTCCCCCAGCACCGGGCATCCAGCCTTTTGCTTAGTTTCTCGGGCAGGGTCTCCTCCAGGGTAGCTGGTACGATGGGCCTGTGCCACCACACCCCGAGTCAGCCACATTCCTCATGGAATACTGGGCTGTGGCAGCACAGGAGCCAGCAGGGAGGTGGAGGCCAGGCCCTGACACCCAGCACCACCCACAACTGGGGTGACTGAGGGAAGCAGCTTCCTGACTCACTGATAATCAGAGGTGCTTCCTGGGGGCCAGCCCCTGGCCTGGGCACATGCCAGCATCCCGCAGACGCTGGGGAACTGGCCAGACTGGTGACAGTATTCCAGTACAGCCTGTGGCCAGGCCCTCAGGGCAGAGCTCAGAGCCTGCGGGTAGGCCACCTGGCAAGTCCTTGCTGCCGAGGATCCCCCCTGGGCCCCAGGAGTCCAAACTGGTGCAAAAGGGGAGTGGGATGTCTTTAATCCAGATGGTCTCCTGGCCACCGCTGCCCCACCCACACAGAGATGCAAGGATGTCCTGTGACAGGCCTGGGGCTCTCCCAGCCCTAATGTGATGGTGGCCGAAGTTATCATCAGCATCATCCAGACAGGACAAGTGACACTGCTCCTCCTAAAGAGGCCCCATGGAGGAGGGGGTGTGGGGAGGAGGAAAAGAGGACATGGCGTGAGAAACACAGCAATCAAGAGCACCAAATGGTCCTAATTAAAAGTAATTACTAAAACAATACAAAGGGCTGGGAATGTGGCTCAGTGGTAGAGTGCTTGCCTTGCATGCATGAAGCCCTGGGTTTGATTCTTCGGTCGGTACCATATACACAGAAAAAGCCAGAAGTGATGCAGTGGCTCAAGTGGTAGAGTGCCTGAGCAAAAGTAGCTCAGGGACAGTGCCCAGGCCCTGAGTTCAAGTCCCAGGATTGGCAAAGCAAAAACAAAAAAAAACTATATGAAAACAAGCTGGGAACTGGTGGCTCACACCTGTGAATCCTAACTACTCACGAGGCTGAGATCTGAGGATACAGTCCAAAGCCAGCCTGGGCAGGTTAAGTTCTCCAATTAACCAGAAAACTGGAAGTGGAGCTGTAACTCAAAGTGGTAGAGCACTAGCCTTGAGCAAAAGAGCTCAGGGACAGCAATACCCAAGCCCCAAGTTCAAGTGCCATGACCAACAAAAACAAAACAAAATGTCGGGCTGTAAGGGTGGGGAAAGGGGTGCCTTCAGGAGCTGTAATGCTCTGCAAATGCCAGGACCTGGGCCCATCCCCAGAGCCCAAAATATGAAAAATTAAAAACCAAGCACAGTGTGGTAACACACTCCTGTAATCCCAGCAGGCCAGAGGCTGTGGCAGGAGGACAGTGAATTTGAGGCCAGTCTGGGCTTCAGAGCAAGACTATAACAAAAGAAGAAAAAAAACAGGTAAATGAAAATAGGGGGTTGGGATGGTAGCTCAGTGGCAAGGCGCTTGCCTAGTAAGTGTAATGTCCTGGATTTTATCCTCCCCCTCACCAAAAAAAAAAAAAAGATATAAAAATAAAATGTTAGGAGAAACTAAAGTCTTAGCCTGTATGCTAGGAAGAAAAGCTAAGTTGGTAACTGGTTTGTAGGCGTCCTTAAGGTGTGTAGGGTCCTTAAGGAGGTTTCCCGGAGCAGACACACACATGGAAATAGTTACAAAGTACGAGGCAAGGTAGGTGAAGTAGAAGCTAAGATGTCCAGCACTGTGTCCGCACTGTGCTGGTGAGCCATGACAGGGTCCCGGCAAGCCAGGAGTGGCCGAGCTGAATGCAGAGGGAGCTGCTGGTTCGCTCTGCCATTCTCTCTACTTCTGTGCGTATGTATTTATATTTTCACTTGGGGGTGCAGTATCCAGGCTTGAACTCAGGCCCTCACACGTGCTTGGTTTGCTTGCTCACAGCTGGCCCTTTACCATTTGAGCCACACCCCTAGCCCTACTTCTGAGCATATTTTTAAGTTTCCTATATTAAAAAACAAAACACTGAGTACAGGTGCTTGGCTCTGTCCCAGCCCCCCTCAGAGCTCTGAATCTAACACAGCACCATCTGTGCCTTGTCCTATAAGCCTACTTCTGTCCTGGTGCTGGGCGCGTGGTAAACATGGGCCTCCGCCCCTTCTCCAGGGTCCCTGTGGGCCTTGGCAAGTGCCTGGCTTCCCACTGTGTCACAGGCTTGAAGAGTGCCCCATACCAGCCACACAAACACAGAGTCACTGCTCACAGCAGGCGCCAGCACAGGAAGCTGAGGTTTAATGGCCTTTGGCCATTAATGTGCCAAAGCCACATGGAATAAATAAAGGCCAAACACATTAAGTCTGTGTCCAAAGCCCCCTGCACCTGCAGGGCCCAGTGGCTCAGGAACAAGGGCTGCTCAATAGGAGAGCATGGGAAGAAAGCTGGACACAGAAAAGCCCAGCAGACCTGCAGCCCTGCAACCCAGATTGTGGGTGACATGCCTGGATATTGCCAGGGGCTTTGCTGCGTATCAGCCAGCAGCAAGAAACAGATGTTTGGGGAGACCATAGCTGAGCCAAATGACTGGGCCCAGCCCACAAGCTGTGGGCAAGCCACGTAGCAGGAGGCAGTCGGAGGCTCCAGGCAGAGGGCTGGGGAGGATCAAGTCCTGCAACCCATATCCAGCATGTTGTAATCAGAAGAGAAACTTGAAAGAATGGGAGGAAAGCTGTGATTTGACAGCAGAGATCTCCTGGGTGACGAAGTAGCTCTGCCACTGACTCTGCATGACTCTGCGCACAGAACCGCATCTTTCTGAGCCTCAGGGAGGAGGAAGGCAAGTGGACAGGACAGTAGTGACAGTGCAGCTGTGCGAGGGTCTGCCAGGGCCAGGGGTGGTGCAGACCGTCCCCACGACACCAGAGCAGCAGACAAGGGAAGTCACCCTGGCCAGGGGCTGCCCCGGGGCTCTTATCTGTCTGTGGGAAGACCTGGACTTCACCGGAAGGGTTAGAGGGCAGATGCTCCTCCATGCAGCCAGAGCCCTCAGGGGCTTGTGCCTCAGCTTCCCACAGCACAGGGCTGCATGGGTGGAGCACTAGGAAAGGGTGAGTGTCAACACAGCACACCCAATATGCAGGCTTGGTCCAGAGCCAGGGCTCGCAGCTGCTAAGCTCCCCATAGCGCAAGCTGGTGGCCACTGGTCGGGGGGTCCCAGGTTCCTCTCTTTGTCCCTGTGTGAGCTGCAATGCAGGGAGTGGGATGTATCGTGCTGGAGAACAATTCACACCTCCACGAGGAGGAGAAGGCTTGGTGTTTGGCTTTTCCTCTCTGAATCCCTTGTGGATGTCCCATGTGCCACCTCCAGCCCCGCACAGCCTGGCCAGGTGGCCCATATCCCCAACCCATGCTGCCACCCTCCCCACAAGAGCCAGGGTGACACCAGAGTCTGCAGAGCTCAACACAGCATAACCTATCTTCCTGGGCCCAGGGCCCCCAGGTAGCGGGCTATAGAGGCTGACCCCAAATCCCTACCACAGTGCCATCCCTTCCCTGTGCAATTCCCACATGTCGGTCAGGGGCACCAGGAGAACCAGCCACCAAGCCCGTGGCCAGGTGAGCCTGAGGACACAATGGGCTTCTCAGCTCCAGGCCAGTTCCCAACTTTCTCCAGGGGCCCAGGGTGGGGCTGTACTTCCTCATGCATGCTTGAGCCTGCCCCCTAGAGAGACAGATACACACACACACACACACACACACACACACACACACACACACACACACACACACACACACACACACACACACACACACACACACACACACACACACTCACGCACTCAGACTTGGCCCTCCTAGATGAGCATGATGTACACACACACACACACACACACACACACACACACACACACACACACTCACGCACTCAGACTTGGCCCTCCTAGATGAGCATGATGTTACGGGAAGGGTCAGCAGGTGTTCCTGTGGCCTCATAACTCAGCAGCCCTGTCTGACCTCCCCTGTCTGCTGCACAAAGCCCTTCTGTTCTGGCTCCCTGCAAATCACCCAAGTCCTTCCTGCTCGGTAGCATCAGATGGCCAGCTGTCCCTGGAGATCTCAGTGGACTCACTGGGGGCTGCCCACCCCTGAATGCTGTAGAGCCCCAGGAGCCAGCAAAGGGAGTGTAGGCAGCTTCCACAGCAGCTGGCCTGGAGTCTCAGTTCAAATCAAGGACAAAAGAAGGGGCTGGGAAGGTGGCTCAGTGGTAGAGTGCTTGCCTTGCATGCATGAAGCCCTGGGTTCGATTCCTCAGCACCACATAAGCAGAAAAAGCCAGAAGTGGCTCTGTGGCTCAAGTGGTAGAGCACTAACCTTGAGCTGAAGAGCTGAGGAACAGCACCCAAGGGATAGTGCCCAGGCCCAGAGTTCAGGCCCACAACCCACAAAAAAAAAAAAAAAAAAAAAGGACGAGCTGTCCAGCCAGGCCTGGGATGGTGCTGCACGCTGTCTCCACAGCGGAGGAGCGCGTGCGTGCGTGCACGCGCGCGCGTGTGTATGTGTGTGCGTGTGCGCGCACACACGCGTGCATGTACCCGTGCACACACACACATACACACACACACACACACACACACACACACACACATACGCACACAGTGTAAATTCCTGCCCGTGACCTCCCTGTAAGGTGGCTGGGGTGTGGAGAAGCTCCTCCAGGGATTCAAAGTTCTGAAGGAGCACTGCTCAATTTACTTTTCAATTGCGCCAAATGCCAGTGGCTTAGGCCTGTAATACTAGCTACTCAGGAGGCTGAGATCTGAGGATCACAGTTCAAAGCCAGCCCAGGCAGGAAAGTCCACGAGACTCTATCTCCAATAAACCACTAGAAAACTGGAAGTGGCGCTGTGGCTCAAGTAGTAGAGCACTGGCCTCAAGATGAAGAGTGCAGGGACAGAGCCCAGGCTCAGAGTTTAATCCCCAGGACCAACAAAAAAAAACCCAAAAACCTTTGCTTGGATGCAGCAAAGGTGAGCACCTGCCTAGCACACATAGGACCCCGGGCTGCAGCCCCAGTACAAAGCAGGAAAAAAACAACAACCTGTGAGCACTGATGGCTTGCTTAGGGAGCTGCAACTGGATGGAGGTAAACTTGTTCACAGCTCAGCGCTTCCTCCTCCCACAGTGCCACAAGCAGAGAACACCGCTCTCAGGGACAGAGACGTAGGCAGAAGGGAAGGAGTCCTTGCCCGTCCTGGAGCTTTGAGTGCAATGAATGCCTGTGACAGTCAGGCTGGCACTGGCTGTGAAGAAACAGGGTGACTTTGAACTTGGACAGCCTTGTTCCAACCTTACAGCGGATCCTCTCGCCTCCTGTTTGGCCAAGTGCTCTAAGCCAGACAACACAGGGCTGGGGTAGCCATTCACTTTGAGAGAGCAAATACAGGACCTAGAAAGACTCCCAGGGAAAATTAAATCTCATCAAATGACACTGTGGCAATGCCTCAAGCCACCATGGGCCAGGCTCAGGTGTGATCCCAGTGAACACAGGCCAGGAACACCCCCCCCCCAAAATCCCCCTATCCTCACACCCACTCCACCTTAGCCCAAGCCACAGCCTGTGGGACCCAAACCCAGGACAGGGCCAAGCACATTCTGTCTGGCGGCTACTGACTGGCTTTTGGACAAGCCTGGGTCAGGTCTGCCCCATGATGTACTAGGTCCACAGGGCGATGCAAGACACGGCTGGACCTTGTGCCCAGAGAACAGCTGAGCCAGGGGAACTGGAGGAAGCCTCGATCTAGGACAGGTCAAGCGGCGAATGCTCTCACATCACCCAGTCACTCCACAGGTTTCCTGGTGTGTTCAGGCACCCTGACTCTGCCCTCCTCCCAAGGCTGCTGCCTTTTTCTAGAAGATGCCGGTCCTTTGGCATGGCTCACTCTGTCTCCTTTGGCATGGCTCACTCTGTCTCCCCTGAGGGAGACTCTCCCAAGCCCTTCCTGCCAAGACCCCAAAGCAGGGGCGGCATCCAGAGCTTCAGCCTCAGAGAACGTGTGGTACCTGCCTCTGACATGCCTGCTTCTATGGCTGTGCATGACAGCTGCCTTTGAGCCCCACAAGAAACAGGGCTGTGACTCAGGTCCTCCTAAGTGTGCAGACTTAGAAGTGCTGTGGGCAGGGAAACCCCAGCAATGGGCAGAAGACAAGCAGACCCTCCTCTCACTGCAAATGAAGCGGGGTGGCCCCTCACATGGCTCCGGCATATGCTGCCAGGAGGCAGCCAAAAGGAACTAGGGGCTAGCAATGGGTTTTGCTTTTTTGTTTTCAGAAGGTTTTTCGGTGCCAGTACTTAAACTCAGGGCCTCAGGCTCTTGCGATGATCTTTTTCATTCATGGCTGGTGCTCTATCACCTGAGCCACACCTTTACTTTTGGCTTTTTGCTGGCTAACTGGAGATAAGAGGCTCTCAAATTTGTGTGCTAAGGCTTGCTCCAAACCTTAATTCTTAGATCTCAAACTCTTGAGTAGCTAGGATTATAGGTGTGAACCACTAGCCTGATTGGCAAAAGGTTTTTCATATAATTCCAAAAGCACAATCCATAGGGGAAAAAATATCAAAATTTAAAACTTGTTTGGCAAGACATATTTTGAAAGACTTTATTTATTTATTTATTTATTTATTTTTGGGTCCAGTCGTGGGGCCTGAACTCTGGGCCTGGGCACTGTCCCTCAGCTCTTCAGCTCAAGGCTAGCGCTCTACCTCTTGAGCCACAGCACCACTTCCGGCTTTTTTCTTTTTTCTTATGTGGTGCTGAGGAATCGAACCCAGGGCCTCAGGCATGCAAGGCAAGCACTCTACCACTGAGCCAACTTCCCAGCCCTTTTGAAAGACTTTGAAGAGGACTTGGAAGCCAGGCACCAGTGGCTCACGCTTGTAATCCTACCTACTCAGGAAGCAGAGATCTGAGGATCATGGTTCAAAGCTAGCTTGGACAGGAAAGTCCATGAGATTCTTATTTCCGATTAACTAAGAAAACCAGAAGTGGCACTGTGGCTCACATAGTGGTAAAACACTAGCCTTGAGCTAGGGGGTCAGGAATAGTGTTCAGGCCCAGAGTTCAAGTCCTACAATGAAAGGAAGGAAGGGAGGGAGGGAGGGAGGGAGGGAAGAATGAAAGAAGGAAATAATTCCAGGTGTGGTGATGCCCACCACCAGGTGTGGTGGTGCCAGCTACTCATGAGGTGGTCTGGACAAATCATGAGACCTTACTTGAAAAAAAAAAAGAAGCCACTAAAAGCAAAAGGACTGGTGGCCTGATGTTAATGGTAGAGTATCTGCCTAGCAGGTAGAAGGCCCTGAGTTTAAATCCCAGCATTGCCACAAAACAAAACAAATAGAAAACATTTTGATACCTCGCCAAAGTTATGTAAGAATTGCAAATAAGCCCATGAAAAGATCTCAATGACACCAGTACACAAGAA
Organism: Dipodomys merriami; assembly: GCF_024711535.1. Taxonomy (NCBI): domain Eukaryota; kingdom Metazoa; phylum Chordata; class Mammalia; order Rodentia; family Heteromyidae; genus Dipodomys; species Dipodomys merriami. The sequence goes on from NW_027206291.1 coordinate 3,652,787, forward strand.
GGCCCATCTCACCCAGGAGGGTGGCCGCAGGTACCGTACAGGAATAGCCAGCGTGGGAGCCCTGGGGGAGCCCAGCATGCTGAAGGCTGAGGCCAGAGTCCCAAGCCAGCCTGGCCTAGAGATGAGTCATGCATGCTAGTGGAATGTGAACGGGAGCTGCCACAGGCCAAGTCTGGCCATCACTCAAAAGGCTAAAGGCAGACACAGCAAAAGGCTGGTAATCCCACTGGCCTAGGGCTCAGGGGGAATGGATTCCATGTTATGGGAATGGCACCTTGTTAAAGGGGCTGAGCAAGTGTCAGCCACACACCGGAAAGGAAAGATGAGGTGTGGGTAATGTGACAGTCTCATCTTACAATGCTCCAAATTCTTATCACAACCCAACTAACAATCTCTTTCCTTGGTTTTTAACAAATAAACATAACTTGGGCTGGGAACATGGCTTAGTGGTAGAGTGCTTACCTAGCATGCATGAAGCCCTGGGTTCTATTACTTAGTACCACATAAACAGAAAGCCAGAAGTGGTGCTGTGGCTCAAGTGGTAGAGTGCCAGTCTTGAACACACAGAGGCTCAGAGACAGTGCCCAGGCCCTGAGTTCAGGCCCCAGGACTGGCCAAAAACAAAAACAAAAAACAAAAGCAGAAAACAGAAAAAAACAAAAACTTGATAACTTCTGTTCAAATGAAAACTTGCATAAAACTATAAGCATTAGCAGGCACTGGTGCACTGGGTTCTATTACTTAGTACCACATAAACAGAAAGCCAGAAGTGGTGCTGTGGCTCAAGTGGTAGAGTGCCAGTCTTGAACACACAGAGGCTCAGAGACAGTGCCCAGGCCCTGAGTTCAGGCACCAGGACTGGCCAAAAACAAAAACAAAAAACAAAAGCAGAAAACAGAAAAAAACAAAAACTTGATAACTTCTGTTCAAATGAAAACTTGCATAAAACTATAAGCATTAGCAGGCACTGGTGCACTGGGCTGTGACATAATTGGGTCCCAGTCCCAGGGACCAGGTAGCCCTGAGCCAAAGGCAGGGAAGCTGCAGGCTGAACGTGGGCCAGAATGCAGATGTACTCCTAAACCGCCGCACTGGGATGAAAAGAAACAGGACGCTCAGACTCACCTGAGCATGCACCTACTTCACTTCCTGCCCCCTAGACCTCCTGCAACCTAGATAGGGACGGGTGCCGTATGCTCCCTCTCCTGGGAAATATGGCTCCTCTAATAATAATAAAAAGAAAAAAAAAAAAAGAAAAGGAACAGGGACCCATAGGGTGTACCCACTGGCCCAGCAAGAAAGGGTCCCCTTATAGCCCACAGTAAATCATACCTCATGACAAACCACAACAGATGGAGAACACCTGAAAAATACACTGAAATTCAACAGCCACTTGGCCAAACAATAAGTCACTAGGAAAATTAGACAATAATGAGGGAAAAAAAAAACAAAACCCAGTGTGTAAAACTTGTGTCACAGGTGTGACATTTGCACAAGATAAGACAGGAATATAAATGAAATGGAGCAAACCTGCTGACTTGATCACAATTGCTTCTCCCATGAGATCAGCTGCATGGACAAACTTGTAATAATGTTAAGAAAAAAGCTCACAGGAAGTAACCAAAGTCAAAATGCAAGTGGGAACTACTAATCTCACACAATGAGAAGTCTAAAAGATTACAACTTGCTAATTAACTTAGCTACAGAAAATGGCACATGCCTAGAAACAACCGAAACTATGCAAGAGGGAGAAATTCTTGACAGCTCTACAAGAAACTGAGTCAACCATCAAAACTTCCCCCAAGGGCTGGGAAGGTGGCTCAGTGGTAGAGTGTTTACCTTGCATGCATGAAGCCTTGGGTTCGATTCCTCAGCACCATATAAGCAGAAAAGGCCAGAAGTAGAGCTATGGCTTGAGTGGTAGAGCACTAGCCTTGAGCTGAAGAGGTGAGGGACAGCGCCCAGGCCCAGGGTTCAGGCCCCATGACTGGCCAAAAAAAAAAAAACTTCCCCCCCAAAGTGGGGCACTGGTGGCTCATGCCTGTGATCCTGGCCATTCAGATGGCTGAGATCTGAGTATCATGGTTCAAAGCCAGCCCAGGCAGGAAAGTTTATGAGACTTTTATCTCTAACCACCAAAAAGCCACAGAAGTGGAACTTTGGCTCAAGTGGTAGAGCGCTAGTCTTGAGCCAAAATGCTCAGGGACAGTACACAGGCTCTGAATTAAAACAGCACAAAACAACAACAATAACAACAACAACAAAAACCTTGTCCAAAAGTAAAGTGTAGGGCCTCAAGAGACAAAAGGAGCAGGGCAGGGCATGTGCTGGCACTCCATTGTGTCAGCATTTCCAAATTTGGTGTTGGAAGACACCACAAAACCAAGACACAAACCTTCAATGAAACACTAGCAAATGACCTCAGCAGCTCACAGGAAGATCATGTATGGATTGCAAATGTCCATCAATAATGCAGCACATCACTGGAGGAAGGCAAAGGGCCAATGTGATCATCTCCACAGAAGTGGGACAGAGGGCATGCCATAAGAAACATGCACTCAGGGCTGGGAATGTGGCTTAGTGGTCCAGTGCTTGCCTAGCATGCATGAAGCTCTGGGTTCCATTCCTCAGTACAACATACACAGCAAAAGCTTGAAGTGGTGCTGTGGGTGGAGTGGTAGAGTGCTAGCCTCGAGCCAAAGCTCAAGGACAATGTCCAGGCCCTGAGTTCAAGCCCCAGGACAAGAAAAGAAAGATAGAAAGAAAGAAAGAGAGAAAGAAAGAAAGAAAGGAAGGAAGAAAGAAAGAAAGAAAGAGAAAGAGAAAGAAAGAAAGAGAGAGAGAAAGAGGAAGGGAGGAAGGGAGGAAGGGAGGAAGGAAGGAAAAAGGAAAGGGAAGGAAGGAAGGAAGGAAGGAAGGAAGGAAGGAAGGAAGGAAGGAAGGAAGGAAGGAAGGAAGGAAGGGGGAAAGGAAAAAGAAACACATACCCGGCCTATGCCTGGAATGTGGGCAGAAGTTCTGAGGGCCTGGAAAGCAGCAATTAGGATGACAGCAGATACAGCACAGTGACAGAGCTCCACAAATACTTGGGGCCAGCTGGAAAGGTGCAGAAATGGTACTGGAAATGTCACAGGCAGTGCACTTTCTTCATCCAATGAAGGGCATTTATGACAACCACAGTGGACACCCTAGTCCACAGTTCAAAGGGAAGGGGGGGGGGGGAGAACTATTGACATTGTTGGCCTTGTGCTGGAGGCCTTACCAGAGCAGTGAAGCAAGAGAACCAAGGGTCTAGAACCTGGAAAAGAACATAATGCAGTGGATCCATACAAAACCCCACTGAAGCTAGTCAACGTGTTTGGTCCAGTTGTAGAGAACAAGGCTAAACACAACTCAGTGTGAGAGTGAAGAAAGCCCTAGCATGTGACAGACTTACTGCAGAATTCCAGCAAGCCTTGCCAGAACTAACACTGACTCCACAGACCCCACAGGACAGAAAGGGAAGGGGGCTACCAGACCGCCCATAAAGCCAGTACTTCATGGCACACAAAATGGCTCAGGGACATGACAACAAAAAAGAACTGTAGACCAGTCTCTTTGACAAACACAGATGCAAAAATCTTCAATAAAATACTTGCTAAGCAAATGCATCAATGCACAAACAGGTCAGCTACTACAACCAAGTAGGCTGCATTCCAGAGATGCAAGGTTGTTTCAATCAGCACTTCCTTTATAAATGACCCATCTCAGGCATTTTGCAAGAGCCCAGAAAACTGGTTCAAACAAATAGAAGGGAGCCCAGAATAGCCAAAAGCATATTGGAGGGACACCCTACAAAACTCAAGAGTTGGAAAACTCATACAATTTCTAATTTTCCTAGCAATTGCAAGGCTCCAGGTTCAATCCCTAGTACCACTACCCAAAAACACTACAAACAAAAAACCAAAATCACCTGGATAAGGGCTGAGGATGGAGCTCAGAGGTAAAGCACTTGCCCTAACAGGTATGCATCCCAGGGCAATATATCCAGTGCATCTATACCACCCCGGCACAACATCTAGCACTCTGCATACCCCAAGGCAGGACATAATACTGCCATCCACTAAGTACTCCTTCCTGTGCTGACAAGCCCAGCAGCTGCGGGGCAGGCCACCTGGTGCATGCTGATCATTCACCACTGCTTTCAAGGCTGGCCACTCTAATAGCTGTGTTTTACAGGAGACTTCTACATAGGGACCCAGAAGTATACAGAACACAGGACATAGGACAAATACTGTTCCTGTCCCTAGCAGTGAGTAAAAAGCCAAGACAAGGCTCAAGGACCCCAGAAAGGACAAGGATGGAGAGTAGACCCCTGGAAAGGCTTTTTGCCTTCCTGAAGCCCAGCACAGGTAAGACTAGCATGGACAGGCTCAAAGCCAAGGGGCAGCCCAGTCCCTCCTCCAGAGGCAAAGACGGAGACTTACAGCCCTGAACTGGACATCAGTCTTGGTGAGGTGTGGCTAGCAGGCCGGGTGACGGCTGCTCACACCTGCTGCTGCTAGCTGCCCGAGATTCCTGCTCTAAGTGAAGAAAGATAGGGAGTGGAGCCGAGTGCTGCCCTGTCCTGCCACCTTGGGAGGGGCCCGGAAGTCCCCACCACTCAGTGCTGATAACAGCTTGGCATGCATGTGCTAAGCATGGGTCTATCCACAGCAGAAAGTCAAGGAGGCCAGGAGCACAGTTCTCCCCAACAGGCTTCCTGACCTCTTGTTCAGAACAAGAGGTCCACGAACCTGGATGACAGTTCCATCCCAGGACACTTATAAGCGCTGACATAGGTCAGAGGGTGGGCGGGAGGGAGTAAGGCAGTGTGACTTCCTTCTGGGGCCCAAGTGTCCAGGCTCTGAAATCATCTCCCACATCCAGACAGGAACTTCATGCTACCCCCAGAGAGCAGAGGACAGCGGGACAAGGGCATCAGTGCCCTCTTCAGCTCTGCACTAATGTGCTGCTCCCTCGATGGTATCAAGGGGCTCGTGGACACAGTAATCTACCAACAGTCTCAGAATCAGAAAGACAAAAAAGCCAGGCACTGATAGCTCACACTCATAATCCCAGTTACTCCGGAGGAGGCTGAGTTCAGAGGATTTTAGTTCAAAACCAGTCTAGGCAGAAAAGTCTATCTCCAATTAATCAGCAAAAAGCAGGGCTGGAGGTACAACTCAAGTGGCAGAGTGCCAGTTGAGCAACCAAGCAAGTGAATAAGCCTAATGAGTGCAGCCATGAGCATAAACTGAAAGTCTGGTACTGATGGAAAAATATCAGAAGGCCAAACTGCTGTGTTCTGTGGCAAGAGCACCCCCAGGTCTGGCAGTTCCAGCTGAGACCCAGAACAATTTGGGCATCGGTAACCCCCCCCCCACACACACACACACAACCCTGGCCACAGCACAGAGCACTCCCCTCCCCCAGCGCAGGCTCCATTTGGCTCATGGTCACAAAGCTGTGACACTGGGCCTGACCACCCTGAGGGCCGAGGTCCAGTTGAGGCCTGAGCCACAAGCACCCCACCTCTGATAAAACACTGAACCAGGACTCCTCTACCTTTCAGGGTCTCCAGGGCCTGGAGCAAGGCTCTGGGAACTGCCTGCCCAGTGCACTATCTGGCCTGCATGCGGGGCCTTGGGCAAGGGCCTTAAAAGCCTCCAGGATCCATAGGACCCTACACTGTTTCAGGGCCTCAAAAGCACTTAGCCTAAGTCAACTGGAATGAGTTGCAGCCAGCCATGGGGGTCCCGGCCCTTCACCCCTGGAGAACTCCAGTGAGCACTCAGCAGAGGGACCACGCGGTGCCCTGCCCATCCTGAGGGGCTGCCGTCATTTCCCTACCATCTCCTACCAAGCGGAATTCTAGAAGGCCATGTGTATGTTTCTGGCTGGCCCCACAGGGCCAAGAGCAGGGAGGTGGGGGCACAAGTGGGCTTAGTTGTGCTCCTGGCCTCTGAGCCTCAGTCTGTGAGCAGCCCCCTGGCAGACCTGCCACTGGGCTCCCTGGCAGGGGCACACCTAGGTGCCTCTCCAAGGTCCCTGTGGCTGAGTGGTTTGTAGAAGAGCAGAGCTCCTACTGCATCTAAAGCAGGCTGGGTATAAAAAAAAAAAAAGAGTCACTTTCCAGCAAGCCAGGTGGCAGCAAGGACCCAAGGGAGACCTCTAGGAAAGCCACTCAAGCCCATCAAGGCAAAGCCAGGCAATGCCATTGACGGCCCCTAGGGGGCACCTGTGAGCAGGGGAGGTGGGTGTAGCACTTTTTAACTATAGGCGGTTTAAGAGATGCCAGAAACCACAGACTCAGAGGATAAAACCTTACTGCTGTGTCATCCCATGTGGTGACAGGGGTCCATATCACGCTGTGACGATGGTCTGCAGTGCCTTACACAATCAGAATAGTGAACTCTGCAGCTCCCAACATACAAAAAAACGACACTTGAGGGACCCTGAGGTCACTCACACTGCAGGTATCAAGTTACACCACCGTGCACCACACGTAAGTCAACCATAGAAACATTTTGAGCCGGGCATGATAGTGCTAATGCTTCAGAAAAGAAAGGAAAAGGGCTGGGAAGGTGGCTCAGTGGTATAGCGCTTGCCTTGCATGCCAGAGGCCCTGGGTTCGATTCCTCAGCACCACATAAGCAAAAAGAAAAAAGCTGGAAGTGGCGCTGTGGCTCAAGTGGTAGAGCGCTGGCCTTGAGCTGAAGAGCTGAGGGACAGCGCCCAGGCCCAGAGTTCAGGCCCCATGACTGGATCTCCCCCCCCCAAAAAAAAAAGAAAAGAAAGGAAAAAACAAAAACTTTCTGGGGTTTGAACAAGAAGCTTCTCACCCCCAGTTAACTATGCTGCTGTTTTAATTCCCTCCCTCTATCACACCAAATTTGGTTCTTCCATTCAAAAATAATGGCACAAGCCACTTGTCTGATCTTTCTAGATTTTTGTCACCACAGTAGCCAGTAATGGCTACTGTGAGCCTGCCCTGGGGACATATGGATGTTCATTCATTCATTCATTTATTCAATCAGTCGACCATTATTTCAGTGGTATTGGAGGGCTTGAATTCAGGTCTTGGAGGTCTTGGGTGCTGTCCCTTAGTTTTTCTCAGTGAAAGCTTATACTCTACTTCTGGAATAGCTGGGATTACAGGAAGGAGGCACAGAATCCTGCTGTCTTATTCATTTTCTTCTAGGCATGGGGCCGTGGCCTGGTGCAGCCTGTCAGGAGCTACACCTGCTTCCAGCCTAGACTCCCCCGGAAAACTCAATCCCTGGCCTGCGTTCCACTGAGATGGCCTTGCTCCCCTGGGACTTGAGTATTTTGTCCATCATACTTAGGTAGCTGCATTGACTTCCTACTGACAAATTCACTGATTTGATTTTTAGTCTTTAGAGACTCTGTAGCCCAGGCTGGCCTAGAACTCATCCCATTCACTACCCACGGTGATTGCAGGGTCCTACCTTGTTTCTGAAGTGCACCTCAATGGGCATGATGAAGCCAGCATAACCCGACTCTTCCACTTTGTAGGGGGGCTCCTTGCACACTGAAAAGAAAGGGAAAACCATCCATGAGCTTCCTGCTCCCATTGCCCCACCTCCCCTGGGGCTGGCTGGTGTCTCTTGGTAAGACCAAGTTCCCCAGGGAGAATGGTGTGCATGCTGGGGGCCTGGGCAAGAGAAAGGTGATCTGCTGCCACCTGAGCCTTCAGTGAGTTGTGCAGGCAAGGGTAAGGAAGAAGCGAGGACCCCAGCAGGCCTCCCAGTTAGGCCAGTCCAGGTACAGGCTATAGCTGTAGAGTGTCCCTGACTACAGCCCTCTAGCAACATCAGGCTCTGTGCAGGGCCGGGCACACAGGACATAAGGAGCTAGGTTTTGGGTTCTCTTCCCAGATCCTTCTTTTGCACCTAACAACCACTTGCCCACATTGCTATGACAGAGCAGCACTACCCCCAAACACTTAAGAAAACAACAACAAAATCTTGAGCAAGAGTCAAGTACACATAAAATATGTCCATCATCTCGTCCAAAATAAACCACATGCGTTGACATGTCGGCTGTCACTATGCAAATGCCATGGAAATATGGTTCCCAGCTCATAAGGAAAAAAATCATAACAGTAAAGAGCCAGTGCCCTAGCCCTATGTTCCATCCCCTCCAAAACAAGGACCACTGGGGAAAGGAAGCCCCTCTGCTTGCTCATGAAGGTCCTAATACTTTACTGAAGCTCTTGGACATGTGCAGCTGAGGGGTTAGCATGAATGTCTCCATGAGCATGCACCGAAGTGCACCCATGTAAAACTTGCTGTGGTGAGCCTCCCAGTTTCCTCCCCCCCTTTGGTTCCTGGGTCTGCTGGGAAGATCCCAGCACCAGAGCTCAGGTAAGCACACAAATGCCGACGACAGTGCTGTGCTCTCCGTCTCCACACCTCAGTCACCCTGCACAACTGCAGGTTTTATTCCTTGTCATCACCTCCCAAACCATTTCACGGACAAGTAAGATTGTGTAGCATTTACCTTCCTGTGCCTGCTCATCTCACCTAACAGGATGTCAACTGCTAGGAGGGCAAGCCTCCTTTCTAACTTTTTTATTGTTATTATGAAGGTGATGTACATAATGTGATGTAGGGTGATGTTTCATAAGTCAGGTAATGAGAACGTTTCTCTTTGTGCAATGTCACCTTTTAGGAAGGTAATTCTTAAGGGAGTCAGAAACTGCTGGAAAACAGTTAACTGGAACATAAGAAAACACAACTTCTTAAATAAAGCCATAAGATTTTTCTTTTTCTTTCTTTTTTTTGGGGGGGGGTCCAGTCATGGGGACTGAACTCTGGGTCTGGGCGCTGTCCCTCAGCAATTCAGCTCAAGGCTAGCACTCTACCACTTGAGCCACAGCGCCACTTCCGGCTTTTTTTTTCTTTTTGCTTATGTGGTGCTGAGGAATCGAACCCAGGGCCTCAGGCATGCAAGGCAAGCACTCTACCACTGAGCCACCTTCCCAGCCCCTCTTTTTCTTTTAGGTCAATCGTGAGGCTTGAACTCTGGGCTTGGGCATTGTTCCTCAACTCTTCAGCTCAAGGTGAGCGTTCTACCACTTGAGCCACAGAGCCACTTCTGGTTTTTTGGTGGTTCATTGGAGATAAAAGCCTCACAGACTTTCCTGCTCAGGCTGGCTTTGAGCCACAATCCTCAGATCTCAGCCTCCTGAGTAGCTAGGATTACAGGCGTGAGCCACTGGTGCCCAGCTAAGATTTTTCTTTATGGAGGGAAAGAGTCTCTGATATTGACTTGTGTATTTCACATCTCTGAAGCATGGCAAGGGGGCTGGAGTGACCAGGGCCTATGGCCCTTCTTCTAGGGGAAGAAAGTCCCCATGGCTCTCCCCTACCCTCTCTCACTGTCCTCCCCTGCGGCTGCTACCTTCCCTCAAAGCTCAGCTCTGGCCCGGCCTCCACAGGCTCCAGCCACTCCCCTGCCGTGTGCAAGCCTACAGGAGTCTAACCAGCCAAGTGCTGTCACCACAGCAGGGTTTACCCAAGAGTCAAGGTACTATGACACACACTGACCACACCTACCCACCCACCATTCACACCACTGCTCATAGTGGCAGGGCTAGACCAGAGGCCAAGAGGATAGCGATAGCTTGGGCTTACTGAGGGGAGAGGGGGGAAGTGTTACCCTCCCACTGAGGGAAGGGAGGAAGAGCCCTGTCTGGGGCCAACCCTGAGCCAATGTTAGGAGCTACAGCCCAAGGAGAGCAGTGCCCATCTCCATCCCAGCCATCTCTTCCCCCTCCCTGATGGCCTCCTGGTGACTGGTGAGGAGCTCAGATGTGGCCCTGCTCCAGCAGACTTCTAATGCACCCTGAGCTCTGTACATTCTCGACATTCCAGGATGTCCACTGCTCCCAAGGACCTGTAGCCACCCTGCCCCTGTTCTGCACTCACCTGCCACTGAGCTCTATCAAGGCGGCACCCAGCCCTGCTGGCCACTGAGAAGCACAGCTCACAGCCTCATACCACTACCTTGATGGGCACCCAGGCCACCTCTCATTCCTAGGCAGCTCCACAGATGACTGGAATGGCCAGCCTGATTGTCCCCTGTGACCCACCCCCAAAAAGCTCATCTCTCCACAGGCCCAGTCTCAGAGCCCCTTCGGCCCAGGACCCTCCCCAGGGCTCCAGTATCTGCAGGGCCCACTCACCATCCCCGCTTCTCCATCGCCATTGCAGGCTGCAAGTCTGTCTCCCTTAAGCCTGGACGTAACACTTCTGTCCTCTCAGAAGCACTCAATAGATACCCCATAGTGCCACCCTATAGGCCATGCCCCTGTCAGGTAGTCCAGGCCATGGTCAGCTACGGCCCAACTCCACCAGCCAACAGCATCTCCAACTGTTCTTGGTGCAACCTGGCACAAGCCTGGATACCCCCTGACCCCCATCCAGACACTTCAGCTACACAGAAGAAGGATGGCAGAGTGGCACAGGCAGCAAAGGAGGCCCCTGCTCACACTGTGGTTCCCAGAGGAGATCCAGAAAGGTGAGAGCCTGGGATGGCACCCACACCCCAAGCCATACCCACCTTATCCCACCTAGCCATTAAGATCCCATCAGTATCAGTACCAGCTCCTAGCAGGGATAGGGATAGGGCAGCGGGGAGAGCTGAGCCCAGCTGCAGCATGGATGTGCAGAGCTGAGGGAGGAAAGGTGGGGCCCAGCGATCTCCAGCAGACCGCCTGCAGTGAAGTGCACAAGGCAATGGGACCCAGAGGACAGCCCTGGTAGTGAAGCTCCTGAGAGCAGAGCAGAAGGCAGGCACAATGGGAGTGACCAAATGGCGGGCAGGGGGCTAGATGATGCTGATAGAATTAGTGGTGCTGGCTAAACAACCCCATGACTGTGCCAGGCACTAGCTGTGTGGAATGAAAGGTGAGCTTGCAACCTCAGTGAGCATCGTCTCATAAAAGGCAAACTAAGAGGCTGTGCTTAGAGCAACAGCCCTGGAGCTCCAGCCTCCACCTACCCCAGCCCAGCCAGCATGGGGAAAGCCAGATGGCTCCATGTCTTGAGAAAGAGGAGGCAGTGGTCTGGAGGGAGGGAAAGTGTAAGGTATAGGAAGTGGTCCTCAGTAATACTGGGAGGCCCGGCCCATACAGTACAGGAAGAGAGAGGAAGAAAGCTCCCTCTAGGAAGACAGTCTTCCTAGGATAAAGAAGACTGCAACTTGAAGAGGGGAAATCATACAAAACCAGGCTGAAGGCATCTATGTAGAGTGCTAGCCTCAACATTTAAAAGAAAAAAGCAGAAAATCACCCAACAAATGAAAACAAGACAAGCTGGGATCTGGTAGCTCATACCTATAATCCTATTCAAGAGGCTGACATCTGAGGATCCTAGATAGAAGCTAGCCCAGGCAGGCAAATCTAAGACTTTTTTTTTTTTTTTGCCAATCTCGGGGCCTGAACTCTGGGCCTGGACGCTGTCCCTCAGCTCTTCAGCTCAAGGCTAGCGCTCTACCACTTGAGCCACAGCCCCACTTCTGGCTTTTTTCTTTTTTGCTTATGTGGTGCTGAGGAATCGAACCCAGGGCTTCATGCATGCAAGGCAAGCACTGTACCACTGAGCCACCTTCCCAGCCTCTGAATCTGAGACTCTTTATTTTCCCAGTCCACCAGGAGAAAAAACAAACTGGAGGTGTAGTCCCAACTATAGGTAAGAAAGCTGAATGAGAGCAAGGCCCTGAGTTCAAGCCCCAATGCAGGCCCCAAAACATAAACCAGGAATGAGCTTTTAAATATTACAACTTCTTTAGCTAACTAGTGAGATGGGAAGAAATGACCCACCCTGCAGATGGAGCTGGCTGACAGCAGCCGCCCCGTGGGGCTCATGCAGTGCCCTCTCTCCCCACACCCATTTTAGACATAACTGTTCATATTTCCACACAAGGAGAGGACAGCAGGAGAAAGGGGACAAAGCACCCCAGGAAGAAAAAACAGACATACACGAGGAGGCCATCACAGATCTTGAAGAAAACCTTCTGGAGCTAGGAGAAAGACAGTACATGTCACAAAACACAGCAAGCAGAATCAAAGTCCCAGAAGCAGCAAATGCCACCCAGATCATCCCTCATGCTCCTGGAGACACAGGGCCCAGCAGCCTCAGAAGTGGCACTGTCAAAGCTCCAAGTAAGCTGGGCATTGCTGACGCACACCTGTAATCCTAGCCACTCAGAAGGTTAAGGTCTAAGGATTGGGGTTTGAAGCCAGCCCAGACAAGAAAGGCCCTGAGACTCTTATCTCTAACTACCACAAAAGCCGAAAGTGGAGCTGAGACTCTAGTATAGAGCATTAGCCTTGAGCAAAAACAAAACCAAAAAACTCAGGGACAGTGCCCAGGCCCTGAATTCAAGCCCCCCAGGACCTGCACAAAAGAAGAAAAAAAAAAAAACAGTTCTAAATGACACACAAGCCAACCACTGCACATCATGAGTCAGAATAATGGCATCTTCCCACGTGCCAGCACTCGGCAGCCTGGCCTGCAGCCCCCTTGGGAAATTTCCTAAGTAATTAACCTCTTGGGGTAGCACTGAAGAAATCACTCTAGTAAAGGAGGAAATAAAGCAAAACAAAGGGAATAGATAAATCCTTCCCAGTGGGGGAGTGAAAAAAAAAGGCCCAGGTGATGGCCAGGGAGGAGGTCCCAGGATGATTAGAGGAAGATGGGGAAACTCAGTGGGCTAAAGAGTTGAAGAAAAACATAAAACATGCTCCACAGAAGAAATGATTATGATGAAGAAGAGGGAAGATGAAGACCTGATGGAGATACACAAAAGGGAGAAGCAAAGGTGATTCAAAACCAGCCAGGCAGAGTAGTACCCTTCTATAACCCCAGCTACTCAGGAGGTTGAAATCTGGGGGATCACAATTCCAGGTCAGCCCTGGCAAGTTATTGAGGCCCACATCTCAGACAAGCCAGGTGTGGTGTCATACTAGGGAGGAGCATTGCAGTCCAAGACTGGCCCCAGGGCAAAAATGCAAGATCTTATTGAAAAAATAACTATCCTGGGCTGTAATGTGGCTTAGTGGTAGAGTGCTTGCCTAGCATGCATGAACCCTGGGTTCAATCCCTTAGTACTACATAAACAGAAAAACCCAGAGGTGATGCTGTGGCTCAAATGGTAGAATGCTAGCCTTGAGCAAAAAGGGACAGTGTCCAGGCCCTGAGTTCAAGCCCTGGAACTGGTAATAATAATAATAATGATGATAATAATAATAATAACTAGCCAGGCACTGGTGGCTCACGCCTGTCATCCTAGCTACTCAGGAGGCTGAGATCTGAGGATCACAGTTCAAAGTCAGCTCAGGCAGGAAAGTCTCTATGAGATTCTTATCTCTAATTAACCATCAGAACAGCAGAAGTGGAGCTGTGGCTCAATGTAATAAAGCATTAGCCTTGAGCAGAAAAGCTCAAGGACAGCACTGAGGCCCTGAGTTCAAGCTAAATGACGAGCAAAAAACAAACAAACAAAAAACAATAAAATGAAAAAAAACCTAAAAAGGCTAGGGGCTGGAGCTGTGATTCAAAGAATAGGGTACCTGTCTAGCAAGAGCATGTCCCTGAGCTCAAAACCCAGCAGTGGAAGGGAAAAAAAAGTTACTGTCCAGCCATACATGATAACACATAGCTGTAATCACACCCCTCAAGACACCAGCTCAGGAGAACTAGCAGTCCAGGACACCTTGCACTGCAGAGCAGCTAGACTATCACTCAAATCGCCCCACCCTACACCAAAAAAAAAAAAAAAAAAAAAAATCACAGCCCAAATATGAAGCAACAAAATAGAGCTGAATTTTAAACAAAACAAAATGATGGAAGACAGCCCATCTGACCTCAATTTGACCTTGACTAGTCTGCTTTGAGTAGCCCTGAGTTGGGCCGTGGGACAGAGAGGAAGAATGAAGCCCTGGCAGCCAGCCAGCCCGAGTCCCGCCTGCCCAGAACAGTCTTGGCTTTAGGTCAACAAACTTGACCCAGTCAAGTGCAGCTCTGGTCAGGAAAGAAGGCTCAAGGAGACAGACAGGGGCTTCCTCAGTGGGGAGTCAGAACCCACAACCCATTTGCTCACAATGAACTCCTAGTGAAGGCATCTTCCCAGGCACCCAGGCTACAGCAGAGCACACCAGACAGACTGCCACCTCTGCCATGGGGAAGGTGATGGCAAAGGTAAGATCTGCAGTGAAGCCAGGCAGGCTGAGGGAACAGGCTCCCTACCTCCACCCCCACCGGCTTCTTTCCTGTCCGGCCACCTTGACCATGTGCTTCAGCTGTGACACCCTCTACTCCAAGACATGAACACAGAACAACAGAGTCCTCCTCTAAGAGTACTGCGTATTCACACTGACCTCATTCCCTCACTCTGCCATACACCTGCCAGCCAGGATGGGAACAGACCAGGATTGGGGCACGGGTTGTTGTCTGAAGTCCATGTGACAGAGCCACCCAGACAGACTACAGCAAGTGTGCTGGCTGCTGAGAGAAGGTTCAGGAACCCAGAGCTCACCGCACAGGACTGGGCCACTCTTCTGAAGGCTCCTGGGGCCCCAGGGCACTGTGTCACCAGGACACTGTGTGGCCCCAGGCCTGAGGAAGCATGAGGAGTGCAGCCAGCCTTCCGGGGAGAGGGATGAGTGTCTGCCCAGCAGGAAGTGCTAAGGAGCCTGCATTCTTTTGTCAGTAAGCACTTTGTGAGTATCAGTCCTGGTCAGTGACAGAGGGAGGAAAGGAGGGAAAGAAGGAAGAAGGAGGAAGGGAAGGAGGAAGGGAGGGAGGGAAACTGCTGAACACTGAAGGCAAAAAACAAATAAAAAATGGCCACTGACACAAGGAATCTTTGGAAGTGTCAGTTTCTACAGCAGACGTGACATCTGTCACCCCCAAGTCATGGCAGAAATGTTTGTGAGTGACACACGCCTCCCTTACCTTATCAACACACTGACTCAGGATCTGGTCACTGGGAAGATGGTTTGCATGTATGAAAAGAGAACTACAAAAACTGCTGAAATTGTTTTAGGAAGGAGGAAGGGGCAGAGGGAGGAGATTGATGAATAGATTGTATGCATGTATGGAAATGGCATAATGAAATATTTCCCTGTATAACTAATGTAAACTAAAAAGAATTGTTTACTTGGTCTGGGAATGTGGCTTAGTGGTGTAGAGTGCTTGCCTAGCATGCATGAAGCCCTGGGTTCGAGTCCTCATTACCACATACACAGCGCTGTGGCTCAAGTGGTAGAGTGCTAGCCTTGAGCAAATGAAGCTCAGGGACAGTGCACAGGCCCTGAGTTCAAGCCCCAGGACTGGCAAAAAACAAAACAAACAACAACAACAAAAAAAACACAATTGTTGGGGCTGGGAAGGTGGCTCAGGGGTAGAGCGCTTGCCTTGCATGTCTGAGGCCCTGGGTTCGATTCCTCAGCACCACATAAGCAAAAAGAAAAAAGCCGGAAGTGGCACTGTGGCTCAAGTGGTAGAGCGCTGGCCTTGAGCTGAAGAGCTGAGGGACAGCGCCCAGGCCCAGAGTTCAGGCCCTCCCCCCCCCCAAAAAAAAAAACAACCACAATTGTTTACTAGGGACTGGAGCTCAGTGATTAGCATTTCCCTGAAGTGCCCAGCGTGGCAAATAAATAAACAAATAAATAATAGAAAGGAATACTGAACCCCTGTAAATACATGGCCCTTCCATCTCAATGGTGAGAAAACCCGACCCTGCCCTCAGAGTCCCAGCCAAAGTGTTTCTGGAAGTGGAGGGGGGATATCCTGCCCCACAAACTGCAGGTGCAGATGGTCCCAGGTACAGGGCTGGACAGCCCAGGGGACAGAGGCAGTGGGGAGGGGGGCCACAGACAGCAGAGTGAGTGACAGGGTGAGTGACTTCACTTGTACTGTCTCCAACCTCTACATTCTGAGTTCTTAAAACAACACAGCTGATGACTTGAGTCACCTGGACGGGACACTGTGGCCACCCCTCCTTTCTGCACTGCCTTCCCTGCTCATTCCCCAGTGCCCACCTTCCCATCTACTGGGCAAGCCCAGGTCCACTCACCACGCCTGGGCTTGGGGAAGCTGTCGTGCAGCCAGAAGATCACCTTCTCCACAAAGTGCTGGATCTCACATTGTTCAGGGCCGCGGACGAACACCATCCAGTCGTGGGTGAAACCCTCCGTAGTAGGCTTCTTGCGCAGTTGGGCACGATGCCCCAACTCTAACTTGACCTGGACGGTGCACTAGGGAAAGAGAAGCAGGACAGCGTCAGCCCTCACACTGGTGCATGTCCCTCCAGACCAAAAGAGAGGAGGAGACTGGAACCACTAGACACCAGCCCCCATCTTTCTGACCAGCCCCCAGCTACTCCATTCACCCCCACATACTTCTTCCTGGGCTTCTAGTGCCCAGCTCCGCCCTGACTCTGGCAGCACACCTGCAGCACCTCTCCTCCATCCTCCTCCCCCAGCCACCCATGCTGGCTCACCCTCCGCCAGAAGGCCCCTGATTTCTCTCCCATGCTTTCCACTAAAGAAACCTGCTGCTGGCAGCTGGCCAACTGCTCCCCTGAGGCCACTGGGGAGGAGAGCTGTCCCACCCAGCTCTCCCTGGACTGCAATTCTGTAGATGGGGAAACTGAAGCTATGGCTGTGCATTCCAGAGCCACTCCCTGACCACTGCCATCCTGCCTCCCTGGGATAGCCACCAAAGCACCTTGATGCCAGCACCTTCATTGTCACACACCCGAGGCCTGAGTGCAGAGTCCTCTCGCCCTCCCCAGCCCTCCCCTCCCCATCCCCAGAGAAAGCTGACAGCGAGCACAGGCTTTCTGTTTCATCACGGTGGTTCCCAAGGAGCCAGGGCACCTGTCTGTACCCCAAAACACAGCAGCAGCAGCCCATTCCCACCCACCAACCAGAAAGCCTTCAGAGCACTTGTGCCATGTGGCCAGGCGCAGCCAGAAGGGCACCTCCCCCAGACTCCCTACAGCTTGACACCCAGCAGCCAACACCAGTGTTCCTGAAGGCGCAGAGGCCAAGGGGACACTTGCTGCTAAGTGCCGAGATAAGCAGGCAAAGAGGCGCTTTGTGCACTGGCTGCCAGTCTCTCTGCCCCAGAGTGCCCAGCTGTTCTCCAACCTTCCTTTCTTCTCTGTGACTGCACCACTCCCAAACCTCCTCCACCTTGCCTCCTTCCTTCCCTCCCCCTCTCTCATTCTCTCTCCCTCCCAGCCCCTCCTGCAGCTCAGGGACACACCTCTCAGCCTGCTTTTGCACCAGTCTGGAAAGCTGCCCTCCCTTAGTCAGAATATGCCTAGCAGTCCATGTGTAAATGTCATGCTTTGTGGGTCTCTAGCCCACAGAGGCACACACGTGGAAGCTGGCAGCGTGTCTGAGTCGTAGACTATGGAAATTCAGGATCTGCAAGCCCTCTGTCCAACTCAGTCAGCCCCCCAGTTCCCGTGTCCTCCGCTGCCCCAGCCTATGGTACCCTAAACTCACTTCCCTGCTGGCCAAGATCCCAGTTGAAGGCCTCTTCTCCCAGGGCTCTTTTCCACCATCAAGGAAGTTGGGGAAGCTGCAGCACCCCTTCACTGGGTACCTGCTCCTGGACTGGGGCCTGCTGTGTACCCCTGGGTGATCTCTGGGACCAGGAAGACACCCCTTGACCCTTCTCTATTGAAATGTTGGGTCACCTTCCTCAGAAAACCTCTGGGCCACACAGTGTTGTGGAGAACTTTCCCAGAAGGAAGGACCAAGTGGCAGATAATAATAATAATAATAATAATAATAATAATAATTAGAGGGCAAGGCTTGGGACTGCAGACAGTTAGCCAACCAGGCAGGAGCAACAGGCAGGTTCTATTTGCCAGTTAAAAACTTGTACAGGGCTGGGAATGTGGCTTAGTGGTACAGTGCTTGCCTGGCATGTATGAAGCCCTGGGTTCAATACCTCAGTACCATGTAAACAGAAAAAGCAGGAAGTGGTGCTGTGGCTCAAGTCAGGGACAGTGCCCAAGCCCTGAGTTCCAGTCCCAGGACTGGCACCAAAGAGGAAAAAAAAAAGTTGTGTAGAGAGTGAGAGAAGGGGCAACATTGTCCAAAAAGAAATGTACTCATTACCTGACTCATGAAAACAGTAACCTCTCTAAATACATCACCTTAATAACAATGAAGTTCTATTTTAAAAAATTAAGCTGGGCACCAGTAGCTCACACTTTTAATCCTACATACTCAGGAGGCTGAGACCTGAGGGTTATGGTTTGAACCCAGTCAGAAAAGTCCGTGAGACTTTCATCTCCAATTAACCACCAGAAAACCTAAAGTCAAGCTGTGGCTCAAAGTGATAGAGTGCTCAGCCTTAAGCAAAGAAAGCTGAGGGCCAGCATCCAGGCCCTAAGTTCAAGCACCAGTACTTGCACAGGTTTATGAGTACATGTGCCTGCGCACATACACACAAATTAAACAGATGTGTAATGGGGGGATGGTTCAAGTGGTACCATGCTTGCCTAGCAAGTAAGACCCTGAATTCAATCCCTAGGGCTGCCAAAAAGAAAAAAAGGTTCATGATAAATGTATACAATTTCATCAGTTTAAACATTAGTTAATTTAAAAAGGAAATGGGCTGAAGGAGCTCTGGCTCAGAATGATAGTCCCTGTAGATCTCTGGGGAAAAGATCTTTGAGTCACTGGGGACAGGAAATGGTCTCCCATTTCCTGTGACACACTCCCAGCTGGGAGACAACCAGGGGGAACGCCTGGAAGAGAGGTAAACTGAGGCTGGAAGAGGGGAACTGGCCAGATCCAAGGGTGAAGAAGATTCGGAAATGCCAGGATCCAGGTAGAAGGGCTGGCAGTTCTGCCAGGGACAGTGGGGAGGGAGGACAGAAAGTCCATGCTTAAATGTTAAGGAAATGTTCAAGTGGAAATACCCCCCACCAAAAGCTAGATGAAGCTGGGTGCAGTGGTACATACCTGTAAGCCCAGCACTGTGGAGGCTGAACCAGAAGGATGGTGAATCCAGGCCACCCTAGGCTATAACAAGACTTATTCTCAAAAAAAAACAAAGATGGGGTGGGAATGTGGCTTAGTGGTAGAGTGCTTGCCTAGCATGCATGAAGCCCTGGATTCCATTCCTCAGTACCACATAAATAGAAAAAGCCAGAAGTAGTGCTGTGGCTCAAGTGGTAGAATGCTAGCCTTGAGCAAAAGAAGCTCAGGGACAGTGCCCAGGCCCTGAGTTCAAGACCTAAGACCAGCAAAAAAAAAAACAAAAAAACAAAAAACAAAAAACAAAGAACAAGCCAAGTGCCAGTAGCTCTCACCTGTAATTTTAGCTACTCAGGAGGCTGAAATATGAGGACCAAGGTAATAAATAAAAGTCTGTAAGACTCTAACTCCAATTAACCATCAAAGAGCCAGAAGTGGAGCTGTAGCTCTCAAGTGGTAAAGCACCAGCCTTGAGCAAATAAAGCTCAGGGACAGCGCTTACAGCCTGAATTCAAGCCCCTGTACTGGCACACATACAAATACACATATATACTCACACAAAAACAAACAGTAGATGAGAAATACCCTGTGGATAAATAAGTTATTATCATTAGATGGAACAGTGCTGCATATGAAGAATGAGCCCCAAACAGTATTTGCATCATCCCTAAAGGGCTTGAATGGCTCTGCCTTGTCTCCTCAACTTGCTTTCATGCTTGAGAACTGGGAGATGATCCCTGAATGGCTGGGATGGTCCCAGGTGAACAGAGGCAGTCCACCCAGCCCCACAGCCGCCTCTTTGGAGTTAATTCCCGCATCACGAGACTCTCCTCTGACCCAGTCCAGCTGCTTCCCAGCAGTTTTCATGACATGGAACTCCAACCCTGGGCATGCAGGCGGCAGAGCAGTTATTGCGAAATAGAAGACCACAGTTCCATCAGAGAGGGGAGAATGCTGGTGCCAAAACTGCGCTATGGAGGCCAAAGTAAACAGGAAGGTTCCAAGGCAGAGCAGTGATCTTCCCAGCCAGCACGCTGGCCCAAAGCACCATGGCCCAGCCCTGAGACATCTATGCCCCAGGGGCTGGCGCCAACTGCAGCCACAACACCCCCGGCTAAGGGCGTGCCACAATCTCAGCCACCAGGGCCAAGGCTCTCAGCCCCAATCTCCTGCCCCTACACATACCCCTAGATGCTAGAATCTTCTAAGAACACAGAGTCTGTGGGACCCTCCAAAGAAAAGAACTACTGGTTTGTTAAGTTGGAACGGTACTAACTGGAGGCCAGCAGTAGCTAGCTGAGCCCTGGCCAACAGCTCTACGTGTCACACCATAATTTACTAGCACAGCTGAGCTTGTTCCAGAGCCCTGGGATACACCCCCTCCTTCCTCTACTCCACCTGGACTCGGTCCACAGCCACCAGAACCAACGGCTTGAACCATTCCTGTCAGCTGATCCTCTGGGAGGGGCACCTGGCTGCATGGGGACACTGAGCGACCTTAACCTAAGCAGGAGCCTCCAGGATGAATGCTTTCTTGGCAGCAGCTGTCCTCCCAACTTGCTCATGAGGAGACCTGATGCAGATCCTCCAGGTCCCATAATTGCCTGGTGCTTGGAGGCCCCTTTGCAAACCCCCCAGATTTGCCCACTTCCCAACAAAATCCCTGAGCAAGGTGGCACTCTGGTCCTGCCCCAGAGAGTGTCCATCATTTTACTTCTAGAAGACTATCTGATGGACAGGGCAGCCCTGGGGCTCTAGGGGTCATGTGGGGGAAAGTCAATCTTGAGCAGGGAACCTGACCTCAGATACTGTCCTCTGCCCAGGACAACTAGCAGAGGATGCTAAGAACCAAGCGCCAGAACCCTAAGTCCAGCAAGCTAGGCAAACAGATACTAGAGGGTGGCCATCCAGGCCCCTTCCCTGGAGAGAAAGCTTACTCCAGGTGCAGATGAAAATGGCCCTCATCTGGCAAACAGAAGAGATCCTTGCTCAAGCTGTTCCACAAAACTCCAAGCCTGTGGCTGGGCATCAGTGGCTCACACCTGTAATCCTAGCTACTCAGGAGGCTGAGATCTGAGGATCACTGTTCAAAGCCAGCCCAGGCAGAAAAGTCTGTGAGACTCTTATCTCCAATAAACCACCAAAAAAAAAAAAAAAAAAGGAAGTGGTGCTGTGGCTCAAGTGGTAGAGAGCGCTAGCCTTGAGCTGAAGAGCTGAAGGACGCGTCCAGGCCCAGACTTAAAAAAAAAGAAAAAAAAATCCAAGCTCCCCATCTTTTTGTCCCATCTGATCAGTCCAGCCATCAGCCTTCCCTGAACATGGACCTACGCCTGGACCCAAAGCCCTGAGGCAGGTCTTTAACAATTAATTTGTAAGATTTCCCTGGATTGTCTGGTGGGATCCTTTCTGCCAAAGGCCCTCTCCTCTGGGACTTCACACTCACCCTGCAGTGTGATTAGGGTGGTAAATGCTTGGATGCCCTCCCCATCCAGAGGCAGAAGCACTGGGCCTCCTCCCTCATCAGCCTCAGCAAGTTGCGAGGTCCAACTGGGCCATGCTTGGCTGCTGGCTGTGAACTCCGCACACACTAATGGGAAAAGGTAATGGGGCTTGGGCAACCCTGCAGAGCAATGGCAACACCAGACCAAACAAATCACGCTTTCCCCCTCTAGGCCCAGCTGGGGGCTCTCAGGCAGTGGCTGACTTGGAATGGTCAGAAAGAAGGAGAAACTGAAGGATGCCAAACCCCTAATGGGGGGCTACTTGCCCAGAGGGCGGGGACCACTAAGCATCCCACACTGGGACCAGCAACTGGCACTTCTGTTCCCTTCCCCACAATCTCTGGTTTTCAAATTACTGGGAAGCCTAACCATCACCTGTCAGGGAAGGCCTGGGCCAGTACACATGTACACACGTGTACACACACACACACACACACACACACACACACACACACACACACACACACACACACCAGGTATCCACCAAGTGGTTAAATGGGGTACCATGTGTCCCCCAGGAGCAAGGGGAACAGCTTTGGGGAACACTCCTTCCCTCCTACCTTCCCTCTTTCCCCCCTTATTTCTTTATGCTGAGGATCAAACCCAGGACCTTACACATGCCAAGCAAGTGCTACCACTGAGCCACACCCCCAGCCTCCAGGGGATCTGTAGGAGCATGCACAACCTCAATCAAGGCATCTGGGATCAGGCCCATAGAACTTGGCTACAAGGAGACTTGATTCCCTGGCCACTCTCACTGATCCAGCACTAACAGAGTGAAACCTTGCATTGGGGATGATGATGGACAGAAAGGTGAAGAAAAGCTGGGACCCTGCCCTCTCCTATTTTGCAGTACTGTAACTGTAGGACAAACCTTGGCCTGTCCACCTTCCAGGAAGTGCTTTAAAAGATGGGAGGAGATGGGCAGATCAGTGTAAGCTTTTCTATGAAAAGTCTAGGGAACAGCAGAGGTACCACAGAAACAATGTGAACTGGCTAGGGGCCTTTCCAGGCCCCGCCTGGACCTGTACTTGCACTCCTGTGAAATGGCCCCCAGCCCCCAGCATCAGCAGCAAATACCCCAGGGAGAGCATCAGCAAGGTAGCTGTTTTCCAGTCCCAACCAGAGCTCAGGTAGAGAAGCAGCAAGTGCAACTCCACCATGCAGCCCCACTGCCACCCACTTCCAAGGCAAGGCCAGTCCCAGGGAGTTCTCTGGTCCTTTAAGGACAGCACTGTCCAGCGGCTCCCTGGGCAACCACAATGCCCAGTGACAGATCCCAGATTCTTCTGATCTTCCCAGCATCCACTCAATGGTCTTTTCCCCACCCAGCCTTAGATATAAACCACACTCCTCCCAGAGACAAGGGTTCTAAGCAACTAAAGATCTCACTCATACACAGCCAAAAATATAGTCAGGCACTTACTGGTGGCTCACACCTATAATCCTAGCTACTCAGGAGGCTGATATTGGAGGATCTCAATTCAGAGCCAGTCTAGGTAGAAAAGTCTGAGACTGATCTCCAATTAACCAGTGGAAAGGGGAGCTGGAGGCGTGGCTCAAGTGGTGGAATGCCAGCCTTGAACAAGAAAGATGAGGCCCCTAGCTCAAGCCTCAATCCACACTCCCCTCCCGACATGCGCCCTACCCCAAAAAATGCCACAGATGATACCAACTCACATGTGGAATGGCAAAGGAGAGATCCAGGCCAGGGTTGGGACAAAGAGAGCCTGGCCATGGAGAAAATATGGCATGCGGGGAGGTGGGGAACTAAGGAAAGTGGGAGCCCCTGATTTTGGGCTGGTCCTCAGTCCTAGGGGAAGGGGAAAGCAGGAAGAGAGGCAAAATCCCCAGCCAGTACCTAAGGGTAAGCCAGGCCAGGCCTGCTATAATGAGGCATTTACAGCTTGCAACATCCCTGAGGGGAACGGAGGGAGAGGAAGGAACGGGCCAAGACTGGCAGATTCAAAGCATTTTCTGTGTGCCTAGAGTCGCTCTGGGACACTAAGTCAACCTACCTACTTGGGTAAATGGCTGACCATTCTCCTGTTTCCCCAGGGGTCTTCTTAGCCAGAGACAGAACTGCTGGTGTTCCCCAAGTCTACGTGGCCACGCAGTCGGCCATGCAGTCAGGCCTTGGGTGGGCACAGCCTTCCCTCTGGAGCACACTTCACTCACCAGCACTCCCCCTGGGACCTCAGCTAGGGCTGCTGGGTGGAAGTTTCTGCACTGGTGGACATGTCCTGTCTGCACAGCCCCCAGGCCGAGGCTCAGTTACTGAGCACTGAAAAGGAGGCTGCTGTGACCGATTGACTGAATATTTTATACACTGCTTGGCAGAAACTTAAAACAGTCACAGGTGCTGGCGGCCACTGTACTGAGGGAGGTAGACAGAGGCAGCTGCTCAGGTCAGTGTCACCTGAGCAGTCCTTTCTCTTTTCCTTCTGTCACAGACCAAGATTGCCACCCCTTCCCACCAGCCATTCATAGACGTGACAGCCTGCCAGATTTTCAGGCCTAGATGCACATGACAAGGGAAATGGCCAAACATCTCTGTGGGCGCAGGGGCGGGGACAAGGGCCATATTCCATGTACCTGGTGGATGTCCACAATGGTGCACAATGAAGGGACATTTTGCTGGGCTAACTCAACATGGACCAGAGACAGCCAGCACTGGCTTTGCTGGAAATCAGCTAGCACCAGGTCGTGTGGATCCATCAGCCAAGCACAAACCCCCCTCCCTCATTCCCCTTCCATGTCTGCTCACAGCAAGCAGGCAGGGAGGCCACAGTAAGTGGGTGCCAGAAGCTTCGGCCATGGGCCTCAATGACCCTAGGCCACACAGCCACGTGGCATCTTACCAGACAGAGGCGCCTCCATGGCGCCAGCAGCCAGGGATGCCCCAACCTGTCCTGGCTAACAGCAGAGATTACAGCTGCCAGCCCCACAACATTGGCCCTGATTTCCTGCCTCCAAAACCAGGGGGACAGTGGAGAATGAAAAAATGACCAGAGTTTGGGGCAGCAATAGCCATGTGAGGAAGAGAAGCTTAGCTAGGTGATGGAGACTCAAGAGTCAGAAGACATTGGGTTTTACAACAACCAAAGGGACTAGCACCAGAATAGTTTCCCCTTTGGCGGGAGGGGCCTGCAGGAGAGTCTGGGGAGTTGGGGAATCCCCCCTGGGTTAGGCTTGAGACTCTTGAGATGCTGGGAAAGGTAGGAAAAATGGAGGGAAGAAGAGAGTAGTGTCTGAAAAATGAGTCAGACCTAGGAGTGCTTGGGATAGAGTGGGATTCCCTGACTGTAAGGGGGAGCTATAGGGGGGAGGTAAAGCAAGGCCAGCTAAGGTCAAAGAAGCATGAATGGCAAAAGAGGTCTGGACTGGGCCCATAGCAAAGATGGCCAAAGACCAGGGCAATGGCAAGGGTGTGAAGGCTTTCAGGGCTATCAGGTGAGGGCAGAGGCTAGCCCTAACTCCTGGTCATCAATAGGGTCTGGAGCTAAGAGAAGTCCCTCAGGCCCTGGAGTCTAAAGGAAAAGTGACCAGGGCTCAAAAAAGACAAAAGACAGAAATAGCAGGGTGGGACAGATAGAGGACTCAAGCCCAAATCCAAAAGGGCAGGGACATTACACAGGCCTGAGCACTTGGAATGAAGCAGAAGGATGGGGATTCCAGGGAAAGGAAGGAGCTCAGGCCCCACCAGGAGAGGAGATGAAAGGGATGTTGAGGTAAGGCAGGTGCAGGATCAGAGGGGGTGAAGAGGCCCAGGGCAGGCTGGCAAACTTGGGGAAAGCTAGCCTAAGCTGTGTCTGGGTTCCAGGAATGATGGAGGAAGGGTTCCGGGGGAACTCAAAGCTTAAGTTGGAACAGGAGCCCAGATTTTGGGTGGGGGGGGGTGAGGGGGGGGTCATGGTGTTTGAGTAGACTAGAGTCCAAGGATCTAAAGGAAAAAAAAAAAGTTATGGATTGTCCGTGGACCCAAAGGGGAAAGGGGACCCAGGTCAAATCTGGGGAGTCCCACAGGGGATCTGAGCGGGGAAGCCTAAGAGCTGTGGGGAGGAGAGGGAGTCTAGGCATAGCTGGGGGTCTCCAGTGGCATCTCACGAGGATCTGTGTCAGAAAGGAGCATCTCAAAAGGTCCAGGACCGGACTGGAGACTCCAGAGGAGGGAGGGTCACTAGGTCGCACTGGGGATCCGAGGATGGTCCCAGGGGACACTAGATCGCCCAGGGGTTCCCGAGGGCCATCCCAAGAGGGGGGTCTCGGAGTCAGGCTGGGGTCCCCACGGGGGTCTAAGACGTTCGGGGCGGGCGAGGGTCGCGGATGGGGGAGGGGCGCCCCTGCCCCACATAAAGGCCCGGGGAGCGGCGGGCGCGCACAAAGCGAGGCGGGCGGGAGCGGAGCGGGGCGGGGAGGCCGGGACCGAGGAGGGACGGGACCCAGGAGGGCCGGGCAGGCGGGAAGGCGGAGGGAAGGAGGGAGGGGGCCAGGCGGGCAGCGCCCCGGCGGCGCGGCCGCTCCTCACCTGATTGTCCATGGCTGGCGCCCCGCCCCGCCCCCGGGTCCCGCGTCGCTCTCCGCCGCCGCCAACGCCACTCAGGGCCGCCCCGCCGCCCTCCTCATTGTCTGTCAGACTCCTTCTCCGCCGCCGCTCCCGGCTGCCCGCCCGCCCGCCAGCCCCGCGGAACCGGAAACCACCGCCAGCTCGGGTCGCTCACCGACCGCGGGGCCCCGCCGACTACTTGGGCCCACCACCTCTAACGGACAGCCCCTCGGACCAATCCGAGAGACGATCAACCGCTCGTAAGGTGGGACTTCCTGCCTGGAGGGGGCCTGCCTGGCTGCGGTCGGAGGGACGAAGCCTCCAGCCAATAGGAAGGCCGGGAGCGGAGGGGCGGGAGAAGGGAGGGAGGGAGGCGCGAGGCGAGTCCCGCCGAGGCGAGCGCGAGGTGTGCGCCGCACGTGGAGGGGGGCGGGGGCGGGACGGGCGCGCCGCGCCTGCGCGCTGCTGTCCGAGCATCCCTGCGCGGGAGAGTCCCGCGGGCGCCGGCGAGCTGGGCAGGTGGAACCCCGGGGGAGGGAAGCCCCGGGGACGCTTGAATTTCCCACGGGTTGTTACTATTGTGATGGAATGTACTCTGGAACTGGAGACCGAGGTTTCCCGCCGCGGCAAGCCCGATTCAGCCCCTCGCTCCCTCTCGGGTCCTTCAGTCTGTGCATTTGTGAAACGGGGCTGCTTCTGCTTCACGCGAGCGTGAGATCGTGCCATGGTGGAAATGATGGAGGTTCTCGATGGTTCACTTAGACAACAGGGACGAGTTCATCTAGAGAAATGACGATGATGAAGAGCTATGCTGTGCGTGATCGGGAGCGGCGGCCGGCTCACGCCTGTGACCCTCGCTGCTGCTCGGGAGGCTGAGATCTGTGGGTCGCCATTGGAAGCTAGCCTCGGGCAGCAAAGTCCTTGAGACCCCCATTTCCAATTAATCACCAAAAGAACGTTTCAAAAAGGGCTCGAGGTGTGGCTCAATGCTACCGGGCCGTCCCAGGAAGCAGAAGCCCTCAGAGGGGGAAAACACACACACACTTTTTTAAAGGGAGGAGGTGACAGTGATCAAGATGTATTGTGCACAGAAGTTGGTCTGTTGAATTGACACCCCTCGTACAACCACTTACAGATAACAGCACATTTTTAAAGGCTGTCCGTGCACAGCTGAACAGATGACTGAGAGACCGGCTCACATTTTGAATGCCACTGTCCTCATAAAAAGGGAGGACAACGGGAAGGGCACTGACAGGCTGTTTGGGAAGGAAGTTTGCAAAGGAGACCTTTCCTGACAATGTGGCAAAGATATAACAGTTACAAATGTACAACGTTGCAAAGTCACAATGTTACAAGGTGAGTACAAAGAATCCAGCCGGCCTCTTCAGTCAGCTGGCAAGTGTCCTTCAGTTAAGTACAACTTTGTAAAGATACAATGTTACAAGGATTACAATGTTACCAGATGAGTATAAAGAATCCAGCCCTCCTCACTTAACTGGCAAGCATCTTTCAGTTAGGTTCTGTTACTTTCCAAAGTGCCTACTTAAGGCAAGTGTTGAATTGATAAAAATGTATCCCATGTATACCGTGGATTGGAGGGGAGGGTAATTGGGGCTCTTTTTTTTTTTTTCAGATAGTCTTGTGCTTTTTATAATGGCTGTTCTACACTGAAATCCTACTTCTTCTACCTTCCTCTGATGTGCCCTGCTACACTAGGCTTGTTTGTAAAGATGGAGTAACTTTTTGCCCTGACTTCTCCTTAAATGGTGATCCTCCCAGTCTCCACCTCTGGAGTAGCTGGGATTACCAAAGGAACCATTGAACATCACTCATGTAACACAATATGATTCTGCTGTATACAGGAATTCCGACACCTGCTCCCACATAAATGAACTTGAGTACTGAAGAACACACACTCGCAGGAGCTCCCTAAAGACAAATCCATAGACAGGAAGTAGGATGAGGAGACATGGGGGCTGAGAGGGGATGGGAGTTACTGTTTTATGGGGGACACAGCTTCAGTGCCCAGAAATGGAGAATTCTGGAAGTGGATGTTGGAATTGTACACTTAAGATGGTTGGGGGGAAAGAGTAGGGGATGTGAGGGAGGGAAGGGATAGTAGGAGAAAAACAAAAAGGGTAAGCCGGGTCCTGGTGATTCACACTTGTAATCCTAACTACTCAGGAGGCTGAGATCTGAGGATCAAGGTTCAAAGCCAGCCCGGGCAGGAAAGTCTGTGAGACTCTTATCTCCAATAAACCACTAGAAAACCAGAAGTGGTGCTGTGGCTCAAGCGGTAGAGGGCTCGCTTTGAGCTGCAGAGCGCCAGAACAGCGCCCAAGCCCAGAGTTCAAGCCCCACGACTGACAAAAAATAAAAAACAAACAAACAAAAAAGGGTAACAATGATTGACAAGAAATGTACTCAAGGGCTGGAAAGGTGGCTCAGTGGTAGAGTGCTTGCCTTGCATGCATGAGGCCCTGGGTTCAATTCCTAAGCACCACATAAAAAGAAAAAGCCAGAAGTGGCGCTGAGGCTCAAGTGGTAGAGTGCTAGCCTTGAGCTAAAAAGCTAAGGAACAGCACCCAGGCCCAGAGTTCAGGCCCACAACTGACAAAAAATAAAAAAAAGAAATGTACTCATTACCTTACTCATGTAACTGTAACCCCTCTGTATAGCATCTTTATAATAAAATAATTTTTAAAGATGGTTACAATTATAAAATGATAAAAGTTTTTCTTAAGGCTGGTGCTCTACCACTTGAACCATTCCTCCAGCCTGGCTTTTTGCTGGTTAATTTGGAAGTAAAGTCTTGTCATCTTTTCTGACTGGACTAACTTTGAATGGTTCTCTGCCTCTTAAGTAGCTAGGATTATGAATGTGCATTAAAAAGTGCCCAGGTCCATTTCTGATTCCTTTCTAATTCTCTGCTTAGTGTTTGAGCATCTTTAACCTCTGTCTAGCAACTTTAAAGAAATGCAAATGGTGAGAAAATTACCTCATATTTGGTGGTCCTTTGAACCAGAGGTTCAAGAGCCTGGGGTGGGTGAAAGTTCCTAGCCCTGACTGGACACTGAAACCTCACAGAAGCTTTAAAATATACCAGGCCTGGGGCTGGGAATATGGCTTAGTGATAGAGTGTTGGCCTAGCATGCAGGAAGCCCTGGGTTTGATTCCTCAGTACCACATACACAGAAAAGCTGGAAGTGGCACTGTAGCCCAAGTGGTAAAGTGCTAGCCTTGAGCAAAGAAGGTCAGGGACAGTGCCCAGGCCCTGAGTTCAAGCCCCAGGACTAGCAATACAAGTAAAATAAAATAAAAATAAAATATATTAGGCCTGAGCTAGGCACTGATAGCTCACACCTATAATCCTAGCTGTTTAGGAAGCTGAAATCTGAAGATCCGTGGTTCAAAACCAGGGAAAGTCCCTGAGACCTTCATCTCCAATTAATCACAAAACAAAGGTGGAGATGGAGCTGTGGCTCAAGTGATAGAGCACTAAGCTTGAGCAAAAGGAGCTCAAGGACAGTGCCCTGGCCCAGAGCTCAAACCCAAAATCAGCAAATATATACATATACATATACATATACATATACATATACATATACATATACATATACATACAAAGCCTAGTTTTATTAATCTGGAATAGGTCAGAGACAACCTTCCCTCTCTCTTATTTTGTTTTTTGTTTGTTTTGATTTGGGTTTGGTTGAGTTTTGGGGGTTTTGTTTTTGTTGTTGTTGTTGTTTTGCAGTTCTGGAGATCAAATTCAGGTCCTTCTGCTTGCTCCCTAGGGAGACGCTCTGCCACTTGAACCACATTTCCAGCCCCTTTTGCATTGCTTATTTGTGTGTGTGTGTGTGTGTGTGTGTGTGTGTGTGTGTGTGTGTGTGTGTGCAGATCCTGGGGCTTGAACCACTTGAGCCACAGCTCCACTTCTGGCTTTCCTAGCTAGCTTCAAACCTGGATCCTCAGATCTCAGCCTCCTGAGTAGCTAAGATTACAGGCATTAACTACTACTGACTGGTGCTCAGCTTTCAATGTTTTGTTTTGTTTTTTTTGGTCCAGTCGTGGGGCCTGAATTCTGGGCCTGGGCGCTGTCCCTCAGGTCTTCAGCTCAAGGCTAGCACTCTACCACTTGAGCCACAGCACCACTTCTGGCTTTTTTCTTTTTCTTTTTCTTTTTTTTTTTTGGTCCAGTTATGGAGCCTGAACTCTGGGCCTGGCCGCTGTCCCTCAGCTCTTCAGCTCAAGGCTAGCGCTCTACCACTTGAGCCACAGCACCACTTCCGGCTTTTTTCTTTTTGCTTATGTGGTGCTGAGGAATCGAACCCAGGGCCTCATGCATGCAAGGCAAGCGCTCTACCACTGAGCCACCTTCCCAGCCCGTGGCTTTTTTCTTTTTACTTATGTGGTGCTGAGGAATCAAACCCACGGCCTCATGCATGCAAGGCAAGCGCTCTACCACTGATCCACCTTCTCAGCCTTTTTTTTTGAGACAAAGTTTCACTATGAAGCCAAGGCTGGCTTCAAACTTAACCATCTTCAGTCTTCTCAATGGGGGAGGGTATGGGGGGGGGGCAAGGCAAGGAGTGTTCTAGGAGTGAGGCCCAGTTTATGGCCTCAGTTTTGGGCCTATGACTAATGAATTCTTATTGAAGGAGGCACAATGTTTCCTATCTTGACACACCCATGTAATCAAGGCTTCAGGAAAACCAGAGAACAAATGACAATTTGAGGATTCAGCAGAATGCATCATAGATCTTGTGGAATTGATTGAGCATCTATTTTATCATGCCAGTCCAATGCTACAAGCAGAGACAGCCTAGAGGCAGATAAATGAGGCTCCCAGAGGTTCATAGTAACAAATGAGGCTCCCAGAGGTTCATAGTAACACTGCGTGCCTTGTGGTTTAGCCTCGGGTCTGTAACTATCTGGGATGGTAAGCCTCTACCGCCCTCTAGTGGTCCACGTTTTTTGCACCCATGGGGATGGCTACATTGTGACGCTACTTTTTCCTTGTAGCTGGTCTTGCTTACCAATAGGATAGGTTGTTTCTCATTTTGTTTTGTTTATTTGTTGACTATTTGCATTTTTTTGTGCAAGTCATGGGGTTTGAACTCAGGGCCTGTGTGTTGTCCCTGACCTTTCATGTATCATCTTGCTATCCTTCCATTGGCAAGGTCATTCCAATCTCTGGAGTCACGCTGCCACTCACTCTGCTCAGCCCAGACCTGCCATGACTCCCAGAATGGATGGCTCTCTCTTCCCATGAGACAGTTCATAGATGTATGGAAGAATGGGTTAATGGTGGAAAATAGATGAATGGCAAGCTGGTTGAATGACTTGGTTGGATGAATTATTATAGAAAATAGAGAACCAAATGTGATGGATGGATGTAGGTTAATAGGGTGGATACATGGATGCATGCGTAGATGGATGTGGGGGCTGGATGAATGGACAGTGGATGAAAACAAATGTATCGATGAGTGAATGAATGGGAAAATGCTTCCGGGGATAGATGGACACAATGGCAACTGAACAGGTGGATTTTAAAAAAGAAAAATGGATGGATAAATTAATGGATGGGCAAAGGATGGATGGATGGATGGATAGTGGATGGATGGTGAATGGATGGGCACATGGATGATAGTGGAGGCTATTGGCTGGCTGGATAGATGAGTGGGTGGATGGAATGGTGGGTGGATGGGTGGATGACGGGGAACATGTATGGATAAGCCAATGGAGGAATGGAGGAATGTCAGTGGGTGGGCAGGTGTCTTCACAACTCTGTATCAGTACGTCCTATACATCAGCTTGTTTATTCACACAGATCCACAAGCAGAGAAATGTTATTTCCAGACAAGGAGCATAAGCATTGTCCATATCACATAAGTAGAGAGGGACCAAGCAACAATGCACACTTAGATCTACCAACGGTGTCCCTCATGCTCTCATGAACATACACACCACTCCCCCCGCCCCCACCCCCCTTCCGTGGCTCCCAGGGCCTGAACCAGCCACCCCTGTAGCTCTCTGATGCCCCATGCCTCACAGCACCCAGACTGCCAAGTGTGGGCCTAGCTGACCCACAGGGGTAACTTGTTCCTCCCCACTCCCCAGGCACACACAGCAGAGCCTGCAAGATCTCTCCACGTGGGTATGGGTGTAGGATGCGGTCCCCTTAAGTCATGTTTGTCCTCTGGGATGTCCCTCCATGGGGCATTGTCTGAAGACAGACCCAGGGCATCTAAAAGTAGCCAACAATCCAGACAAGGTGTTGGACAGCAAGCCCCAGTTTCCAGTCACTCAGAGCAGCAACATACCATGTGGTCATCCCAGAACTTGGAAATTACATGACAAGGACATGGAGACAGTGTGGATACAGGAGAGAGTGAAAGAGGATAGGGTCAGGCCAAGAAGGGACCTGTCATCACCCAGGCCATCAGAGTCACTGGGAGTCCATCCCTTACTCTGGGCCAGAACAAAGAGTTTAGAAAAGTGGGCAGGGGGGTAGCCAGGCAGTGGTGGCTCCCACTTGTCATCCTCGCTACTCAGGAGGCTGAGATCTGAGGATTGTGGCTCAAAGCTAGCCCCAGCAGGAAAGTCTGTGAGCCTCCTATCTCCAGTGAACCACCAGAAAACCAGAAGTGGTGCTGTAGCTCAAGTAATAGAGTGCTAGCCTTGAGCACAAAGAGGCTCTTGGACAGCACCAATGCCCTGAATGATGAAAAAACGAGAGAAAGGAAGAAAGAAAGAAAGAGAGAGAGAGAAAGAAAGAAAGAAAGGAAAAAGAGAGAAGAAAAGAAAGAAAGAAAGGAAAAGAAAAGAAAAGGGGGGTGATGCAGAACTGCAAGTGTTCCTCAGGTGGATGTTCCAGCCCTGTCCTCTGTCCTCAGGCCCAGGAGACTCAGCAGCGTGACCAGCGTGCAGAGACTAGCAGGGCTCAGCAGCACTTGCCATTGTCATGGAGTTCCACATAGGGCACCCCCACAGGCCAAGTGTCACATGGCCAGTAGCGCAGCTTAAGGGTTTTCTCCGGCATCTCGTACTGGGCATCTACCAAGAGCATGATGGCCATGCCATAGGGGAAGGTGGCGCTGATCAGCAAATGCCTGCAGGGGTGAGAAAAACACAGCGAGGTGCCATATGCCCCAGAAACCTCCCGGGCCCCTCCCGGGCCTTACCAAGGTCACCCCCCACCCTCACCACATCCCAGGATCTGGGTCTCCCTCCTTACTCCCACCTCGCTCCAAGCTCTGGCATATGGAAGCTTCTCTAAGGCTGGGGTCCCGGGGCCACTCCTGGGGCAGGTGCTTACCAGATGCTGTGGAGGTAAGAGAAATGAATCCGTTGCCAGAAGCCACACAGTGCTCGGTCACTGATCCAGCTGGTCATGGCAGTGGCCCATAGAATCACGGATACCTCAATCAGGTGCTTTAGTTCCTTGTTGCTGGTCCTGGGGAGAGAAGGATGGAATTCAGGCCTGCCTCAGACATCAGCACCCAGAGGGGTTGATGGGACATTCCAACACCTGAGGAGATGAGGCTCGGAGGAAAAGAGGACAGATGAAGGGCACAAAGGTGCTGGTGCTCACCGCCAGGCTTGGTGGTGTTGGGAGGTGTGGATCCTTTAAGAGGTGGAGCTTAGTGGTAGAGCTTAGGTCATTGGGGGCGTGTCTTCAAAGGGAACTGTGGAACCCTTTACATTCCCTGGCTGTGAGGTGAATGATATGGCTCAGCCAGGTACTGCTGCCTTGATGGTACCACTCAGACCCAAAGCAACAGGGACAACAGACCATCATCTGAAATCTCTAAAACTATCAGGCAGCCAGGTGCTGGTGGGTCGGTCACTCCTAGCTACTCAGGAGGCTGAAATCTGATGATCGTGGTTCAAAGCCAACCTGGGGCAGGAAAGTCCGTGAGAGTCTTATTGCCAATTAACCACTAGAAAACCAGAAGTAGCCCTGTGGCTCAAAGTGGTAGAGCCTTGAGCGCTAGCCTTGAGCAAAAAAGCTCAGAGAGAGTGGGGAATGTGGCTCTGTGGTAGAGTGCTAGCCTAGCATGCATGAAGCCCTGGATTTCATTCCTCAGTACCACATACACAGAAAAAGCTAGAAGTGGCACTGAGGCTCAAGTAGTAGAGTGCTAGCCTTGAGCTGAAGAGCTAAGGGACAGTGCCCAAGCCCAGAGTTCAAGTCCCAGAACCGACAAACAACAACAACAAAACAACAAAAACAAACCAGGTGCCAGGAGCCCATGCTTGTAATCCTAGCTACTCAGGAGGCTAAGATCTGAAGATCACAGTTTGAAAACAGGAAAGTCCATGAGACTCTTATCTCCAATTAATCACAGAAAAAGCCAGAAGTGGCCCTGGTAGAGCACTAGCCTTGAGCAGAAGGAGCTCAGGGTCAGAGCCCAGGCCCAGAGTTCAAGCTCCAGAACACTCACTCTCCCACCCCCACCTCTCTCTCTCTCTCTCTCTCTCTCTCTCTCTCTCTCTCTCTCTCTCTCTCTCTCTCTCTCTCTCTCTCACACACACACACACACACACACACACACACACCACAAAGGCCAGGCTGGCTGGGAATGTGGCTTAGTGGTAGAGTGCTTACCTAGCATGCATGAAGCCCTGGGTTCGATTCCTCACTACCACATAAACAAACAAACAAACAACAACAGCCAGAAGTGGCACTGTGGCCCAAGTGGTAGAGTGCTAGCTTTGAGCAAAAGAAGCTCAGGGACAGTACTCAGGAGGTCAGGAAGCTGAGGTCTGAGGATCATGGTTCAAAGTCAGCTCAGACGTGAAATGCATAAGAATCTCAGCTCCATTCATTCACCACCAGAAAGTTGGAAGTAGAGCTGTGGCTCAAATGTAGAATACTAGCCTTGAGCAAAACAGTTTAAGGGCAGGGGCTGGGAATGTGGCTTAGTGGTAGAGTGCTTACCTAGCACACATGAAACCCTGGGTTCGATTCCTTAGTACCACATAAACAGAAAAAGCCAGAAGTGGCGCTGTGGCTCAAATGGAAGAGTAAAAAAGGTCAGGGGCAGTGCCTAGGCCCTGAGTCCAATACTCAGGA
Source organism: Dipodomys merriami (assembly GCF_024711535.1). Taxonomy (NCBI): domain Eukaryota; kingdom Metazoa; phylum Chordata; class Mammalia; order Rodentia; family Heteromyidae; genus Dipodomys; species Dipodomys merriami. The sequence continues at coordinate 3,687,976 of NW_027206291.1, forward strand.
CTGGCACACAAAAATAAAGAAAGAAGGAAAGGAAGGAAGGAAGGAAGGAAAAAAGGAAGGAGAGAAAGAAAAGCAAGCAAGTTGGATGGTGACCAAAATAAACCTCATCTGCCCCATGCCCCAACCATTGAGATGGGGTCTAGCTATGATGCTGAGGCTGGCATGGAGGTTGGGGGGAGTAATTTTCACTACTTTGATATATATTTTAGGGGTTCTATCCACAACAGACCAAGCTGTAGCCAGACAGACTTAAGTTCAAGACCTTGCCCTGAGCTCATTGCTGTGTGATGGGAAGGGGAAGGGGGAAGGGGAGAGAGGGCAAACACTCTAGGAACCTGCAATCAGGTCAGCAGGGGAAATAGCAAGGGGTGTTTGGAGAAGGGGGAGACCACACACACACACACACACACACACACACACACACACACACACACACACCTGCAGTCCCCCTACCCCACTCACTTCTTGTACTCCTGGTGTAACATGTAGAGGATATGCAGGGCGATGCTGTTGAGGGCGTACGCATTGGCCACGGGCCTCAGTAATGACAGGAAGGAGCTGATCACTGTGGTGACCACGACCAGCCAGGAGAAGTGGGACCTGTGGGACAGTGACTCTGTTGGTGGGGGAGGGAGGGCCTGAAGGCCTGGACCCCTGCAGGGTCACCCTGCAGAAGGCTCGGGATTTCCCAGGTATGTGCTAGAGAACCTCCATGGAAGGGCTCAGTAGAACAAAGACAGGGTCTCATGAAACCCAGTAGGTGGGTGAAGGCTTGAAGCCTCAGGTGGACTCAGAAGCAGGACCACCAAGTTAATCACCTAGAAGAACGTAGGAACCCTCAAACGAAGGATCACAGAGGGCCAGGAGATCACAGGGACTGGAGATGACGAGGGTGTTGCAGGGACAGGAGTCCTGGACAATTCAGTGAGGGAGAGTGGTGCATTCAAGCGGGATTAGTTCCAAAAAAGCCTGAGGTGAGTGTAGAATCCAGTCAGGTCAGGAGAAGGCCCCAGGAAGATAAGATGAAAGATCCCAGAGTCAGGCTTGAATGGCCCACAGCTGTCATCCCACATCTCTGCCTCTTGGGAGGTAGAGATTAGAAGGATCATAGTTTGAGGTGATGTCTACTAAATAAGAAGCATAGGTTAGGAGGATCTTGATCCGAGGCAGGTCTTGGGCAAAACCATGAGACTTTTATCCAAAAAGAAACTAAAAGCAGGGGACTGGGAATGTGGCTTAGTGGTAGAGCCCTTGTCTTGAGCTGAAGAGCTGAGAGACAGCGTGCAGGCCCAGAGTTCAAGCCCCACGACTGACCAAAAGAAATTTAAGAAAAGAGAGGTAAGAGGGCTGGGAAGGTGGCTCAGTGGTAGAGTGTTTGCCTTGCATGCTTGAGGCCCTGGGTTCGACTCCTCAGCACCACATAAGCAGAAAAAAAAAGCCGGAAGTGGCACTGTGGCTCAAGTAGTAGAGTGTTAGCCTTGACCTGAAGAGCTGAGGGACAGCGCCCAGGCCCAGAGTTCAGGCCCCACAACCGGACCAAAAAAAAAAAAAAAGCAAAAAAGAAAAGTGTAAGGGGTAGGGTGGGACATTGATCAAGATGCACTGTATTCATACATTGCTCTGTTGGGTGGCAACTCCTTTGTACAACTACCTAAAGAAAATTTAAAAGAATATATTTATATTTTTAAAAAGTCTAAATCCGGGTGCCGGTGGCTCAGGCCTGTCATCCTAGCTACTCAGGAGGCTGAGATCTGAGGATCATGGTTCAAAGCCAGCCCAGGCAGGAAAGTCCATGAGACTCTGATCCCCAATAAACCACTAGAAAACCGAAGTGGTGCTGTGGTTCAAGAGGTAGAGCCCTCGCCTTGAGCTGAAGAGCTGAGGGACAGCGCCCAGGCCCAGAGTTCAAACCCCACGACCGACAAAAAAAGTCTAGAGGCATGACTCAAATGCTAAAATGCCTGCCTACTAGGTGCAAGGCCCTGAGTTCAGACTCCAGTACTGCCAAAGAAAAAAAGGAGGAGGGAAAGGAGGAAGGGAAGGGAAGGAGGAAGGGAAGGGAAGGGAAGGGAAGGAGGAAGGGAAGGAGGAAGGGAAGGGAAGGAAAGGAAAGGAAAGGAAAGGAGAGAAAAGATTCCAATCCTCGAGAGAGATCTTAGGCCTGGGAGTCCTGGGCACCCCCTCCACCCCAGGTGATTCAGTTTGGAGAAGGTCCCAGGCTCACCCAGTCAGGTGGGGACTGCAGAGAATCCCAGGTTAGCGGGAGGGAAAGGGGAGAGCGGATGAGGGGCAGGGCCGACAGCGCGGGTTCCGCCCCTCGGCCCCGCCCACCTGTTGCCCTTCAGGAAGGCCGGGAAGTAGCAGCGGGGCATCCACAAGCCGTAGTTGTAGGCCAGGAGCCATAGGATGGAGAGTTCATCCAGCAGCTGGCCCAGGAAGCTGAGCGTCATGTGGAAGTACATGGAGAACAAACCTGGGGACCGAGAGGAGGGAGGCAGCAGGTCAGGTGGGTCACCTGGCCCCGCCCCCTCATGCCCCCCCACTCCTTGTCCCATAGGTCGGTCCCTCTGGCCCATCCCGAGGCCCCGCCCACATCCTCCTCACCATTGGTCAGTCTCTCGCGAGCCCCACCCTCTCTGGCCCCGCCCGTGTCCCGCCCCCAAAGGCCTGCTACACAGGCCCTACCCACCTATGAACATGAAGAGGACGCAGACCCCTTGGATGCTTCTGGAACGCTGCTTGGCGTAGGGATGCATCAGGACCAGCAAAAGGGGCCCGAAGAAGAAGAAGGACACATTGCTGAACTGTGACAGAGAGGCAGAGGAGTGCCATTCGGATCAGATGGCGGCAGCAGCAAGGATAGAGGGGTGGGGAGCTCCTATAGCTTCCAGAAAGTCCTTACAGCCAGGATTTGCCATTCACCTGTCAATGTCCCAACTCATCTGTCTCTTTCTTTCTTCCTTGTTCTCTTTCTCTTCTTTTCTTTTCCTTCCTTCCTTCCTTCCTTTCTTCCTTCCTTCTTTCCTTCCTTCCTTCCTTTCTTCTCTCTCTTCCTCTCGCTTTCTCTCTCTCTCTCTCTCTCTCTCTCTCTCTCTCTCTCTCTCTCTCTCTCTCTCTCTCTCTCTGCTGGTCGGGAGCTTGAACTCAAGGCTTAAGCACTGCTTCTGAGCTTTTTTACCCAAGGCTGATGCTCTCTCACTTGATCCACAGCTCCACATCCAGCTTTTTGTTGGTTAATTGAAGAGTCTCACATACTTTCCTGCCCAGGCTTCAAACCATAATCCTCAGATCTCAGCCTCCTGTAGCTAGAATTATAGACATGAGCCATCAGCACCTGGCCTAGCTGATTTTTCTTTCCCTTTATTTATTTTTAATTTTTGGTGCTGGCAAGCCAGAATACCATAAAGACACTTATACATCCATGTTCATTGCTGTACTGTTCCCAATAGTCAAGTGATGGAAACAACCCAGATGCCCTACAACACGAGTAGATTTTTTTTAACGTGGTACCTATACACAATGCAATTTTACACAGCCATTGGAAAGAATAATAGTATGACATTGGCAGGGAAATGGATAGACCTAGAACAAGTCATGAGGTAAGCCAAGCTCAGAAAGACATATGAGCCAAGCTCACATGTGGAAGCTAGATCTAAAATACATGATAAATTATACAGGATTCTAGGGGCTGGGAATGTGGTTTGGTGGTAGAGTGTTTGCCTAGCATGCATGAACCACATAAACAGAAAAAGCTGTAAGTGGCTCAAACAGAAAAAGCTCTGTGGCTCAAACTGATAGAATGCTAGCCTTGAGCAAAAGAAGTTCAGGGACAGTGCCCAGGTCCTGAGTTCAAATCCCAGGACTGGCAAAAAAAATTATACAGGATTCTCTAAGCATTCACACACAGCAAGACCAAAGGAGATAGGGGAGCAACACAAAGGTTCAACGCTTCCGGGGCTCAGAATGTATGAAGTAATATTTATCAAAATGAACTTCAGGAAATGAAAATGAGGGGTTTTCTTTTCTTTTTTTTTTTTTTTTTTTTTGGTCGGTCATGGGGCTTGAACTCTGGGCCTGGGCACTGTCCCTCAGCTCTTCAGCTCAAGGCGAGCACTCTACCACTTGAGCTACAGTGCCACTTCCGGTTTTCTGGTGGTTTATTGGAGATAGGAGTCTCACGGTCTCTCCTGCCCGGGCTGGCTTTGAACCGCGATCCTCAGATCTCAGCCTCCTGAGTAGCTAGGATTACAGGCGTGAGCCACCAGCGCCCGGCTCTTTTCTTTCTTTTATCTTGTTTGTTTTTCCAACTTTGGGAGGGTAAGGGATGACACAAAAATGTAGGGACATAAGGTACAGCAGTGGTGCTCAGTAGAAACTTTATTGAACTATAATGAAATGGACTATAACGCTTGTAGGAGGGGGCAGGAGGGAAAAACTAAGAGAGCGCAAGGAAAGGGGTGACATTGTCTAAAAAGAAATGTACTCATGGAAGCCAAGAGCTGGTGGCTCACGTCTGTAATCCTAGTGACTCAGGAGGCTGAGATTGGAGGATCATGGTTCAAAAGCCAGCCCAGGCAGAAAAGTCTATGAGACTCTTATCTCCAATTAACCACCAGAAAACTGGAAGTGGCATTGCAGCCTAAGTGGTAGGGTGCTCCCCTTGAACTGAAGAGTTCAGGGACAGTGACTAAACCCACACTTCAAGCCCCTAACTGACACCCCCCCCAAAAAAAAGCCAAAAGCAGAGCCAGGCCCCAGTGGTGCACACCTGTAATCTGAGCTACTTAGGAGGCTGAGACCTGGAGGATCAGGGTTCAAAACAACCTCCAGGCAGAAAAGTCAATGAGACTCCATCTCTAACCAGCAAAACATTAGGACTGGAGGCATAATTCAAGTGGCAGAGCACCAGCTATGAGCTAGAAAGCTGAGGGAGAATGCACTACTCCACTGATCATTCATTCATTCATCCATACACTAAATGATTGTGAGAAAAGACAGTTTATTAACGATATATAACAGGATGGCAGGACCCACTGAATGGGATCCAGTGGATGTCAGATGAAGGTCAAAGTCACCATAAAAACCTACTATTAAGGGGCTGGGAATGTGGCTCAGTGGTAGAGTGCTGGCCTTGCATGTATGAAGCCCTGGGTTCGATTCCTCAGTACCACATAAACAGAAAAGGCCGGCAGTGGTGCTGTGGCTCAAGTGGTACAGCATTATCCTTGAGCACAGAGAGGCTAAGGGATAGCACCCAGGGCCCGAGTTCAAGCCCCAGGACTGGCAAAAAAAAAAAAAAAGACAGAATGTGACAGTTCTTTTCTCCTCTTTACCAAGGCTCCAACCCCTGCATCTATTCTGTACATGGTAAGAGGGTGACCCTGAGGAATCCTGGGTAGGGTGCATGGAGCCAGGAATTATGCTGCATGGAACTGATAGTTAACCTCCTATTAATAAGATTGCCTCACACACAGTGTGTGCTCTGAGACCTTGCACAAGAAACTTTTATGTCTCCTTTTGTCAGAGGAGAGTTGTGGCATAAACATTTCTATTTCAGGTCAGGTATAACAGAGTGCACACCTGTAATCCCAGCCCTTGGGAGGCTGGAGAAAGAGGACCTTGAGTTCCAAGTCAGCCTCAAAACAAACCAACAAACATTCCATTGCCTTCACCTATATTCCTAGCTACTAGAGAGGCTGAGATCTGAGGCTTGGGATTTGAGTCCAACTTGGGCAGAAAATGGGAGGGACTCTAGGTCTTAAATAACCAGCAGCTTAGCACTGGTGGCTCACACCAGTAATCCTAGCTACTCAGGAGGCTGAGATCTGACGATCACAGTTCAAAGCCAGCCTGGGCAGGAAAGTCCATAAGACTCTTATCTCCAAATAACCAGCAATAAATTGGGAGTGGTGCTGTGGCTTAAAGTGGCAGAGTGCTAGCCTTGAGCAAAAGAGCTGAGGGACAGCACTCAGGCCCCAAGTTCAAGTCCTATAACCAACAAAGCAAAAGAAAATGAAACAGCAAAAAGCTGCACTGAAGGTGTGGCTCAAGTGGTAGAGTGCCATCCTTGAACAAAAGAACCAAAGGAAAGTGTGAGGCCCTGATTTCAAGCCCCAGTTCTGGCGCACGTGTACACACACACACACACACACACACACACACACACACACACACACACACACAGAATGGATTCCTTCCTCAATTGACGGGAACCTAGTTAGTAGATTCTTCTGCCATTGCACTGTTGCCTTTTGTGATTTGTCTGTTACCATTTCCAGAACTTCAGTTCCTACCACCTCTCCACCCCCATGCCCCCAATCCCCACCCCTGCCCAGGGCACCAGGAAGGGAGTTGTCTATTTGGGTGACTTCAGCATCCCCAGAGCCAGAACAGAGCCCAGCCCATGCCCCAAGGGATCCGTCCCTCATCTCTGGATAAGACAGAAAATGAAGAAATTGTCACCTAGATTGCAGTGTCTCACCAGCCCTGGAAGGGTGGAGATCAGAAGACGCTCACTACAAGGCCCGAGGCCCGGCTGGGCTGTGAGCGCCACAGCATTATCACCATTCCCAGAAGTGTAATTATCTGAGTGCCAGGCTGGCTGCATACCACCATCCAGTGCTCAGGCGGAGACTGAATGTGGTTGAAGAGGAAGGCTGAGGGTCCACATGTGGTCTGCCCTAAGACACTGCAGCCAGGGGCTCCCAGAGGGCTAGCTTTTCCCCCTGGGTCCTACAGCATTCACACCAGCAAGAGGCAAGGCTGGAAAGCAGTAGGGAAGGTCCACATCCTCTCTACCCCCTCTTCATCCTGACCGCCTCCTGTCCTTCTAGAACCTTCTAGAAGCAAGTGAGTTTCTCTTGGATGCTCCCAACCCTCTCCCTGTTCCCCGTTCTCCACCTCTATTTGCATTTGCAGGGTCCTTCCTGGCGTCCCTCCCTGCAGAATTCACCCACTGGACCCAGCTGACCTCACCATGACTCCCACTCAGCATGCCTTCATTTGGCCTGACATTTCACTGCCCCTCTCCCTCATCCACACCCAGCCTCAACTGCTGGTTAGCGTCAAGTCATCAGCTATTTCCCAACTGGCTGGGAGCTCTTTCATCAGAGCCTTTTGCACAGGCCATTCTCTTTGCCCTACAGAAGAGAATTAGCTGTGCTTTATTTATTTATTTAGTTAGCCAGTCCTGAGGCTTGAACTCCAAGCCTAGGCACTGTCCCTGAACTCTTATGATCAAGGCTGCACTCTGTCATTTGACCCACAGCTCTACCTCCAGCATCTTGATAGTTAATTGGAGATCTGAGTTCTCTTGCCTGGATTTCTTCCCTGGGCTGACTTTGAACCAGGATCCTCACATCTCAGCCATCTGATTAGCGAGGATTACAGGTGTGAGCCACCAGTGCCTGGTCCTGCATGATTGTTGAATGAATGAGTTTGTTAATAAACACAGGACGAAGTTCAAACACTAACCCTGGGAGCAATCTGGTTTGATTTTATTTTTTTAATCACTCTTGAAATTCTAGCCACAGAAACAGCCCTTTCTCCTCCCCCAACCTGACAAGCTTCTATTTTCCTTCCAGGTAGAAACACGCTTAGTGAATTCCTATTCATCTTTCAAAATCCTCCTCTGAAGTGCCCCAGAATTGTCTTTTGGTGCCTCTGTTTGCTGCCTGGACCAGGGATGCCTGGATTTTGCCTCTCTCATCTACAATAGAACACCTAGCAGGCAGAGCCATGTGAAGGGAAAAAAAACCAACCAACCAACCAAACTTCCCACTGTGAGTCACAATTCCTAAACCAGTCATGATAAAAATCAATGGGGACACCTTTAAATATTTTTCTGCAACATACATACTTTGTCTTTTCATTTACATCCCCAGATCAAAATCATGCTCTCTTTTTTTGTTGGTTTGTTTGTTTGAGAGTCTCACTATGGAGCCTAAGCTGGCCTGGACCTCAGGTCCTCCTGCCTCAAACTTCCAAGGGGTGTACTGGGATTACAGGTGTGCCCTGCTCTACCTGGATTTTTTTTGGGGGGGGGGGGCTGGTCCTGGGGCTTGAACTCTGGGCCTGGGTGCTGTCCCCCAGCTCTTCAGCTCAAGGCTAGCACTCTACCACTTGAACCACAGCACCACTTCTGGATTTTTCTGCTTATGTGGTACTGAGGAATCGAACCCAGGGCCTCATGCATGCAAGGCAAGCGCTCTACTACTGAGCCACCTCCCCAGCCTGATGCTTACTTTTTTTTTTTTTAAAGCAGTTGGAAACAAAATCCATTGACTATTACTTTTGTGACTTCTGAAAGTGAGAGGAAACCCACTTTTCAGTGGCAACAGATAAAGCTGGGCTTGGCAAGCTTTGCCCACTCATTTACCTATCATCTGTGGCTGCTTTGGACTCCAGGTAACAGAATTGGGGAGGATTTTTTTTCTCCTGTCAGTCCTAGGATTTGAACTCAGGGCCTGGGTGCAGTCTCTGAGCTCCTTTGCTCAAGGTTAGTACTCTATCACTTGAGCCACAGCTCCACTTTCACATGTGTGTTTCTGTGTGTGTGTGTGTGTGTGAGTGTGTGTGTGTGTGTGTGTGGTTAATTGGAGATAAGAGCCTCTCACACTTTCCTGCCTGAGCCTGCTTCAAACCTCTAGCCTCAGATCTTAGTCTCCTAAGTAGCTAGGATCATAGCTCAGCTTTTGGTGTGCATGTGTGCATGTATGCATGCATGTGCATGTGCGCATGCGTGTGTGTGTGTGTGTGTGTGTGTGTGTGTGTGTGCGCGTGCGCACGCCAGTACTTGGGCTTGAACTTACAACCTGGGTGCTCTCCCTGAGCTTTTGCACTCAAGGCTGGTGCTCTACCACTTGAGCCACAACTCCACTTTTGGCTTTGTGGTGGTTAACTGGTTATTAGCAGCTCACAAACTTTCCTGCTGGGGCTGGCTTTAAACTCTGATCAGCAAATCTCTGTGCAAAGTAGCTAGGAATGATTATGGGTGTACCACTCTCAGTACCTTCATCTTTCTCTCTCTCTCTCTCTCTCTCTCTCTCTCTCTCTCTCTCTCTCTCTCTCTCTCTCTCTTCAGTCTTGGGGCTTGAACTCTGGGCTGGACACTGTCCCTCAGCTCTTCAGCTCAAGGTTAGCCCTCCACCACTTGAGCCACAGCACCACTTCTGGCTTTTTCTGCTTATGTGGTGCTGAGGAATCAAACCCAGGGCCTCATCCATTCAAGGCAAGCACTCTACCATCTAGTCACCTTCCCAGCCCCCATTCAGCATTCTACCACTTGAGCCACAGCACCACTTATGGTTTTCTGGTGGTTTATTGGAGACAAGAGTCTCACAGAGGGGCTGGGAAGGTGGCTCAGTGGTAGAGTGCTTGCCTTGCATGCATGAGGCCCTGAGTTCAATTCCTCAGCACCACATAAGAAAAAAGAAAAAAGCCGAAAATGGCGCTGTGGCTCAAGTGGTAGAGCGCTAGCCTTGAGCTGAAGAGCTGAGGGACAGCGCCCAGGCCCAGAGTTCAGGTCCCATGACTGGACCCAAAAAAAAAAAAAAAAAAAAAAAAAAGAGTCTCACAGAGCCGGCACCAGTGGCTCACTCCTGTAATCCTAGCTACTCAGGAGGCTGAGATCTGAGGAACGCAGTTCAAATCCAGCCTGGGCAGGAAAGTCTGTGAAACTCTTATCTCCAATAAATCACCAGAAAACCAGAAGTGGCGCTGTGGCTCAAGTGGTAGAGCATTTGCCTTGAGCTGAAGAGCACAGGGACAGTGCCCAAGCCCAGAGTTCAAGCCCCAGGACCGACAAAAAAAAAAAAAAAGTCTCTCGGACTTTCCTGCCCAGGCTGGCTTTGAACCATGATCCTCAGATCTCAGTCTCCTGAGTAGCTAGGATTATAAGCGTGAGCCACCTGTGCCTGGCTTATTTCTGCTTTTTTGCCCAGAGCTCCTAACCTCCTACCTCAGCCTGGTCTGTGTCTGAAATAATAGGTATGAAAGTCTGAAATCAGCTTATCTGTGGAGATAAAATCTTGCCTCTACTCCCCCTTGGCAGGCTTCCAATGGCAATCCTCCGACTTGGTCTTCCAGAGCAGCTGGGATTACAGGTGGGTGCTACCAGTACCTGGCTCCCAGCAGAGCCTTTTCAATTCGAGTGGAACCAGTGCCACACCCAAGATCCAGTCTCATAAAGAAAAATCCAAAGGGGGAAAATGCTCACGAATGGATTGCAGGGAAAGGTTAGGTATTGTTTTGTGAAACCTGGGGTTGATACCAATGGCACTAAACATTCAGTGAGTTAGAAATGCTTGAACCCAGTGCTGATGGCTAATGCCTGTTATCCTAGCTACCTAGGAGGCTGAGATCTGAAGATCTGGGTTTAAAGCCAGCCCAGAAAGCCCCCGGGACTCTTATCGCCAATGAATGACCAGAAAACTGGAAATGGCACCATGATTCCAGGGGTAGAAGGAAAAAACAAATTGAGAGCTGAAGGCCCCAAGTTCAAATCTCAGTCCTGACACACAAACTACACTAAAGCAAAAAAGGACAGGGAGTGTGGCTCAAGCAGTAGAACAACTTCTTTTGCACACATGAGGACCTGAGTTCAAGCCCCAGGCTTGTCTCCCCGTACCTCATCTGGACTCTGTAGGGCTACGACTCACCAGGTAGTGACTGAGCACTGACTGAGCTGCAGGGACTGGCAACAGGGACAACAAACCGCACAGCTCTCCTTCCTCTTCTGTATCAGTCACCTGTGAGCACTTGTAAGGGAGCAGGGTCTGGGGTGAGCATGACTGACTATTCCTGCACCTGAGGGGGTTCCTGGGAGCTGGAACAGTAGGCTAGTCCCCACAAAAATGGGGGTGTTAGCCACCTTGGTCTGGAGGTGTTGCTGAGAGAAAAAAAAAAAACCAACATGCCCACCTCCTCCAGGGAGCCTTCCTGGATTCGCCCTCCCAGACTCAGAGCCCCCTCCCTGCAAAGTCTCCTCAGAGCTGCCTATACACCATCACAGACCACCCACCCCAGACCCAAGTGACCACCAAAGATACAGGAAGGAATGAAGGGAAAGGGGACAAACGTATCTTTACCAAAACAAGCAAGCCAAGCCCCACACAAGAAAGAGGAGCCATTCAAGCACCCTTCTCCAGGAGAGGATGAGGGAGTAAGAAGCTCCAGGATTTGAACCTGAGACTGTTGAGATTCCTCCCACCTCCCTCTCCCATCACCTGCGAGGTCCAGCGCTCAGCCCTCACCGTGTTGTAGAACTCAGCCACCAGCTCGGAGTGTTGGAAATTGTCCTCACACCAGTCTACCTCGGAGCTCTGATAGCTGAAGATGCTAGGCATCTTGTCCCAATGTCAGCCGCCGGTACTTTGGCAGCAGTGACAAGTCAGACAAGACAGTGAGCCCAGGAGGGTTGGGCCAGGAGGTGGGGAGAGGACAGCCGGGGCCCACGGCAGGCAGGCAGGCAGGCAGGCAGGCTGGTAGGAAAAACCTGCCAGGCCACTCCTCGCATCATGAGGATGCTCTGCTTGTGGCACAAGTGGCCTTGGGCCCTGGCTTGTAGAGGTGGCATTTCAAGCAGGGCTTTATTCAGAGCAGGAGTGAGTAGGCTGCCCACTCCCACACCTTGAGGGCTATTACTTCTTTGTTTTTGTTTTTTCTTTTTTCTTCTTTCTGATTGGTTGTAGGACTTGAAATCAGGGCCTGGGCACTGTCCCTGAGTGTTTCTGTCCCTGAGCATTTCTGCTCAAGGCTAGCACTCTACCACTTGAACCACAATTCCGCTTCCAGCTTTTTGGTGGTTAACTGCAGACAAGAGTCTCAAGGACTTTCCTGCCAGGGTTGGAATCATGAGCCTCAGATCTCAGCTTCCTGAGTCGCTAGGATTGAAGGCCTGAGCCATCAGCACCTGACTTCTTTCCTTTCTTTCTTTCTTTGTCTTTCTCTCAATACTGGTGCTTGAACTCGGATCCCTATGCTTTCTAGGTATACAGCTCACTACTTGATACCACACCCCTATTACTCCAGCCACGCCCTCTGCCCCTTGAGACCACGCCCCTACGGCTCAAGCCACACCCCTGCCAGTTGAGACCACACTCCCCCGCTTGTGTCACACTCTCCAAGCCTACTTCCCTTCTCTCTATTTTAAAAAATGATTATTAAAGAGTTGTGCAGCCAGGCGCCGGTGGCTCACGCCTGTCATCCTAGCTACTCAGGAGGCTGAGATCTGAGGATCACGGTTCAAAGCTAGCCCAGGCAGGAAAGTCCGTGAGACTCTTATCTCCAATAAACCACTAGAAAACTGGAAATGGCGCTGTGGCTCAAGCAGTAGAGCGCTCGCCTTGAGCTGAAGAGCTGAGGGACAGCGCCCAGGCCCAGAGTTCAAGACCCATGACTGATCAAAAAAAAAAAAAAAAGAGTTGTACAAAGAGGTAACAATTCCATAAGTCGGGTAATGGGTACCATGCTTCTTGGACAACATCACCTTTGTCTTCACTTTCCCTGATTTTCTCCCTCCCATCCCTGTCCACAAGTTACATAGTGTTTTTTATCTAGTGTATATTGAATAGTATGACTGCATTTGTTCACCTTTCCTCCCTGCGTTCCTGTGGCCCCCTTTAGCCATCTCCCACCCCCCCAAAAAAAATAGCACAGCTGGGAAGGTGGCTCAGTGGTAGAGTGCTTGCCTTGCATGCATGAGGCAAAAAAAGCCAGAAGTGGCGCTGTGGCTCAAGTGGTAGAGTGAGTGCTAGCCTTGAGCTGAAGAGCTGAGGGACAGCGCCCAGGCCCAGAGGTACTTCAGCTATTCAGAGGAGTGAATGGTTTGGTTTTTTCCCCTAAGGGTAGCCTCCCTTGGTCTGACCTTGTGTGTGTGAACGCATACAACCCTAGAGAGGTGATCATATGCAGTTGTATTTTATTTTTTTGCCGGTCGTGGGGTCTGGGCGCTGTCCCTCAGCTCTTCAGCTCATAGCTAGTGCTCTACCACATGAGCCACAGCGCCACTTCCGGCTTTTTGCTTATGTGGTGCTGAGGAATCGAACCCAGGGCCTCATGCATGCAAGGCAAGCACTCTACCACTGAGCCACCTTCCCAGCCCTCCAGTTGTATTTTAGATCTAGCTTCCACATATGAGAGAAAACATACACCTTTTGTCTCTCGGAACTTGGCTTACCTCACTTAACATGATTTCTTCTAGGTCCATCCATTTCCCTACAAATGACATATTATTCTTTCTAATGGATGAGTAAAATGCCCTTGTGCTGGGTACCAGTGACTCACACCTGTAATCTTAGCTGCTCAGGAGGCTGAGATCTGAAAATCACAGTTTAAAGCCAACCTAGGCAGGAAAATCCATGAGACTTTTTTTTTTTTTTTTTTTTGCCAGACCTGGGGCTTGAACTCAGGGCTTGGACACTGTCCCTGTGCTTTTTTGCTCAAGACTGGCATTCTACCACCACCTGAGCCACAGTTCCACTTCTGTGGTTTTCTTTCTTTCTTTCTTTCTTTCTTTCTTTCTTTCTTTCTTTCTTTCTTTCTTTCTTTCTTTCTTTTCTTTTTTCTTTTCTTTTCTTTCTTTTCTTTCTTTCTTTCTTTCTTTCTTTCTTTCTTTCTTTCTTTCTTTCTTTCTTTCTTTCTTTCTTTCTTCCTTCCTTCCTTCCTTCCTTCCTTCCTTTCTTTTGCCAGTCCTGGGACTTGAATTCAGGAACTTGGTGTTATCCCTGAGTTTCTTTGTGCTCAAGGCTAGCACTCTATGACTTGAGCCACAGTGCCACTTCTGGCCTTTTCTGTGTAATTTACTGGAGATGAACATCTCACAGACTTTTCTGCCTGGGCTGGCTTCAAACCTCAATCCTCAGATCTCAGCCTCCTGAGTAGCTAGGGTTACAGGTGTGAGCCACTGGCAATTGGATCATTATATTCTTTTTTTTTTTTTGAACAATAATAAACTTTTATTAACATCAATTGTAAAATTATGTACAGAAAGGACAAAAAGAAGAAAAGCTCAGCAGATCACTTCCAAGGGGAGGAAAAGGGCTGCTCTCAGCGCTTGAGCTGGTGCTCAGTGGAGCTCAGGACTTTCTAAGTCTCTATCTCCACACCCAAAGTTGTGCTCCCAGTCTTAAGTTGTAATCAAGTGGATTTATCTGCTGGAAGCTAAACTGTCCCCTGCACATAAAGGTAAGTCTGTAACAGACCAAGTCTGTCGAGCCTGCTAGATCTCTACAGCAGTGAGGCGAGTCACAGATTGGAGGTCCATCTGTCCTAAGTGACACAGGTAACTTCAAGCTTGAGGTCAGCTGGAATGTGAACCACCTCTTCAGACATCAGCTACTGGTGGAAGAGGATTTTCTTCATAGGCATTGGTCAGAGACACCTCATGATGCCAAAGTGCTTGACATCTTGCTGGTTTTTCCTCTTCTTTGTCTGATGGAATAGAGCTTGTGTCAGATACCCTGGGCAGATCCAGGCTGGCTGGCTCCAGCTGGGGCTCTTGGTCCCCTGACATGGGTACAGGAGAGTCTGTCTCAGATGCTGTGGACAGGAAATCCTCCAGATACAGATCGTTTGCCCCATGTCGTTCCTCTTGAGCAGGTGAAAATGGTTCTTCCTGCAGTGGTGAGGGCGGATGCACCATGAGAGCTGCATGGTCTGCACCTTGGGCTGGGTCTTCGTCATCTGATGCCGATGGAGTGGTGTCTTCATTGTATGCCATGGGCAGATGCACAACAAGATGCAGAACTGCTCTCCGGGGCTGTAACTCTCCAGATGAGGCTTTTGGTGGGGCTGGGTCCACCCCAGCAGCTGTGGACAGATCCACCAGGAGATCTACTCGGGTACACGGCAATGGTGGCTCTTCTGCAGGCCCAGCTGGAGACTCACCAATCTGAGATGAAGGGGCCTCTATCATCCTGGCATCCACAGCAGCTGCTGCCGCCGCAGTTCGATAACCCAGCTTCATCTTCAGCAGAGTGGGCTCAGCCCATTTGGCATCCACTCCAGTTGGCACCTGGGATGGGCGTGGAGGAGTTACAGTGGTGTCTGGATCCCAGCTCTCCTGGTCTGGACTGCCAGGAGTCACTTGCCGGTCTCTCCATATAAAAGGCCAGAATCTTCTTTGGGGTCTGGTTTGGGGTTGGGGTCTGGGTCTAGGGTTGATCCAGTGTCTGCAGGTGTCAGCCAAGCGCTCTCTGCAGGATCTCCTGGAGTCTGAACCAGTAAAAATTGGAAAACAAGAAAACATGATGTTTTTCCTTGCTATAGTGGGACAAGTTTGCCAGTTGAGGCTAGTTTTGGAATGTGGCTACCTGGATACCTGGGTTCCAAGTTCTCTTTGGTCTTTTGTCAAAGATGAAGTCACTTCCCGGGGTCCTCTTACCTAAGTCCCTCCTCCAACAGGACTCCCACAAAGTACCATCTGGACTTCCTACTGGTCTTCATAAGACATTCACTCTTTGCATAGCTGGACACAGTTTTGTGGGTTTTTTTTTTTTTTTTTTTGCCAGTCCTGGGGCTTGAACTCAGGGCCTGGGCACTGTCCCTGAACTCCTTTTGCTCAAGGCTAGCACTCTACCATTTTGAGCCACAGCACCACTTATGGTTTCCTGGTGGTTCATTGGAAATAAGCATCTCATGAATTTTTTCTGCCCCAGGCTGGCTTCGAGCCAAGATCCTCACATCTCAGCCTCCTAAGTAGCTAGGCTGACAGGTGTGAGCTACTGGTGACTGGTTCATTGTAATTATTTTTTATTTTTATTTTTGGTCCGGTCATGGGGCCTGAACTCTGGGCCTGGGCACTGTCCCTCAGCTCTTCAGCTCAAGGCTAATGCTCTACCACTTGAGCCACAGTGCCACTTCCAGCTTTTTTCTTTTTGCTTATGTGGTGCTGAGGAATCGAACCCAGGGCCTCAGGCATACAAGGCAAGCGCTCTACCACTGAGCCACCTTCCCAGCCCCTCATTTTTAATCACTCTACTCTTCACAGCCTGTTGTACCCACTTTCCCTCTCTATTGATAATATAGTTACAAAGTTGCCTAAGGTCCTGTGTGTAAACTTGATATGTGTGGCATTCCTACTCTAACCTGCATAAAGAAATTGCATAAACTACACAGGGATAAGATACAGGAGACAGCTGTTGAAATTTAAATGCAATCCACAGATAGTATCTGTGTGTGTCAACTTTCTGGTTTTTGTGCAGTTATGTAAGACGTCAACATACAGCCCTGTGTGTCGACCCACACCTCTAATCCCAGCTACTCCAGAAGCAGAGATCAGGAAGAAAGAGGTATGAGACAAGCCTGGACAGAAAGTTATCTAGCTCTTGCCCCCTCCCTCCCACCATTTCAATGAACAAGCAAGGTGTGGTGGCTCAAACCTGTCATTTCAGCTGCAGGAGAAGTGGAGGTAGGAGGAAAGTGGTCTGAGGCTGATCTGGATAAAAATCAATTGAGAGTCCCAGCTGGGCACTGGTGGCTCATGCCTGTAATCCTAGCTATTCCAGAGGGTGAGATTTAAGCATTGCCCTTCAAAGCCAGCCCAGGCAGGAAAGTCCATGAGACTCTTTTCTTTTGTCGGTCATGAGGCCTGAACTCTGGGCCTGTCCCTCTGCTCTTCAGCTCAAGTCTAGAGGTCCACCACTTGAGCCATAGCACCACTTCTAGCTTTTTCTGCTTATGTGGTGCTGAGGAATCCAACCCAGGGCACTCTACCACTGAGCCACCTTCCCAGCCCATTAATTACCAGAAAACCAGAAGTGGCACTGTGGCTTAAGTGGTAGCGCGCTAGCCTTGAGCTGAAGAGCTGAAGCACAGTGCCCAGGCCCAGAGTTCAAGCCCAGTGACCAACCAAAAAAAGAAAAAAAGAACCTTCTAGCTAGACACTGGTGGCTCATGCCTGTAATCTTAGCTACTCAAGAGGCTGAGATCTGAGGATCACGGTTCAAAGCCAGCCCGGACAGGAAAAATCCATGAGACTTTTTTTTTGGAGGGGGAGGGGTCAGTCGTGGAGCTTGAACTCTGGGCCTGGGCTCTGTCCCTGAGCTCTTCAGCTCAAGGTGAGTGCTTTACCACTTGAGCCACAGCACCACTTCCAGTTTTCTGGTGGTTAATTGGAGATAAGAGTCTCACAGACTTTCCTGCCTGGGCTGGCTTTGCACTGTGATTCTCAGATCTCAACCTCCTGAGTAGCTAGGATGACAGGTGTGAGCCCCTGGCATCCGGCTCCATGAGACTTGTTTTCAGTTAACCATCAGAAAACTGGAAGTGGCACTGTGGCTCAAGTGGTAGAGCACTCACCTTGAGCTGAAGAGCTCAGGGTCAGCATGCCCAGGCCCAGAGTTCCAGCCCTGAAAGAAAGAAAGAAAGAAAGAAAGAAAGAAAGAAAGAAAGAAAGAAAGAAAGAAAGAAAGAAAGAAAGGGAGGAAGGAAGGAGGAAGGCGGGTAGGAAGGAAGGAAGGAAAGAAGGAAGGAAGGAAGGAAGGAAGGAAGGAAGGAAGGAAGGAAGAGAGAGAGAGAGGCAGGGAGGGAGGGGTCAAGAAGGGAAGAAGGGAGGAAGGAAGGAGGAAGGGAAGGAGGGAGGGAGGAAAGAAGGAAGGAAGGATGAAGGAAGGAAGGAAAGAAAGAAAGAGAAAGAGGGGGAGGAAGGGAAGGGAAGGGAAGCTCTGGAAATCGCGTGGCAGTTACCTTGTGTACGTTTCCAGCCTGGTGTGGGTCTCACATGGTTTTCTGAGCTACCAGCAGGCGTGGCCCACATCCACTCACTTGCTGAGGAAATAAATTATGGCTCTTAGCCTAGAGAATGCCAATTCTAGCTTTTATTTTTTAAGCTGGTTGTGGAGCTTGAACCCAGGGCCTGGGTACTGTCCTTAAGCTCTTTTGCTCAAAGCTAGCACTCTACCAGTTACATCACAGCTTCACTTCCGGTTTTCTGACAGTTAATTGGCAATTCTGGGTTCTTGATTCAGCCATGGAGGAAAGACCAGGCTGAGCCCACAGAAATCGAGTGCCTCCCCTTTGGGGTAGGTGGGCCTTAGTGAGGCCCTCTCTCCTTACACGCCTCCAGTGGAACAGTTGGCCTTTCCAAGCATTGTTGGTGATGATGGCAAAATCCCAGAATTCCAGCAGGATTTAGGGAGAGTGTGTCACCCAGAAGAAAGTCAAGTTGGTTCTTGTGTAGCTTCAGCTGGCATCAGCAGGTATGGATGAGCCATAGTCTCTAACATGTTCTACCAGATGTGTATCCCATAGGAGATCTGGGCTAGAAAGTTCCACTGAGGAACTATAAGGAATAATTAGAAGCTTGGTGCTGGAGTCTCACAACTGTAATCCCAGCTACTCAGGAGGCTGAGATCTGAGGATTGTGGTTCAAAGCAGACTGGGCAGGAAAGTCCATGAAACTCTTATCTCCCGTTGGCCAGCAAAAAAAAAGAAAGAAAGAAAGAAAGAAAGTGGTGCTGTGGCACAAGTGGCAAAGCACTAGCCTTGAACAAAAAAGCAAGAGACAGCACAAGGCTGAGAACCTCGGACCCAGCTGATTAAGGAGAAACAAAGTAAGTTCATAGACTTACTTCTCTTTTTCTCTTTTTTATTGGTTATGGGGCTTCAACTCTGGGCCTTGTGCTGTCCCTGGGCTCTTTTTTTTTTTTTTTTTGTCAGTCGTGGGCCTGAACTCTGGGCCTGGGCGCTGTCCCTCAGCTCTTCAGCTCAAGGCTAGTGCTCTACCACTGGAGCCACAGCGCCACTTCCAGCTTTTTCTGCTTATGTGGTGCTGAGGAATTGAACCCAGGGCCTCATGCAAACAAGGCAAGCACTCTACCACTGAGCCCCCTTCCCAGCCCTCCCTGAGCTCTTTTTGCTCAAGGCTAGTACACTATGACTTTGAGCCTCAGTTAATTGGAGATAAGAGTCTCACAGACTTTCCTGCCTGGGCTTTAAACCATGATCCTCAGATCTTCAGATCTCAGCCTCCTGAGTAGTTAGGGTGACATCATGAGCCACCAGGGCCTGGCCATAGAATTACTTTTGATCATGGTAATGCATAGATGAAAATTAATCATGAAGAATGTTCTAGAACATATATAGGAGGCAGTCCACCAAAGTGGTCAAGAAAAGGTGACATCCAAGCTAAGATTGATGCTTTGAAGAGAGCTAGACAAGGGCCATCTTGAGCTTCATGTATCCTAGAGCTGAGCCAAAGGAAAAGGGAGAGGGAAGGACAGGAGGGGAAGGAAGCAGGGTACTTGGGAACCATGGAAGGTAATGGAGAGACATAGCCTGATTTGGCTTCCCTGATTCTCCGATCATCAGGTTGCTGAGTGTGGGGTCAGGACATCTATCAGGGGTCTCTGGAGGGGACTGGGTGGGACTGTGGATACGTCAAGGCTTCATGGGGGTAGGGCCAGGTGGAGCAGGTGCTAACCCTGCATCCAAGATGATGGGTGTGAGGACCTGGAGAAGGGCCGTGGGGGTGGTGGCAGCTCATGGCTAGCACTTCTCCCCAGGGTGGGGCAGGAGCTTGGGGCCTTCTGGAAACTGGCTGAGCAAGGCCACCACCTGACTCACAGTAGAAACTGGGACAACCCCTTCCCACCCATCTCCAAAGTCCCCACTAGGGACAGTGACAGTAAATTCACAGGCTCTGGGGCCTGAATCCCTCTGAACCCAAATGCTGGCTGCCCATAGCCAGGTCCTGCCTCCCTGTGGCTGTCTCCACCCAGGCCTTCTGTCCTGATTGCCTTCTTGAAACTTCCATGGCCACTTTTCTGCCCTGTTCCTAATCCCATGAAGCTGGGAGTGTCTGTGTCCCATTTCAGCTGATCATGAGAATAAGATTCTGTAGAGGACAGGGAGCATATGAAACACTCCTTATCTAGGGCACCCAACATCTACTTTGAGTTTCAAGATCAGGAGCCAGGTTTGCCGCCTTAGGATTCTAAGACCTGAGAATCGCAGTTCGAAGCCAGCCCAAGCAGAAAAAGTCCTTGAGAGTCTTAACCTTAATTAACTACTAGAAAACCAGATGTGGAACTGTAGCTCAAAGTAGCAGAGCACCAGCTTTGAACAAAAAATTCTCAGGGACAGCGCCCAGGCCCTGAGTTCAAAAGCCATGATGAACAATAAATAAATAATAAAAAATTTTAAAAAATAACCACAAGCCGGGCACCAGTGGCTCATGCCTGTAATCCTAGCTACTCAGGAGGCTGAGATCTGAGGATCACGGTTCAAAGCCAGCACGAGCAGGAAAAGTCCGTGAGACTCTTTTTTTTTTTTTTTTTTTTTTGTTTTTTTTGGTCCGGTCGTGGGGCCTGAACTCTGGGTCTGAGCACTGTCCCTCAGCTCTTCAGCTCAAGGCTAGCACTCTGCCACTTGAGCCACAACGCCACTTCCGGCTTTTTTCTTTTTGCTTATGTGGTGCTGAGGAATCGAACCCAGGGCCTCAGGCATGCAAGGCAAGCGCTCTACCACTGAGCCACCTTCCCAGCCCCTGTCCGTGAGACTCTTATCTCCAATAAACCACCAGAAAACGAAGTGATGCTGTGGCTCAAGTGGTAGAGCACTCTCCTTGAGCTGAAGAACTGAGGGACAGCGCCTAGGCCCAGAGTTCAAGACCTGCGACTGCCAAAAAAAAAAAAAAAACACAAACACACACACACACACACACACACACACACACACACACACACACACACACACACACACACACACACACACACACACACACAAAGCCAGAGTACAGTGTTGGCTTAGGTGGTAGAGAATTGAACAACCAGAATTCAAACCTCAGTACTATCACCAAGAAAAAAAATAAACTCAAGCCAGAAGAAAGGTGTGATGTAAACATGTAATTTCAGTTTTTGGGAAGCTAAGACAGCAATCTAGACAATTAGGGCTGGGAGTATGGCTTAGTGGTAGAGTGCTTGCCTAGCATGTATGAGGCCCTAGGTTTGATTCTTCAGTACCAATAAGCAGAAAAAGCTGGAAGTGGCACTGTGGCTCAAGTGGTAGAGTGCTATCCTTGAGCAAAAATTGCTCAGGGACAGTGTCCAGGCCTGGGCACTGTCCTTGGGCTCAAGCCCCAGGACTGGCAAAATAAATAAATAAATAAATAAATAAATAAATAAATAAATTGAAAGAAATATAGTCAATTCAAGTCAAGCCTGGGTCGTGTAAGTTCAGGCAAGCCTGTGCTACATAATGAAGTGCTATCTCAAAAAATAGGCTTTTTGGTCAGGTGCCAGTAGCTCATCCCTGTCATCCTAGCTACTCAGGAAGCTGAGATCTGAGGATCACAGTTCAAAGCCAACGGGGGCAGGAAAGTCCATAAGATGCTTCAATAAATCACTCAGAAAAAGCTGGAAGTGGTGCTGTGGCTCCAAGTGGTAGAGCATTGGCCTTAACCACAAAGAGGCTCAAGGATAGCACCCAGACACTGAGTTCAAGCCCCAGAACCGGCAGGAAAAAAAAGAAAAGAGATTGTGACGAAGTGGATGAGAACCGGACTCGAACCCACGGCTGCTCAGGCTCTGGTTTCTCCTGGCATTTATTCTGGCGGCTCCCGCCTCTGACTCCTCCCCTTAAAACTCCGCCCAAACCCTCGTACCGCCCCCGGCCCCGCCCCCTGCACGCAGCCCAGCGTCCCGGAAGTGCGTTCTGCGAGGTGGGGGGGATGGCGCGGAGCACGCCGGGAGTTGTAGTTCTTGCGTTGGACGGAAGCCGAAGCGGACGCGCGGCGGCATGTGGCACTCAGTGTTGGTGCGGGAGGCCTTGGTGGTGGCGGGCCGGTGTCGCGCTTTGGGGCCTCGTCTCGCTGCCCGCGTGCTCGCACAATGGACGCCTGTGAGCGGCCTGGCCCTGCAGCGGAGCCTACACGTGTCGGCGGCCCGGCCTCTCCCGCTCATTCCCATTGTGGTGGAGCAGACGGTACGGCGGCTCGGCGAGGACACGGCCCGGGGCTGGGAGGAG
The DNA here is from genome assembly GCF_024711535.1 of Dipodomys merriami. NCBI lineage: Eukaryota > Metazoa > Chordata > Mammalia > Rodentia > Heteromyidae > Dipodomys > Dipodomys merriami. The sequence continues at coordinate 3,709,939 of NW_027206291.1, forward strand.
GGCCCCTCCCCCCGCGGCTCCCTGACCTCTCACCCCCCCCCCTCCACCCTCCAGGGTCGCGGTGAGCGCGCCTATGACATCTACTCGCGGCTGCTGCGGGAGCGCATCGTGTGCGTGATGGGCCCGGTGAGCGCCCCGCGCCGCCCCGGCCCCGTGTCCGGAGCCCGGGCCAGGCCGAGCCCCTCTGAGCCCCTTCCTCCCGTCAGTTCCCCCTCCAAGTCGCCCCTCCCGATCACCTGCGACCCCCAGGTCCTCTCCTTCCTGGGCCACAGGCCCGCCCCAGACGCGATGACCCCGCCCCTACCCGCATACCGACCCCCCAAACGCGGCCCCCTCTTCCAGCCCTCTTCAGGGTCCTGAACTCTTCCTGACCTCCGCCTCCACTCTGTGTGTGTGTGTGTGTGCGCGCCAGTCCTGGGGCTCGAACTCTGCGCCTGGGCGTTGACCCTGAGCTTTTTTGCTCAGGGCTGGTGCTCTACCACTTGAGGCACAGCTCCACTCCTGGCTTTTTGATGGTTCATTGGACATAAGAGTCTCAGGGAGGGCTGGGAAGGTGGCTCCGTGGTAGAGCGCTTGCCTTGCATGCCTGAGGCCCTGGGTTCGATTCCTCAGCACCACATAAGCAAAAAGAAAAAAAGCCGGAAGTGGTGCTGTGGCTCAAGTGGTAGAGTGCTAGCCTTGAGCTGAAGAGCTGAGGGACAGCGCCCAGGCCCAGAGTTCAAGGCCCCACGACCGGACCCCCCCCAAAAAAAAAAAAGAGTCTCAGGGACTTCCCTGCCCAGGCTGGCTTCGAACTGCAATCCTCAGATCTCAGCTTCCTCAGAAGCTAGGGTAGCTAGGATTACAGGTGCGAGCCACCAGCAGTGCCCTGCGTTCCTGACCCATCTTATTTGGGCTCTGCCCCCCTCCCTCTTCCTGATTCCTTGACCCAGGTCCCTTCACCCTTCCGTTAAATCTTCTCCCCACTTCCAATCCACCCTGCCCCCATTCTCCCCTCATACAGATCGATGACAATGTGGCCAGCCTGGTTATTGCACAGTTGCTGTTCCTACAGTCCGAGAGCAACAAGAAGCCCATCCACATGTACATCAACAGCCCTGGTGAGCAGGGCCTTTCTCTGGGCAGGGCTGCTCCTCAGGAGGTGCCAGGGCTCTGGGCACCAACATCCCTGGTCAGGGATGGCCAGACTGAAGTAAAGGTGTGAACATTCTTCAGAAACCCTAGAGTATCTTGAAACTATAAAAGCTTGCCTGTCGTGCCTGTGTCCACCCCCAGTACGCATGCTAGGCAGGTACTCTACCACTTGAGCTACTCTCTTCAGTTGTTTTGCAGATAGGGATTGTCTCGCACTTGATCATGATCTTTAGTATGACAGGTGTATAGCACAGAGCCCAGTTTATGGGTTGAGCTGGGGGGTCCAGTTAATCTTTTGTCCAGGCTGGCTTAGAACCTTGATCTTCCTGATCATCACCTCCCAAGTCAAGACGCCTGATGTATTTCTTTTTTTTTTTTTTTTTAATCTGTCCTGGGACTTGAACTCTGGGCCTGGGCGCTGTCCCTCAGCTCTTCAGCTCAAGGCTAGCACTTTACCACTTGAGCCACAGCGCCACTTCCAGCTTTTTCTGCTTATGTGGTACTGAGGAATCGAACCCAGGGCCTTGTGCATGGCAAGGCAAGCGCTCTACCATTGAGCCACCTTCCCAGCCCCTGCCTGATGTATTTCTATTTCTAACTTTTAGATTCAGTACCACAAACCCACAGCTGAATTCATCCATATCTTTTTTTTGTTTTGTTTCATTTTTGTTGGTCATGGGACCTGAACTCTGGGCTTGGGTGCTGTCCCTCACCTCTTCAGCTCAAGGCTAGCACCCTACCACTTGAGCCACAGCACCACATCTGGCTTTTTTCTGCTGACATGGTGCTGAGGAATCGAACCCAGGGTCTCGTGCATGCAAGGCAAGCACTCTACCACTAAGTCAACTTCCCAGCCCAGACACATACCGTTTTTTTTTTGTTTTTGTTTTTTTACCAACTTGATTATGTCCACATTTTGAAATTGCTTATTTTTTTCCAGGTGTAGCAGTACACTAGTGTACACTAGTAATTCCAGCACTTTGGAATCTGAGGCAAGAGGACCATGAGTTCAAGACCAGCCTGAACTCAGAAACTCTGTTTCAAACAGACCAAAAAAAGCTTTTTCTTGTCCCATTCCCAAGAAAAGCATAGCTGATTTGGATCAAGTACTTAATATATGCCAGACAATTTTCAACCAGCTTTTTTTCATCCTTATTCCAAGTGGTAGGCATGGTTTAGTTATCTCCAATGTAGGTGGAGAAACTATGGCTCAGAGAGGCTGAGTAACTTGCCCAAGGCCACACAGAGGATAAACTGTCCAGCTGTGGCTCACACAGTAAGCACTGCAGGAAGATGACAGGACTTAACGTCTTAGCTACCACTCTCCTCTGGTTTGTTGTTTCTCATGGGAAATGCCTAGATCTGATCCCCTTGGCCTTATCCAAATATGGTGACAATTATCTAGCTCAGATATCTCCCTCCCCATGGCTCCATGACACCCATTTCCCCACCCCTGGACCACTTATACTTAGAATCTTTGCTGACAATGACGCCTCTCAGAGCCCTTCCCAGGACTGGGGTGGAGTGGGGTGGGGGAGCATGACCCCTCTCCTGCACCTCTGTCCGCAGGTGGCGTAGTGACGGCTGGCCTGGCCATCTACGACACCATGCAGTACATACTCAACCCCATCTGCACGTGGTGTGTGGGTCAGGCTGCCAGCATGGGCTCTCTGCTTCTTGCTGCCGGCAGCCCTGGAATGCGACACTCACTCCCCAATTCCCGCATCATGATCCACCAGCCCTCAGGGGGCGCCCGGGTGAGTGAAGGTCTAGAAGCCCCTCCCTCCCTCCCTCCCTCCCTCCCTCCCTCCCTCCCTCCCTCCCTCCCTCCCTCCCTCTCTCCCTCTCTCCCTTCCTTCTTCCTTCCCTCCCTCTCTCTCTCTCTCTCTCTCTCTCTCTCTCTCTCTCTCTCTCTCTCTCTCTCTCTCTCTCTCTCTCTCTCTCTCTCTCTCTCTGGGTACAGAGGGAGATCTAGACAGCAGTGATTGGGCAGAAATCTGGTATAGTGTCTAGATTTTCTCTTTTTGCTGCTACAGTGGTTTGAACTCAGGGCCTTGCACTCACTGGGCTGGTGCTCTACCATTTGAGCCATGCCTCCAGTCTGATGTTTTGCTGATTCATTGGAATTAAGAGTATCTTTGATTTTTTCCTGCTGGCTTTGCATCTCCATCCTCAGATGTGAGACTCCTGAGTAGCTGGGATTCCAGGAAGGAGCCACCACAGGTTTCAAGGTGAAAGGTGACGCTGGTCCAGCGTGCACAAGGCCCTGGGTTCATCCCCCCGTATGACAGTAAAGAAAAAAAAGAAGTGGGCTGGGAAGGTGGCTCAGTGGTAGAGTGCTTGGCCTTGCATGCATGAGGCCCTGGGTTCGATTCCCCAGCACCACATAAGAAGAAAAAGCTGGAAGTGATGCTGTGGCTCAAGTGGGAGGGCTAGGCTTGAGCTGAAGAGCTGAGGGACTGTGCCCAGGCCCAGAATTCAGGCGCCATGACTGACAAAAGAACAGAAAAAAAAGTATATGATTGGGAGGACCAAGCAGGGTAAGAGGGGACTGAGAAAGTCCTCCAAAATCCAGCCTTCATCTTCCTGCCTCAACCCCCCAGGGCCAAGCCACAGATATCGCCATCCAAGCAGAGGAGATCTTGAAGCTCAAGAGGCAGCTGTACAACATCTATGCCAAGCACACGAAGCAGAGCCTCCAGGTGATTGGTGAGTACCGAGCTGGCCCCGCCCCACACAGGCCCCACCCCTGGCCTCATGCGAACAGAGCCCTCCTATCTCCGCAATGCTGGGGGGGGGGGGTGCCAGTGGTGGCCATCTTGCCGTCCTGCCCCCAGTCCACTGTGCTCGGTGCAAGATGTGCATTACTTCTGCCTCAGTACTCCCAGGTTCAGCGTCGCCCCTGGGGAGCGCCACAACATGGAGGAATCTCCCCCCCAGCCAGTGAAACACAAGCGGATGCTCTCACTACAGTTACCTAAACCTAAACCATAGTAAAATCAGGAAGGGCACGCTGGTCACGGCTGGGACCCCAGCACTCGAGAGGACCCCGAAGAGGATCCAAAGCCAGCCTGGGCTGCGTAGCAAGTCTCCCCAGCTCCACAGCAGGAACAGCGGCTGTGTGCTGTCACAACAGTGCCTGTTCCGAGGTGTGGGGAGCAGGTGGTAGGGGCAGGGTGAGAGTTGGCCTCACTGGTGTCAGGGTGTGCTGGCCAATGCTGTTCCTCCTACCTGCTGATGGGGATGTTGGTCACGTGGGTCTAATACAAAGTGGGAAAGAAAAACTGAAATCAGTGTGGGGGAGACGAGATGCGGAAGGGAAGCTAAGGCCACACCAGGCCTGCCAGAACCAGGACTGTCTCCCTAGCTTGAGGCTAGAAGTCCAAGGTTATGGTTCCATAGGACTGATCCCTGGCTTGCGGATGACTGCCTGCCTTCTCCCCTCATCCTCACATGACCTTTCCCCTGGCCTGTAAGAAGTCTCTTCTGCACCCCTGTAATCCTACCAACTCAGGAGGCTGAGATCTGAGGATCATAGTTCCACGCCAGCCGAGGCAGGAAAGTCTGTGAGATTCTTTAGCTCCAGTTGACTAGCAAAAAAGAAAGTTAAAGAACAATGCCCAGGCCCTGAGTTCAAGCCCCAGTACAAGTACACACGAGCTCATGTGCACGCGCACGCCCACACACACACACACACACACACACACACACACACACACACACACACACACACACACACACACAGAATTCTCTTCTGACAAGGGCACTAACACCATACCTGGAGACCCCACCCTTATGACTTCAGGACTTACCCAGGCCCCATCTCCAAATACCATCCTACGGAGGCTTGGCGGTTCCACACAGCAGTTTGGGGAGCTGTGCACATGGCTCCAGGCTTCTGCTCTCACTGGGTGCTCTGCCTCCCACAGAGTCGGCCATGGAGAGGGACCGCTACATGAGCCCCATGGAGGCACAGGAGTTTGGCATCTTGGACAAGGTCCTGGTCCACCCGCCCCAGGATGGTGAGGATGAGCCAGAGCTGGTTCAGAAGGAGCCTACCACGCCACCAACAGAGCCACCTACCCCGGCCAGCACCTGAGTGCCAGGCCCCTGCTGCAGGGCTCAGAGGGACCTCTCAAGGAACTTTGGACGTTGGGGTGCCCCCTTGGTGGGCAGCCTGGCTGAGACACTGTGATTTTAAATTAAATCTTTGTGATCTTCTACACAAACCTTGGCTCACTGCCCTGTGACAATGTGCTCACTCCCGGGTGCCACCCAGCCTCTGGCTGCTCTGTGTTCTTCATTCCATTCTTTTTTTCTTTTTTTTTGGGGGGGTAGGGGGGTCCGGTCATGGGGCCTGAACTCTGGGCCTGGGCGCTGTCCCTCAGCTCTTCAGCTCAAGGCTAGCGCTCTACCACTTGAGCCACAGCACCACCTCCGGCTTTTTTTCTTTTTGCTTATGTGGTGCTGAGGAATCGAACCCAGGGCCTCATGCATGCAAGGCAAGCGTTCTACCACTGAGCCACCTTCCCAGCCCCTCACTCCAATTATTGAATCAGCCCTTCCTCAGCAAACTCCTCAGCACTTACTTAAGGCCCGGGCTGGAGAGGAAACACAAACAGGGGCTTCAGATGGCTCACTGTGTCCTCGTGGGGCAGTCAGAAAGGGAAGCTGCAATTCTAAATGAAGTGGTCAGGGAAGGCCTTGCCAAGAAGGTGACATTCCAGGAGTCAAAGGAGGGGCCACGTGTGTGCACTAGAAAGGAGTAATCCAGGTAGAGGGCACAGCCAGTGCCCGAGTCCTGTGGCAGACCTGTGTCTAGTCTGTGGGGAAACCATGAGGCCAGTTGCCAAGGGAGAGAGAAGGAGGGACAATCAAGAATTGGAGGCTAAAGAGACTGGGAAGGTGGCTCAGCTGTACAGTGCTTGCCTCGCATGCATGAGGCCCTGGGTTCAATTCCTCAGTACCACATAAACAGAAAAGATCCAAAGTGGCACTGTAGCTCAAGTGTTCAGTGCTAGCCTTGAGCTGAAGAGCTGAAGGACAGCGCCCAGGCCTAGAGTTCAAGCCCCATGACCACCAACAACAAAAATTGGAGGCTGAGATCTAGAGGATCAAATTTCAAAGCCAGCTTGGTCAGAAAAGTCCATGAGAGTCTCCCAAAATGACCAGCAAAAAGGTAGGCTGGGCTGGGAATGTGGCTTAGTGATAGAGTGCTCACCTAGCATGAATGAAATCCTGGGTTCAATTCTTCAGTACCACATACACAAGCCAGAAGTTGATGTTGTAGCTCAAGTAGTAGAGTGCCAGCCTTGAGCAAAAAAGAAGCTCAGGGACAAAGTTCAAGCCCAGGACTGGCAAAAATAGAAATTAAAAAGCCTGGCTGGGTGCTGGTGTCTCACACCTGTAATTGTAGCTACTCAGGAGGCTGAGATTTGAGGATTGTGGTTCAAAACCAGCCCCGCAGGAAAGTTTGTGAGACTCATCTCCAATAAACCACCAGAAAACCAGAAGTGGTACTGTGGCCTAAGTGGTAGAACTGTAACCTTGAGTTGAAGAGCTCAGGAACAACACCCAGGCTCAGAGTTCAAGCCCCACAATTCACACACACACACACACACACACACACACACACACACACACACACACACAAACTAGGCAAGCCAAACAATGGAACATAAGGCCCTACAATCCTCTAACTCCCACTCCCCAAGGAGGAGGGAGCTAGAGCTAGGCCTGATGGCTCATGCATGTAATCTAGCACTCTGGAGTTCAAAGTCAGCCTGGAATTACAGGTGTAACCCTGTTTTATTTAGAAAGCATGGCCACGCCGGGCGCTGGTGGCTCACGCCTGTAATCCTAGCTACTCAGGAGGCTGAGATCTGAGGATCGCGGTTCAAAGCCAGCCCGGGCAGGAGAGACCGTGAGACTCCTATCTCCAATAAACCACCAGAAAACCGGAAGTGGCGCTGTAGCTCAAGTGGTAGAGCGCTCGCCTTGAGCTGAAGAGCTGAGGGACAGTGCCCAGGCCCGGAGTTCAAGCCCCATGACCGACAAAAAAAAAAAAAAAAAAAAAAAAAGAAAGCATGGCCACACCACAGAGTAATGTCACCATGTAAGATTTTGAAAGACAAGGACAGTGGCTTCTGAGTGATGTGGAGTTGTGGGATGGCAGGTGGGGGAGAGTAGCCTGACACCAATGAAGTCATCCAGCTGAAGATGAATGGTGGAATGAGAGGAAGCTGGGCTTTAGCACTTGGGTAGAAGGAGAGAACTCAGTCTGCAAAACCAAGCTGCTTGGGGCTGGGAAGGTGGCTCATTGGTAGAGTGCTTGCTAGCATGGATGAAGCCCTGGGTTTGATTCCTCCATACCACATACACAGAAAAAGTCGGAAGTGGTGCAGTGGCTCAAGTGGTAGAGTGCTAGCCTTGAGCAGAAGTTCAGGGACGGTGCTCAGGCCCTGAGTTCAAGCCCCAGGACTGGCAAAAATAAAATTTAAAAAGCCCCAAAACTATCGAGGAGGGGACAAAAATGAAGTCTTGCTTTCACCTTTGATCCAACCCTCTACTCTGCAAACTGGGCCGCCTGACACTTGAGCCTTCATCTCACTGTGCTTGTATTCTGCCATTGACTTCTAACCCTAGCCAACTCCTTAACATTGGCTTTATCCCAAATCTCCCAAAGACTCAAGCCCTTGGCGCCCAGACACCGGGTAGGAGGTCAGAGTAAAAGAGACGGTGCTGAGGCCGAGCTGCCGACCGACTTTGGACACAACCAATGAAATCTAAGCAACTGACTAAAGGAGGCGGGCTCTAAAGGAGCCAGAAGCTTGGGAGGACGAGCAAGGAGCAAGAGGCGGGACTCTGAGAAAAGCCAATCGCTGGGGTGCCTGGCGGACTACAGCCAATGGCTCTACAGAGAGGGCGTGGCCCTAACTCGGGCCTCTCACGGCCGGGCCAGGAGGGCTATGGCCGGGAGTGGAGGGCTGGCGCTGCGGACGCTAGCTGGGTCTGGCTGGGTACGGGGCTCGTGCCCAGCGGTGCTGAGTCGCCTGAAGAATGCGGCTGTGGTGCGGCCTGGCTTCCTGAGCAAGGCCGAGGAGGAGACGCTGAGCTGCGAGCTGGAACCCGAACTGCGCCGTCACCGCTATGAATATGATCACTGGGACGCGGTGAGGCCGGCGAGGACGAGGTCGTGCTGGGGGCGGGGCCATGGTGGGAACGGTACTTCCGGCGGGGGCGGGGCCTAGGACAGCGGGGCGGGGTTGTATTGGGGCGGGGCCATCGGAACACTATTTGAGGTGGGTGGGGCTAGACCGCGAGGCGGGGCCATCCGGAGGATACCTACAGCGGGGGCGGAGCCTGTGGTCTCGGGGGCGGGACACGCAGCTTTGGGACTGGGGACCAGAGGCCTCCCGGAGGCCGCTGGGCTGTGCTGTGGGTGGCACCTAAAAATAGGGGTCTATGGGACGGATCTGTGGCGGGGCGGAGCCTGGAATTCAGGCAGAGGGTTGGGAGCTGTGGGATGGGGAACCTGGGGACCTGAGAACATCTTGGGAATGAGGGCAGGGACATAACTGGAGACAGGATCCTGGAGGCCCAGGCGTTGTTAGGGCCCAAGGGTAGAGGCAGAAAACGATGTGGAAGGAGATGTGCGAAGGAGCAGCGTTTGGGGTGGGACTGGACCTTGGGCAGAGATCCTGTGGGGATTTCAAAAATTGCTAGGATTGTACCTAATGCTAGGTTATAGGGGCCTATAGATTTCATGCCTAGATTAAGGCATGGAAGGATGAAGGTAAGGACTGTGGTCATGATGGGAAAACCAGTCCATTGTTCTGGACTCTGCCCCTCTCTCTCATCCTGGTCTCTCATCCCCAGCTTCCAGGCTTGACCTGAGCCCTCTACTGAATTTTATTTATCATTGCTGGAGATAAAACCCAGGACCTTGCTCATGCCAAGCACACACTCATGGCTGAGCCCAGCCCTTGACCCCCAACTCTCTGTGCAGGCCATCCACGGCTTCCGGGAGACAGAGAAGTCCCGCTGGTCAGAAGCAAGCCGAAATATTTTGCAGCGAGTACAGTCAGCTGCCTTTGGCCCTGGCCAGACTCTCCTGTCCCCAGTGCATGTGCTGGACCTGGAGCCCCGAGGTTACATCAAGCCCCACGTGGACAGTGTTAAGGTGGGCAGAGACCCAGTGGCTCAGAGCCCTCAGCTGAGGTGCACAGACCAGGCTAGAGCCTGACCCACCCCATGCCCTCTTCCAGTTCTGTGGAGCCACTATTGCTGGCCTGTCCTTGCTGTCTCCCAGTGTCATGCGGCTGGTGCACACCCAGGAGCCAGAGCAGTGGCTGGAACTTTTGCTGGAGCCAGGCTCTCTCTACATCCTAAGGTACGGCCCTACCTCCAAGGACATGCCAGGTGCCCACCTTGACTTTGAGAACTTCATTCAGTCCTCACGGCGACACTGCAATTACCCTGGGCAGGCACCAGGGGCAGCAGAGAGACCCAGACCTGGTCTACCTGGGACGGAGCAGTCCTTGGTACCTACTCACAGCCAGTTTTCTCATACAGGGGTGCGGCCCGTTATGAGTTCTCCCATGAGATCCTTCGGGATGAAGAGTCCTTTTTCGGGGAGCGTCGCATTCCCCGGGGCCGACGCATCTCTGTGATCTGCCGTTCCCTCCCTGAGGGCACAGGGCCAGGGCAGCCACCCCGAGCCTGCTGATGGCCAGGCTGGTCCCCAGTTTCTCGCACAGACCAGACTTTTGGATGAAGCTGGAGAAGGAACAGCCCAGCCATCCTCCACTGGCTGCCTGCGGGTCCTGAGGCCTGCACAGGGCAGCATCGGCGCACCTGGTGCCATGCTGGCTGGTCAGGGTACACGCCACACAGTCACAAGGCCAGGAGAGCAGCTTCTTTATTACACTCATTGCTGGTGCCCCTGCCCATCTCCCCCTCCTTCTAGTCTTTTCTGTATTCAGATCTCCAATAAATATTAGCCAAGTGAGCTCTTCAAGCCGTAGCTCTTCTACTCATGGCTCTGGGGCACCCGGGTGGCTGGTCACCCTCAGCCACAGCCACAGGCAGCCGCTGAGAGCTGGGGCAGCCGCTGCCAGCGCAGGCGGTCATCGAGAAAGGCCACATCAGCATAGCGGGTGGGCCGACAGCAGGGTCCCCCGTGGGCTCGGCCCTGGCCCCGCAGCCGGGCCAGCATGAGGCCGTGCTGGGTGCGGGCGCCACGGAGGCAGCTGCCAGCGCAGTAGTGGAAGATGACCTTCTCCTCCGAGGCATAGCCCAAGCCCAGCTCGGCCACCGGCAGGGTCAGGCTCCATAGCTGGCACGCAGTGGCCGGGGCTCGGCGAGGGCGGGGCTGGGGCTGGGGGGCACCTGGGGGAGAGAAAGCATTGACTCGGGGCAGGTGTCAGCAGAAAGGTGATGGGACGTCACTGGGGGGTCTTCAGGGGTCCTTACCTAGTGGTGGTCTCCGGGTCCCTCCAGTTTCTTTCGTCGGCTCAGACAAGACTTGCCCTGTAGGCACTGGAGCCTGCTGAGTGGCGTCCAGGCTCCAGCTGAGCCCCAGCTGCAGTGACAGGAAGAGCAGACACACACACAGGACTCTCCCTGTGGCCATTGTGACAGGTCTTGGGGCTAGGGGAGTCCTGGGCCCTCAATTTATTCCCGGGCCTCACTGGGGACTTAACCTCTTCACCACCAGCCATTGTAGCCAAGGGCAGGTACCGAGTCCCGCCCAGCTCACCCCTACATACTCAGGGCTCAGCCTCTACTCCTACCCATCCCCCCCCCAGACCCCGCTCCTCCTAACAGTGATGGGGCTCACCCCCACCCCACCCACCCAGACATTCCACACACCCATCTCCAACACCCCTGATGCTCCCTGATTTACGAGTGTCATGCATGCAGCCAAGGCCAAGCCCCGCCCAGGCATCCAGTGTCCCTGCTCCACTATCTGGTGGGAGAGATGGGGACAGAGTCCCTCAGTGGGGTCCCCTCCCTGTGAAGGTAGCTCAGGAGCACCCCTGGCATCCCCCAGGCTGGGAGGGGCTTGAGCTGCTCAGGCCCTTCTTGGCTCCTGCCTGGATCAACATATCATGATCTGTCTCCGGGCCTGGCTGAGCCAGCTTCAAAACAGGAAAAAGGAGAGGCCTGGTGGCAGCCCAGGGCTTGGACACAGCAGCCAGGGACTCCCCTTCCTGGAAAGCCAACCTGAGGACCTCATGGCCGTAGCCCCATCTTAGGGTCACCAAAACACTGACACTTATAGGGTCCAACATGCAAGGTCATGGCCAGATACAGGATCTGGCACCTTCTATGCCCATCCTGGTACAGCCCAGGGAGGTGGCATCAAGTGGCAGTGCAGTGCCTGGCACAGAACTCCAGATAACTTTTAAGACAAAGGACTTAAATATGCTTGTTTCCCATTTGAGGTGCTTGGTACCAACCAAACATCAAAGAGGTTAAGGCAGGCATCCATGGCTCACATCAGGAGGCTGAGATCTGAGGATCACAGTTTGAAGCCAGCTCAGGCAGGAAAGTCAATGAGACTTCTCTCCAATTAAGCACCAAAAAGCCTGAAGTGTGAGCAAGAGAACTGGGGGTCCTATATAGGGTACCAGCCAAAAAAAAAAAACAAAAAACTTAGGACACCTCACAAGATTGGCAGGAGGGCTGGGAATGTGGTTCAGTGGTAGAGTGCTTGTCTAACATGCATGAAGCCCTGGGTTCAATTCCTCAGTACCACATACACAGAAAAATACAGAAGTGGGGCTGGGAAGGTGGCTCAGTGGTAGAGCGCTTGCCTTGCATGCATGAGGCCCTGGGTTTGATTCCTCATCACCACATAAGCAAAAAGAAAAAAAGCCAGAAGTGGCGCTGTGACTCAAGTGGTAGAGCACTGGCCGTGAGCTGAAGAGCTGAGGGACAGTGCCCAGGCCCAGAGTTCAGGCCCCACGACCGGACCCAAAAAAGAAAAAGCAAAAGACAGAAATGATGCTGTGGCTCAAATGATAGAGTGCTAGCCTTGAGGAAAAGAATCTCAAAGAGCTGGGTGCCGGTGGCTCATGCCTATAATCTAGCTACTCAGGAGGCTGAGACCAGAGGATATTGGTTCAAAGCCAGCCAGGCAGGAAAGACCATTAGACTCCTATCTCCAATAAACCACTAGAAAAACTGGAAGTAGCACTGTGGCTCAAGTGGTAGAGCGCTCACCTTGAGCTAAAGAGCTGAGGGACAGCACCCAGACCCAGAGTTCAAGCCCCACGACCGACCAAAAAAAAAAAAGCTCAAGGACAGTACCTAGGCCCAGAATTCAAGCCCTAGTACTGGCAAGGAAATAAAAAAGGGGGGCGGGGGGCGGGAAGGTAACTCAGTGATAAGAGTGCTTGCCTTGCATGCATGAGGCCCTGGGTTCAATTCCTCAGCACCACATAAGCAGAAAAAGCCAGAAGTGGGGCTGTAGCTGAAGTGGTAGAGCGCTAGCCTTGAACTGAAGAGCTGAGGGACAGCGCCCAAGCTCAGAGTTCAGGCCCCATGAGGGACAAAAAAAAAAAAGATTGGCAAGAATCAAAACATGCTGCTAGGTGTGGCCAGCTGATAGAACTGGTAGTTGTGTGGACTCTTGGGCAAAAATGCAACTGCAAATTATGGCCTTCTACCTACGAAGGCCTTAGGAGTTGTCCCAGCAGAGTTATGATGCCTTTATCACTGGAACCTTGTGAACACAAGCCTGTGTTAGTGACTGTCCCAGTACCCAAACCAGTCATGCCAGCACTTGAACCCAGGTGCCCTGAACCCAAGGCCCCTGCCCTTCACCACTGGGTCACACTGCCTGTCCTGGTGAGTGTGGTGCCTTAGACCAAAGTCCACAAGGCAGGCCAAGAGCAGAGCTGCCTCCTCGGCCTGCAGGCCAGTAGAAGGTGGGGCAGACATTCCTGGGAATTAGCCTGTCACCTCAGGCATTTGAGCGTGGTAGAATGGGGCTTCCCGCCATGGGATCCCCACTTCCTGCCTCCTGTCAGGCCACTGGGGATGCGGGTTCCGCTCAGCCACGTTACTGTCTAGGAATGTGGAACAGCCACTCCTACAGAACGCCCACCGGGCCGTGCTGGACAGAATAAGTGTAACATCAAGCCGACCAGGGAGAAAGGGGACCCCCAGAAACGTTGCTGGGAGACGAAAACCAGGGCTCAGACACCTACCCTAGCGACAAGGGTTTGGGCTCTGATGGACACGCAGCCAGAACCAACTTCACCTAGCACAGGCCTATGCGTCACCGCTCAGCTGGCAGAAGCTACCTGCCAGCCAGGACTCCTCACCCCAGGAAGGGACCTGTCAGGGAAGAAGACGGGAGATGGCAGCCGGCCCGAGCCCTGCGGATGCTAGGTAAGTCCTAGGGATTAAGATGCTTAAAATAAAAATACAGAAGTATGAAGGAAGGAGCCAACATCAGTCTCCTAATTCAACGGTCCATGTGCAGAGGGAGCCAGGATGTTGGGAACTGAGAATGGAGGCACTGCTGGGTTGCTGGTGGATCACGCCTTTAATCCCTGCTGCTCAGCATGCTGAGATCTGAGGCTCACAGTTCAAACCAGCCCCAGCAGAAAACAAGACTCATCTGCAGTTCACCAAGCAAAAAGCCCCAGTAGAGCTGTAGAGCACCAGCTGTGTGTGAAAAGTGAAGGGACAGGGCCCAGGCCGAGTCAAGCCCCAGAACCAGTACCAAAAATGTTTAAAAATGGGAGTCGCTGAAAATAGGCAGGGAGCAAGGTGTAGTGGTTACACCTGTCACCAAAGGCTTGAGACACTGAAACCAAAGGGTAGCCTGTGTGAGGCCAGAACCTGCCTCCAGTACAGAAAACTCAACAACAAATAGACTTGGGGACTCCCTAAACCATGAAAGGGCTGTGTGCCCTGAGGCAGGTGGAGGCCTCCTGGCCTCAGGGCTCCCTGAGTGGGGAGGGAGTGGACAGCGCCTGGGCTCTGGCCAGGAGTTCAGCAGCACAGATGCATGGCAGGGGGCGGTGTGAGCAGCATTTATTGGGGGGTCACTCCTTCAGGGAGAAGTGCATCTTGTCGTTGATCATCTTGCGCTCGGGGTTGAGGCGCTTGAGGATCTGGGCCAGCACGTTCACCGTCTGCTCGCTACTCAGCCCTGTCTTCTTGGTCTGGAACTTCTTCAGCAGGTCCTTCGTGGTCATGGGCTTCCGTGTCAGGTAGCGGCGCACGGCATCCTCCGTCACCTGCACGTCACTAAGGGACAGAGGGCGAAGGTCAGGGGAGCTGAGGGGGCCAAGGGTCAGTGGGACTGAGGATCTGCACTGGGGCTGGCCAGATGCTGCAATCCTGGAACTTACCCGCTGCTCGGAGTGGACTTGCCCGAGGGCGGCTGTGGGGTGGACTTCCCAGATAGGCTTTGCGGCCCATCAAGCCGCAAGCGCTTGGCGGCTGGTGTCTCGCTGCTGCGCTTGCCTGTGGGGGCAGTGGAGGGGCTGGAGCCGTGGGGTGGGGGAGCACATGGAGGGGGCCCCGAGCACATGGGTGGAGGTCCCAGGGCACGTGGGCAGGGGTCCCAGGCCTGGCCCTCCCACCGACCCCGCAGGCCGCCCGCACCCTGCTCTAGCTTGCTGGCTGCTGCACGCAGCGTGGACGATGTGCTGCCAGCCTCGGTGCTGGGTGTGCCGGGCCGGCTGTTGCCCTTCGAGCTGCCTCCTGACGGCTTCCGCTCTCTCTTGGGGGGCGTCTTCTTCTTCTGCACAGATAGCATTGGGTTGAGTCCAGAAGCAGAAGCAGACCCCCAGCCCCTGCCCACCCCACCAGCCGAGCCTCACCGCCATGAAGAGGGCCGAGGAGGCCTCGCTGTCGATGTCGCTCTCCTCTGAGCTGTCTGACTCCTCGCTGCTGTCTGCAAGTGGGGTGTGACGGTCAGGCCCCCCGCCCGCCCTCCTGCCCCCCCCCCGTGCCGCTCCTCCCCAGGCTGGAAGCCCACCTTTCTTGCGCTTCTTCTCCTGTGGGGTGGGCGCCTTCTTCTCCTCCTCCTCCTTTTCCTCCTCGGGCGGCTTCTCCTCCTCGCTCTCCTCACTGCTCTCGCTCTGCTCATCCACCCCTGCGGCGGGGTGTCAGGGCGTCAGCAGGACAACGTGTGCAGGCCCAGCCCCCCAGCTGACCCCCACCGGCCCTGCCTACCTTTGGGGCCCTCTTCCTGCTGTGTGACCTTGGGCTTGCCCTCGGCCTCCTCATCTGGAGAGCTGCGGGGCACAAGACAGGTAAGTGAATGAGAGACAGCCTGGTGTGGGCGGGGCCACGCCCACCGTGCCCACCACACCCACCGCCTCACCTGGAGCCATCGGACATGTAGTCCACTTCCTGGCCCTCAAAGTCCCCGTCATCACTGTCCTCAAAGGCCTCGTCGTCTGAGCCCTTCTTCTTCTTCTTCTTCCTGCCCGCCTTGCTCAGGGGGGCCTTCTTCTTGCTCTTGGGGGCTTTGCTGCCTGGAGCAGGTGGGAGAGGTTGAGGTGCCACATGGTGAGGGCCTGGCTGTGGGGACTGGGCTCTGGGGTGAGCCGACTCTCCCCACATGCAGAGGGACCCGCCTGGGGCTCACAAGGCAGCCACTCAGCCTGGAGCCCACCGCCCAGCCCCACACAAGAAACCCACTGGACATCACCCGGGACCAGGTGTGGGGACCCAGAATGTTCAAATGAGCCAATCCTATGCTGTGCTTTCCCACTGAATCCCTATAGAGCTGGTGCTCTCCCCCCTTCCCCCCCCCCCCCCGCTCCCCCCCTCACATACACTCTCCAAGATCCTGTACACTTTAGGGCCACCAGGAGTAGCAGCAGTTAGCTCGGTGACAGAAGAAGCCAATCAGTGACCTCAAGGTATCAGGCATGCTTGCCTCTGCCCATCCCTCCTCCATGGCCGCTCTTCGCTCACCCTCCTCGCCGCTGGCATCGCTGGCATCCGAGGACATCTCCAGGTCATCCTCCAGGTCGTGGATGCGCAGCTCGCTGGCCTTCTTGCGGCTGCGCTTCTCCTTCTCCTCCTCATCCTCATCCTGGTCCTGGTCCTTGAGCCGCCGCTGCTGCATGATACTGAAGTGGTTCAGAACCTTGTTCCTCCTGCGGGCCGGGGACACAATCACAGAGCCCTGTGGACACGCACGCACCCCAGGGGACTGCCCACTGAAAACCCCACCACATGGGCAGTTCCAAAACATTTAAACAAACTCAGGCACACACAGGTAATCTCAGCACTCAGGAAACCAAGGTGGGAGGATTTCAACTTCAGAGCCAGGCTGGGCAACAGATAAACTCCCAACTCAAAACCTCGGGGAACCAGGTGCTGGTGGCACATGCCTGTAATCCCAGGTGATCCCAGGGCCCTGGGGACACTGCAGTCACACCTCCATCCAGGCCTCCCTCATCACTGCGCTCCAGCTCACACACCATGCTTCTGGACCCGCCAGAGTGCCCATCTTGCCCCAGGCTCCATGGTGGGAAGTGACCCAAGGCACTGACCTTGGCACATATGCATAGTGGCTCCTGCAGCAAGCAAAGCCACCTCCCACTGGCTCCGCCAGCCCTTGGCAGTGTCGGCCAGCTGAGTCTGCCCTGGGCAGCACCAGTGCCATCGCCGGCACCCAGGCTTACCTCTCCCACTCCTCCTCCGCCTCCTCGGCAGTGAGTGTGCGGTGCCGGGCCAGTGGCGTGAAGTTGTACCAGTTGTGGACAGGGAAGGCTTCAAAGGCTCCATCAGGGCACTGCGTGAAGATGTAGTAGGAAGTGTTCTCTGTCACGCCTCCCTTCTTTATGCCCTTGAACCTGTGGGGAACCTTGGTCAGGCACTGCCACCCGACCATCACCCCCACCCCTGCCTCCTCCAAAGTGTGGCCCTAGTTGGGCGCTGGTGGCTCACGCCTGTCATCCTCGCTACTCAGGAGGCTGAGATCTGAGGATTGTAGCTTGAAACCAGCCGGAATAGGAAAGTTATGAGACTCTCACCTCCATTAACCAGCAAAAAGCTGGAAGTGGAGCTGTGGCTCAAATGGCAAGAATGCCAGCCTTGAGCAAAAAAGCTAAGGGACAGGGCCTAGGCCCTGAGTTCAAGCACCAGCACAAAAATCCCTCAGAGGGCTGGGCACTGGTGGCCCATGCCTGTCATCCTAGCTACTCAGGAGGCTGAGATCTGAGGATTGTGGTTCAAAGTCAGCCTGGGCAGGAAAGTCCCTGAGACTCTCATCTCTAATTAACCACCAGAAAATGGCACTGTGGTTCAAGTGGTAGAGTGCTCACCTTGAGCTAAAGAGCTGAGGGGCAGCACCCAGGCCCAGGGTTCAAGTCCCACAACCAACAACATCAACAACAACAAAAACAAAAAAACCCTCAAGAGGGAGGACATGCCAGTACCTTGATCACACAGCTGGGAAAGCGCACGGGGTGAACAGGCTGGACCCCACCACCTCCAAGTCACTTACTTCCGGCCAGACTTGCCATTGACGCGCAGCAGCCAGGGCTGGTCCTCGGGCCGGAACTCCTTCAGGATGATGCCATACTTCTTGCGGCGTGCCTCCTCCCGCAGCTTCCGGTTGAACTCACTGCCTGCACCGGACTCTGGCATCTCCTCTTCCTGGTAAATCTTCTTGTTGCTCAGGTCCCGCTCTAGCCGGGCCTGAATAAGTGTGGCAGGCACCGCCAGTCAGGGACTCTCTCCTGCCCAGTCCACTGCCTCTCCCTGTCCTATGCTCCCAATGCCCATGACCAACTTCCAGGCACTACTGTCACAGGGTGTTTGCACTTGGTGAATATGGTGGAGGGAACTTAGGACTTAACAGTAGTAACCCTGGGGCTGGGAACGTGGCTCAGTGGCAGAATGCTTGCCTGGCATGCATGAGGCCCTGGGTTCGATTCCTCAGCACCACATAAGCAGAAAAAGCCAGAAGGGGCACTGTGGCTCAAGTGGCAGGGTGCTTGCCTTGAGCTGAAGAGCTGAGGGATAGCACCCAGGCCTAGAGTTCAGGCCCCACAACCGACAAAAACAAGCAAACAAAATACAACCAAGAGTAGTAACCCTAAGGATAGCTATTCCAATACAACAGGCAAGGGCCAGGGGTAGGGCACTAGCCTTCAGTGGAAAAGCTAAGGGACAGCACCCAAGCCCTGAGTTTAAGCCCTAGGACTGATACACACGTGTGCACACATACACATGATGAATGTGATTCTCTCCCTCTCTTGGAATACCTTCTCTTTTCACTTAAAGGAAGCTCTTCATGGCTTCTCTTTGGCATTTCCAAGTCTCTGGGTTTGGGGCCATGGGAGCCCCTTGGTTACTGGCACACAATCACTGCAGGAGCAGAACAGCTGCTGTGATAACCAAAATGGCTAGTGAGCGACTGAAGGGAGGGTAGTGAATACAGCCTGGACACAATGCACACAAAGCTGATTCACAGCTGTCCTACGTGGAATCCAAAGGGACACTGAGACTCTATCATGTCACACAAAGCAGCAAGCAATTTAAAACTTAGACCTCACCAGGCACTGGTGGCTCACACATGTTCTGAGGATCACGGTTCAAAGCCAGCCCGGGCAGGAAAGTCTGTGAGACTCTCATCTCCAATAAACCACCAGAAAACCAGAAGTGGTGTTGCGGCTCAATTGGTAGAACACTAAATAAGCTAAAGAGCTGAGGGACAGGGCCCAGGCCCAGAGTCCAAGCCCCACTACCAACAAACAAAACACAACCTTAGGGCCTCATCAGCCTGGGAAGAATGTGGCTTAGTGGTAGAGTGCTTGCCTAGCATGCATGAAACCCTGGGTTTGATTCCTCAGTACCACATAAACAGAAAAGGAAGTGGCAGTGTGGCTCAAGTGGTAGCATGCTAACCTTGAGCAAAAAGACAGTGCCCAGGCCCTGAGTTCAAGTCCCAGGAGTGGCAAAAATAAATAAAACTTAGGCCTTGCCTATTATCATTATTATTATTATTATTAATTTATTGGCAGTCCTGGCACTTGAACTCAGGGCCTAGTCACTTTCCCTGAGCTGCTTCTGCTCAAGGCTAGCACTCTGCCACTTGAGCCACAGTGCCACTCTGGAATTTTGTTTATGTGGTACTAAGAAATCAAACCCAGGGTTTCATGCATGCAAGGCAAGCACTCTACCACTAAGCCACATTCCTAGCTCATATTGTTATTTATTTATTTTTTTTTGGTAGGGCTTGAACTCTGGGCCTGGGTGCTGTCCCTCAGCTCTTCAGCTCAAGGCTGGTGTTCTACCACTTGAGCCACAGTGCCACTTCCAGTTTTCTGAGTAGTTCACTGGAGATAAGAGTCTCACTGACTTTCCTATCTGGGCTGACTTTGAACCATGATCCTCAGATCTCAGCTTCCTGAGTAGCTAGTATTACAGGTGTGAGCCACCAGTGGCCTGGCTATTACTTTTTTATTTGTGCAAATACACAATATTTGAACTGGGGTACTGACACTGTTTTCCTTGGGGTTTTTTTGCTCAAGGCTGGTACTCTACCACTTGAACCACAACTCTACTTTGGGCTTTTTTTTTTTTTTGGCTTGTTTACTGGAGGATTAAGGGTTTCACAGGCCCACTAGGCATCAGTGGCTCACGCCTGTAATCCTAGCTACTCAAGAGGCTGAGATTTGAGGATCATAGTTCAAAGCCAGCCTGATATGAGACTCTTATCTCCAATTTACCACCAGAAAACTGCAAGTGGCACTGTAGCACAAGGTGGTAGAGTACTAGACTTGAACTCAGGGACAGTCCTGAGTTCAAGTTTCATGACCGATTTAAAAAGAAAAATTCTTACAGACTTTTCTACCTGGGCTAGTTTTGAACTTTATCTCTGGATCTCTGCCTCCTGGGTAATTAGGATTGCAGGTATGTGCCACCAGCATCCAGCTTTTTAAAAGAAATTTAAGATAGGGTTTCCCTATACAGTCTAAGCTGACCTTTGAATTGAGATTCCCCCTGCCAAGGGTTGGTATTATAGGAGTATGCCACTATGCCTGGCTTCCTTTTTTTTTTTTTTGGTTGGCTGTGGGGCTTGAACTCTGGGCCTGGGCACTGTCTCTGAGCCTTGCTGTGCTCTAGACTAGCACTCTACCACTTGAGACACAGCACCACTTTTGGTTTTCTGGTGGTTAAGTGGAGATGAGTCTCACTGAGTTTCCTGCCCAGGCTGGCTTTGAACTGTGATCCTCAGATCTTAGCCTCCTGAGTAGCTAGGATTACAGGTGTGAGCCACAGTACTAGGCTGACTTCCTCCTTTTGAATGACAAGGCACACAGAGGTTTCCTCTCAACACTGCAGGACTGTTATAAATGAAGCTTCTGTAATTCTCTTGCCTTCACTCCAAAACAATCTGACAACAAAGCCTTTCAGCCCCACTTCCAAAGCACCTAGAACCCAGCCACCATGTATCACCTGCACTGTGTCACACCTATCCTCAGTCACCTAGATCACCTTGTTACTCCTACCCAGCCTTCTCCACCTACTCTCAGACCAAGATTCACTGCACAGCCAAACCATTCTGACTTCCCAGTTATTTTTGTTGTTGTCATTTTAGAATCAACTAGTTCTACAAGGGGAGGACTTGAGGGAGCTAATGGAAATTACAACCACCAGCATCAGCTTTTCAACAACCCCTCTCCACCATTCCCCCAGACCTCTAGAACCAGCAACTTACCTGATTCCATGTAGCAAAATTGACCTTATCAGCTGCGTTGAAAGCCATTATGTTATATTTTTTCGTGGTGTTCCTAAACAATAAAGGGTAGTATTAAATCAATCCAGGGCTGGGAAGGTGGCTCAGTGGTAGAGTGCTTGCTTAGCATGCATGAAGCCCTGGGTTTGATCCCTCAATGCACATAAACAGAAAAAGCCAGAAGTGGTGCTGTGGCTTAAGTGGTAGAGTGCTAGCTTTGAGCAAAAGAAGCTCAGGACAGTGTCCAGGCCCAGAGTTTAAGCCCCAGGCCCAGCAAAAAAAAATAAACCCATCATTCATTCAACAAACCCACTCTGGCCCAGCCCTTTGTGCTGGGCACAGCTGAAGTCTCATAAAAGCCTCTAGGGATTGGGTGTTGGTGGCTCATGGCTGTAATCCTAGCTCTCAAGAGGCTGACCCCTTGAGGATCATGGTACGAAGCTAACCTGGGCAGAAATGTCCATTAAACTTTTTCTTTTTGGTTGGTTGTGGGGCTTGAACTCTGGGGCTGGGCGCTGTCCCTCAGCTCTTCAGCTCAAAGCAAGCACTCTACCACTTCAGCCACAGTACCACTTCCAGTTTTCTGATTGGTTTATTGGAGATAAGAATCTCACATACTTTTCCTGCCTGGGCTGGCTTTGAACAGTGATCCTCAGATCTCAGCCTCCTAGGTAGCTAGAATTACAGAGGTGAGACACTGGCACTTGGCTCCACGAAACTCTAATCTCCAATAAACTACTCAGAAAAATTGAGACATGGCACTGTGGCTGAAGTGGTGGAACACTTGCCTTGAGCAAAAGAGCTCAGACCTGGCACCGGTGGCTCATGCCAGTTATCCAAAGTCAGCCCGGGCAGGAAAGATCCGTGAGACTCATCTCCAATTACTTTCCACCAGAAGAGGTGCTGTGGCTCAAGTGGTAGAGTGCTAGCCTTGAGCTGACTCAGGGACAGCGCCTAGACCCTGAGTTCAAGCTCCAAGACTGGCACCAAAAAAAAAAAAAAAAGCCCAGGTAAATAAAGCAAGCCCTGGGCTGGGAAGGTGGCTCAGTGGTAGAACGCTTGCCTTGCATGCCTGAGGCCCTGGGTTCGATTCCTCAGCACCACAGAAGCAAAAAGAAAAAGAAAAAAGCCGGAAGTGGCGCTGTGGTTCAAGTGGTAGAGCGCTAGCCTTGAACTGAAGGGTTGAGGGACAGTGCCCAGGCCCAGAGTTCGGGCCCCACGACTGGACCCTAAATAAATAAATAAATAAATAAAGCCCTTTAGGGATTCTGTTTGTTAGGGAACACAGAAGAGGAGAAAGAGGAGAAAGACAAAGCCTTTGGGAAACACAAGATGGGAGGACAAGGGGGAACTTGGCTCAGGGTTTTGGAAGAAAACACTGCAACTGAGTATTACAGGATCCCCAAAATCCAACTTGCAGAGTCATAGCGTAGGGGGACGGCAGCACGTCCTGACCGAGGGCACAGCATGACCAAAGTCTGATCTGCTGGAAACAGGACCCGAACGACGGCTGGGGACTGGTGAGCTGTGACAGTGCTTTAACTGGCCAGAGGGGCCCGGAGGGGCCCGTGGGGCCCCAGTGTGAAGGCCTGGGGCCTACTTCCCTGCTGCCCTCCCTCCGCCGCGGGCCGGGGCCCACACCCAGCCCAGCCCGGCTCCCCGCTGGCCGCGCGGCCGTGCAGCCGGGCACTTACTTGGGCACGCGGACGACGTACTCGGTGACGCTCTGGCTGCCGGGGCCCTGCGGAGAGAGGCAGACACGGTGACGGGGCCGGGGGTCCCCAAGGCCGCCGCCGCCGCCGGGACCCCGAGCCCGCCCCATGGACACTCACTAGCGCCGCCATGACCAGCGAGCAGATGCTTCTCGTCCTCAGGGGCGTCTGTGTCTCTCGGTGCCCAGGCCACCGTCCCCTCGGAACCCGAGCACCGGGGACAGCCAACCCACTCCGAGGAGGACTAAAAAAGAAACTACCCGGAAGCTGGGCGCCGAAGCTCTCTTTGCGCCTGCGCATGACCCGGAAGTTAACGCCTCACGGGCCGCGTCGCCATAGCAACCGCCTCCGTGGTGGCGGGTACCAGGAGCCGTCGCTTGGCCCTTTCGATTCCTTTCCCCCCCCTCCTCCTCCCCCGTCCCTTGGCGCATCCAGAACGAGTATGAGATAAACGAAACACCTTCTTTATGATTGGGACGCTCTTATACACGCGGAGAGTTTAGTTACTAACGCATGGGGACGCCGTCCTCGGGACGACAGCTCGCAGGGACCGCGGGGCATCCTGGGTAGTGGGGGAGCCGGGATGAAGATTCCTCCTCGTGGGCGCCCGGGTGCGAGTTCGCGCATGCGCCTCACCGCTTTCCAGCCGCGGGTGCGGAGGCCGCGTCACCATAGCAACCGAGGCCTACCGCTTTGCCTGGTGGTCCGGCTGGGGTTTATTTTCTTCCCCAGCATCTCTAGCACCCCGCAGAATGAGTAGGGTGGGGCTCAAGCCTGGAATCCTAGCTGCTCTGGAGCCTGAGATCCGAGCATCACGGTTCCAAGTCAGCCTGGGCTGGAAAGTTCTTGAGACGCTTGTCTCCAATTAGCCAGCAAAAAGCCGTGACTCAAGTGGCCCCTAGTTCAAGGCCCGGGACTGTTACAAGAAAACAAAACAAACAAAAAAGCCTGAGGTGGGGACTATTGTGACATGGAGCAGATCCTCTGGAGAAGTCAGGGCCTGGTGGAGATGGCTTGGGACCACGCCCAGGGCTGCTGGCCTGATGGGTCTGTGCACTTCCAAGCTGCCCCACATGGGCAGATCCTTGAAGCCCCAGGAGAAGGGTAATGTGGTGGGAGTGGCTGGCAGGTATCCCCTCCATCTAGGTATGCGCACACCCCCACAATTGTGCTTGCTGCTGCTTCTGCCTGTCGTTAATTAGGTTGGACCCAGTTGAGTGCCTGCTGCTTTCTGGGCCCTCAAATCAGCTCTCTAATTTCTTGAAGATTACAGTGTAGCAGAGACAGTCAGAAAACGAGATCTATATCTCATTAGGGTTCAGGAGAAGTGCAGTGGGCTCTGAGGGCATAAGGGAGAAGGAAGGTGGCTCAGTGGTAGAGTGCTTGCCTTGCATGCATGAGGCCCTGGGTTCGATTCCTCAGCACCACATAAGCAGAAAAAGATGGAAGTGGCGCTGTGGCTCAAGTGGTAGAGCTCTAGCTTTGAGCTGAAGAGCTGAGGGACAGTGCCAGACCCAGAGTTCAGGCCCCACGACCAGGAAAAAAAAAAAAAGGGGAGAAGGAAGAGGCTTCATTAGGCATGAAGGGATGCATATGAGTTGGCATAGGCTCAACAAAGAAAAGGAACCAAGACAAAAATATTGGGCCATGAAATACTCCCAGCAGTGACATTTATCCCCCTTTCAGGCACATAGATGACTGAGTAATAGTCCTAGTCCTGGCCCTCTTGGGGAACTCTTGCAGAGTTCTGAGACAGAGTAAGAACACAGGATAGCCGGGTGCCAGTAGCTCACACCACCATCCTAGCTACTCAGGAGGCTGAGATCTAAGGATCATGCCAGGGCAGAAAAGACTGTGAGTCATCTCCAATAAATACTCAGAAAATGCTATTAGTAGCACTGTTGCTCAAGCAGTAGAGTCCTCCCCTTGAACAAAAGAAGCTCATGGACAGTGCCCAGGCCTTGAGTTAAAGCCCCGAGTTAAAGTCCTAGGACAAGGAAAGAAAAAAAGAAAAAGAAAGAAAGAAAGAAAGAAAGAAAGAGGCCAAGCAGAGGATACACAGAGATGGCACCAGCAGAGAAAGGAAGAAACAGGCATGCAGGGATTTCCCTGGTGTAGAGAAAACAAGAGAAGACTGAGGATTGCGTTTGGGAAGTTCAGGAACAGGACGAACACCACGGGGGAGAAGGAGGGTGGTCTAGATGCATGCTAGCCTGTGGATGGGGTTCCATCAGGATCAGGCGCTTCCCCCCCCTCCTTCTTCCCCTCCCTCAACACCACAGACATCCTCAAGTCCCCCCTGATTATCTTCGTGGTGGGTGGCCCAGGCTGTGGGAAAGGAACCCAGTGCAAGAATATGGCCATCAAATATGGCTTCAGCCATGTGGGATTGGGCCAGCTTCTGAGGCAGGAAGCCCAAAAAAGCACCCAACAGGGCCGGCAGATCCGTGACATCATGAGGAAGGGGCTTCTGGTGCCCACGGTGAGTCACAGGCAAGGGGGGAGATGGGTGGTGGGTTGGAAAGGCCAGGGCTATGTACTTTACCATGGAGTTGCACCATGCTTCTTTTTTCTTACTGGAAAAGGAAAGATCACTTCCAAAGGCTACAATATAAAAACTGGACATGGTAGTGCACACTCATAATCCCGGAATCTGGGAAGTAAAAGTAGGAGAACCTCAAATTCTAGTACAGCTTGAGTTACAGGAGGAGAGCCTGTCTGTAAAATAAATGAATGTATAGCACTTTTTGTTGTTGTTGATCATGGGGCTTCAACTCAGGGCCTGGTGCTGTCCCTGATTTTTTTTTTTTTTTTTTGGCTGGTTGTAGGGCTTGAACTCTGGGCCTAGGCACCGTCCCTCAGCTCTTCAGCTCAAGGCTAGCACTCTACCAAGTGAGCCACAGTGCCACTTCCGGTTTTCTGAGTGGTTTATTGGAGATAAGAGTCTCAGGGACTTTTCTTCCCCTGCTGGCTTTGAACTGTGATCCTCAGATCTCAGCCTCCTAAGTAGGTAGGCATGAGCCACCAGCACCCAGATATTTCTGGCTTTTTCTATTTATGTGGTGCTGAGGGATCAAACCCAGGGCTTCATGCATGCAAAACAAGCACTCTATCACTAAGCCACCTTCCCAGCCCCTCCCTGAGCTTTCTTACTGGACTATCGTTCTTCCATTTTGAACCACAGCGCTACTTCCAGTTTTCTGGTGGTTTATTGGAGATAAGAGTCTCATGGACTTTCCTGTCCAGGCTGGCTTTGAACCATGATCCTCAGATCCTAGACTCTTGAATAGTTAGGATAACAGATATGAGCCACCAGTGCCCGGCTTTCCCTAGGCTTGGGCACTGTCCCTGGACTTCTACCACTTGAGCTACAGCTCTGTTTCTTTCTTTTTGATAATTTATCAGAGCTAAAGAGTCTCATGAACTTTCCTGGATGGACTGGCTTCAAACTATGATTCTCAAATTTCAGTGTCCTGAGTAGCTAGGATTACAGGAGTGAATGGCCTGCGCTAGCTTATAAATAGCTTTTTAGTTGATTTTTTTTAATTAGCTGGTAGAATCAGCTCTCCAGATCCCCAGAGCTTATCTATCTATCTATCATCTATCTATCATCTATCTACTGATTTATCCAATAGAAGGAGGCTGAGATCTGAGGATCACGGTTCAAAGCCAGACCTAGCAGGAAAAGTCCATGAGACTCTTATCTCCAATAAACCACTCAGAAAAACAGAAGTGACACTGTGGCTCCAGTGGTAGCACGCTCACCTTGAGCTGAGGAGCTGAGGGACAGCACCCAGGCCCAGAATCCCTTGTCACCCCTGAACAATGCCATATTAACTATCCAGCAGAACCCAGCATGGACATGGGACCCAGTCCTCTGAGGTACCTACAAATGAATAAGTAGAAAAGTTACTTGGAGGGGAAGGGAACGTGACTTAGTGGTAGAGTACTTGCCTAGCATGCATGAAACCCTGGGTTTGATTCCTCAGTACCACATACACAGAAGAAGCTGGAAGCAGCAATGTGGCTCAAGTGGTAGAGCAAAAGAAGCTCAGGGACAGTGCTCAGTCCCTGAGTTCAAGCCCCAGGACTGGCAAAAAAAAAGAAAATAAAAGTTATCTGGGGAGAAATTTAATGACTAGCAATGGCCTGGTGTGCACAAAGCCCTGGGTTCCATTCCCAACACCACAAAATAGCAATAATCTAAGGCATATCAGGCACAGAATGGCATTAGTCTGCCCTACAGTCCAGAGTGAGGAATAAATACATGATCATTGTAGACACTGCCTTTTCCACTGGACACTGATGCTCATGCCTGTAATCCTAGCTACTCAGCCAACTGAGATTTGAGGATTCACAGTTCAAAGCCAGCCTGGGACAGGAAAGTCTGTGAAACTCTTCTTTCTTTCTTTTTTTTTTTTTGGGGGGGGGAGGGGTCCAGTTGTGGGACCTGAACTCTGGGCCTGGGCGCTCCCTCAGCTCTTCAGCTCAAGGCTAGCACTCTACCACTTGAGCCTCAGTGCCACTTCTGGCTTTTTTTTTTCTTTTTGCTTATGTAGTGCTGAGGAATCGAACCCAGGACCTCATGCATTCAAGGCAAACGCTCTACTACTGAGCCACCTTCCCAGCCCCCTCTTTTCTTTTTGTTTGTTTGTTTTTGTCGATTGTGGGGCTTGAACTCTGGGCCTGGGCACTGTCCCTCAGCTCTCAGCTCAAGGCTAGCACTTTACCACTTGAGCTACAGCACCACTTCCTATGAACCTCTTATCTCCAATAAACCACCAGAAAACCAGAATTGGAGCTGTGGCTCAAAAAGAGCTCAGGGACAGTGCCAAGCCCCCAATGCCAAAAGAAACACACACACACACACACACACACACACAATCCTGCTCTTTCCTATACTGGTGGCTCACACCTATACTCCTGGCTTACTCAGCAGGCTGAGATACCAGGATTTTCTTTCTGGGCAGAAAAGACTACAAGATACTTACTTCCAATGTAAGAAGCAAAATAACAGGGCTGGAGGAATGTCTCAGGTGGTAGAGCACCAGCTGTGAGCAAGCAAGCAAGATGAGCAAGTTCGAGCCAGGCTTAAAAAGAAAGAAAGTAGTCCTCCTGCCCCGCACTCAACCCCTTTCTTTCTTTTCTTCTTCTTCTTTTTTTTTTTTTTGGTTGGTCACAGGGCTTGAACTCTGGGCCTAGGCGCTGTCCCTCAGCTCTTCAGCTCAAGGCTAGCGCTCTACCACTGAGGTATTAAACCCAAGGCCTCCTATATGCGAGGCAAGTACTCTATCACTGAGCCAGCTTCCCAGTCCTCAACTCATTTCTTTTGTTCACAGGGTTTCATCCTAGATATGGTCAGCGACAACATGCTGTCCCGGCCTCAGAGCCGGGGCTTCCTCATTGATGGCTTTCCCCGGGAGTTGATGCAGGCTAAAGAGTTTGAGCGCATTGTGAGTGACCCTTGAATGCCCCCGGGAGGCATCCCTGTCTCCAACTCGGGCAAGACCATGCTGCACAGATTGGAGGGGTGAAGGGATGTGGAGCAGTCTTAGGGGGCTGGGTAGAGTGCTTGCCTAGCAAGCATGAAGCGCTAGATTTGATTCTTTAGTACCACACACAGAAAAGGCCAGAAGTGGTGCTGTAGCTCAAGTGGTAGAATGCTAGCCTTGAGCACAGAGAGAGGCCCAAGGACACAGCCCAGACCCTGAGTTCAAGCCCCAGGACTGAAAAAAGAAAAAAGAAAAAAAAAAGAACAGTCTCAGGTCAGGCACTGGTGGTTCACACCTGTAATCCTGGCTACTTGGGAGGCTGAGGTCTGAGGACTGTGGTTCAAAGCCAGTCTGAGTAGGAGTCTGTGAGGCTCTTATCTCTAATAAATGACTTCCCAAAAAGCTGGAAGTAGAGCTGTGGCTCAAATGGTAGAGTGCTAGCCTTGAATAAAAATCAGGGACAGTGACCAGGCCCTGAATCCAAGCCCCAGAACTGGCACATAACATTCACAAAAAGAATGCCTAGTTGGGTGGGTATGAAGCAGGAGAATTGCAAGGTCAAACCCAGCTTGGGCAATTTAGTAAGATGCTGTCTCAAAATAAAAATTAATTTAAAAAAAAGAGCTGGACCTTCACAACTGTAATCCTAGCTACACAGGAAGCTGAGGATCTTGGTTCAAATCCATCCTGAGCAGAAAAGTCCCCATGAGACTCTTAGCTCCAATTAGCCACCAGAAAGCCAGAAATAGAGCTGTGGCTCAAAGTGGTAGAGCACTCACCTTGAGCAAAAAGAGCTCAAGGACAGCACTTAGGCCCTAAATTCAGGCCAAAAGGGCTGAGGATGTGACTCAGTGGTCCAATTCTTGCCTAGCATGCAGGGGGCCCTGGGTTCAAACCCCAGGGGGTGGGGGAACAGGTGATTAGATCTTCCAGAACTGGGAGAGGAACTCAGGAGCTCCCTGAGGGTGGGAGGGAGTTATTTCAGTGCTTCCTAGCCTTTTCCTGGTGTCTGGTGGGTGAACTGTTTACTCTGTGAGAAGCAGTTGAGGTTCGAGAAGCAGGTGGGGTGGGCTGTAAAGGGGGAATGCCCCCCCTCCATTGCCCTTGTCATCTGTAGAGGGGTTGAAGCCTGGGCCTTGGGAAGGGGCCTCATCCTGTCAGGGTCTCACTCTTGTGACTGCCTCCTCTCTCTCACCCCCCCACTCCCGCCCCCACACACCTTGTGACTTGGGACATAGCCTCTCCATCCTTCTGTAAAAATGGTGGGAGCCCACAGAACTTTCCAGAAGATGAGTTCTCTCATGAAGAGTGTGGAGAAAAGGGCTAGGGAGGTTCAGGTTGCTGTTGTTCGGGGATGGGTAGGCCTTACGCTGCCAAGCTGGTTGTTTCTATCCCCAGAGATGCAGGGAGGTTTGAGGTACACCCCCAAACGGGAATGTGGACCATAAATTCTGAAAGTAAATATTGTGTGGTCAGGGGGCCATGTGGATGACTGACCACTGAAGCCAAAAGCGGTGGCCATTTGTGGCACCCACTCAGCCTCCCGGGCCAGCTTTTCCTCTTTGCACCATCTCTAAGCAGCACCCCAGCAATCCCAGGGGAGCAGGTCACTGTCTAGGTGTCCAGAGAGGTCCTTTCATAAAATTGATGCTGGGTGCTGGTGGCTCATGCCTGTAATCCTAGCTACTCAGGAGGCTGAGAGCTGAGGATCTCAGTTCCAAACTAACCGGGGCAGAAAAGTTTAGATCTCTTAGCTCCAGTTATCTGGCAAAAAAAGGCTGGAAGTGGAGCTGTGGCTCAAGTGGTAGAGCACCAGCCTTGGGCAAAAATACTTAAGGGACAGCATCTAGCACCTGAGTTGAAGCCCCCATATTGGTACGAAACATAAAATAATAAAAAGTTGCTGGGCACCAGTGGCTCATACCTGTCATCCTTGCTCCTCTAGTGGCTGAGATCTGAGGATCACAGCTCAAAGACAGCCCAAACAGGAACGTCCCTGAGATTTTTTTTTTTTTTTTTGGGTCTGTCTGAACTCTGAGCCTGGGCACTGTCCCTCAGCTCTTCAGCTCAAGGCAAGTGCTCTACCACTTGAGCCACAGTGCCACTTCTGATTTTCTGGTGGTTCACTGGAGATAAGAGTCTCACGGACATTCCTGCCTGGGTTGGCTTTGAACTGTGATCCTCAGACCTCAGCTTCCTGAGTAACTAGGATTACAGGTATGAAGGTGAGAGCCACTGGTGCCTAGCTTATTCTTGAGATGTGTTGGTTTTTATTTTGGCCTGGCCATTGTCCCTGAGCTGCTTTTGCTCAAGGCTAGCACTCTACCACTTGAGCCATAGCACCACTTCTGGCTTTTTCTGTGTATGTGGTACTGAGGAATTGAACCCAGGGCTTCATGCATACTAGGCAAGCACTCTACCACTGAGCCACCTTCCCAGCCTTACTTTGCCTTTCCCTTTCATTTCCTTTTCCTTCCTTCCTTCCTTCCCCTCCTCTTTCTTTTTCTTTCCTCTCCTTCCTTTCTTTCTTTCTTTCTTTCTTTCTTTTCTTTCCTTTTTTTCTGTAGTTTATTGGAGATAAGAGTCTCACCAAGCCACTGGTGGCTCGCACCTGTAATCCCAGCTACACCAGAGGCTGATATCTGAGGATCACAGTTCAAAGCCAGCCCAGGCAGGAATGTCCGTAAGACTCTTATCTCCAATAAACCACTAGAAAACTGGAAGTGACGCTGTGGCTCAAGTGGTAGAGCGCTTGCCTTGAGCTGAAGAGCTGAGGGACAGCGCCCAGGCCCAGAGTTCAAGCCTCATGACCCACCCCCCCCCAAAAAAAAAAAAAAAGAAAAGAAAAAAAAAGTCTCACCAATATGTCTTGCCTGGGCTGTGATCCTCAGATCTCAGTCTCCTGAGTCACTAGTGTGAATTGCTGGTGCCTGGCTCCTTAGATTTTGTTTCATTTTGGTGGCACTGAGGTTTAAATTCAGGGCCTCTCACTTGCTAAGCTGCTCAAACACTTACTCTTTTTTTTTGTTGTTGTTTTTGTTTTTTGGGTCCGGTCGTGGGGCCTGAACTCTGGGCCTGGGTGCTGTCCCTCAGCTCTTCAGCTCAAGGCTAACAGTCTACCACTTGAGCCACAGCACCACTTCCGGCTTTTTTTTTTTCTTTTTGCTTATGTGGTGCTGAGGAATTGAACCCAGGGCCTCATGCATGCAAGGCAAGCACTCTACCACTGAGCCACCTTCCCAGCCCTGCTCAAACACTTATTTCTCCACCCTGCTTGCTGTTTTCAGATGCGTCTTTGCTTTTGTCTGGGGTAGACTTGGACAGCAATCCGAACTTCCTATCTTCTCCTGTGTAGATGGGATCACAATCATATACCAACCCCCCCCCCCCTTGAGTACAAAGCTTTATTGTGCAGATGGGGTAACTTTTTTTGCCTGGGCTGGTCTGGAACCAAGATCCTTCTTATTTCTACCTTCTGAGTAACTGGAATGAGTGTGACCCACCATACCTGGTCTGTTGATTTCTCTTTTTTGAAATCTGGCCACTTTAGTTAACTCCCATCCCAACAAGCCAGAGGTGCAAGCGTGGAGCAGGTTTGGAACTCAGTGGTGAGCACCTGCCTGCGGTGCAGGAAGCCCCGGGTTCTTCCTGCACTGCAAAAATAACTAAAAGTGACAAGATTAGAAAGTAAGGTTCCTGGTTAAGGTACTGACTGAGAAAATACTTAGCAATTCCTGGCAGTGTTTCTTGGAAATTGCTTTTTATAAAATGAATTTGTGTTTAATGTTGTCACTTGCCCTTTCTGTGTCTGCAGATGGTCAGATAGCTGCTCCTTTACTTCTGGGTTAAAGCAATAGATCATATAAGACTCCTTCCTGACCTGAAACCCACTTGTTTGAGATGAACCTGTATTAGTCAGCCTCAATACCTTATTCCAGGATTCTCAATCTCTGATCCAAAATATTTGGGGCAGGGGCTGGGAACGTGGCTCAGTGGTAGAGCTCTTGCCTTGCATGCCTGAGGCCCTGGGTTCAATTCCTCAGCACCACAGAAGCAAAAAGAAAAAAGCCGGAAATGGCGCTGTGGCTCAAGTGGTAGAGCGCCAGCCTTGAGCTGAAGAGCTAAGGGGCAGCGCCCAGGCTCAGAGTTCAGGCCCACGACCGGACCCAAAATGAAACAAAATATTTGTATTTCTAAGTTGAATCCAGTGTGTTCAAACCTCAGGAATGGAAAGAAAATAAGGAGAACTTAAACTAGAAAATAAAGCCAGGGTGGAGAGGGAGCGGGGGGAGGGGCAGTGGCTCATGCCTGGAATCCTAGCTACTCAGGCGGCGGAGATTTGAGGGTGCAGTTCAAAGCCAGCCTGGGCAGGTAAAGTCTATGAGATTTTCATCTCCAGTTAACCACCAGAAGACCAGAAATGGCATTGTGGCTCAAAGGTGTAGAGCACTTAGCTTTGAGCTAAAGAGCTTAGGGACAGCACCCAAGCCCTGAGGTCAAGCCCCCATGACTGACAAAAAGGAACCAAAACACTGGACCAGGGAGCCCTGAGTTTTGTTCCCAGTCTCTGCCAGGTGCTGGCAGGGCCCCTTCTCACTCAGAGCCTTGTTCATGCCTAGGTGGGCCGGGCCCCAGACATGGTCATCATGTTTGACTGCTCTATGGAGACCATGGTGCAGCGGACATTGCTCCAGAGCCAGGTGGAGCAGCGGGTAGACAACTCGGAGCTGGCCATCCACAAGCGCCTGGAGACGCACTACACCCTGTGCCAGCCTGTCCTCACCTTCTACCAGCAGAAAAACCTGCTGCGAAATGTGTGTCCCTTGGGGTTGGGCTTGGTTCCCTAGCTAGTACTGTGGGGTGGGGTGGGGGGGGGTGGCCCCGTTTCTTCATTGTAGGGGGCTCTTAGCCCTAACCACCACAGTGGGCTCCAAGTAGTGGGAACAGGGCAGGGCAGAGACCCAAGCCCCCACTTTCAGCCAGGAAAGGAGATGGTGGGGATTCTTCTATCTCCTGGCTCCTGAGTGGTCCTTGTCCCAAAGCCTACATGGGCAGAGAAGACAGTGTCCCTAACGGGATGCCTCCTGACCCTGCCTGACCTCCCCCCTTCCCTAGATCTTGGCAGAAGAGGCTCCAGAGAACATTTTTGCCAAGTGCTGTTTGGTCATTGACAGTCTGCAGTGAGCCAGGTCGGCTCGGCTCCACCCTGGAGCAATGATGGCTCCCAAGGGGATCCACAAGAGCAGGTACCTAGAAGGTATGACAGTGCCTCCTAGAGGCAGTGGTGGCCCTCTGTCTGCTGTTTGGCCCCTGACTGGAGGCCAGGGCTGCCCCCCATCCCAGCTGCCCACCCTGGACCTCACCCAGCTGGGCACAGGCCAGGCCTAAACATTGGCAATATAGCCAAAGCCCGGTGCACAGTTGTTCTCTCCAGAGGCTGTGCCATAGGAACCTGGCCCTGGGGACCCTCCTAGGTGTCTGACTCCCCAGGTTCCCCGAGGGAACCAAGGGGAGTAGAGACGGCCCTGCCCTTCTCCACACGGGAGCGCACTCGTGGACCCATGCCCCACTCCTGCCATCCGCAAAGCCTGTCCTTCGCCTGGTTCTCAATACACAACTGCAGCCAGCATGCAGTTTTTTAAAATAAAGCACTTTATTTAACAAAAAGGGGAGGGATGAAAGCAATGTGCCTGCCTGCAGAAAGCTAGTTTGTTTTTTTTTTTAAAAAAACAAAGAAAACCCACACACAACACAAAGCTTCTAAATTTCCAATCAACACCATCATCAGGCTTTTTTTTTTTTTTCTCTTTTAAACAACATCTATAAAGAACAAATATCAGCTTCAAAAGTCTGCAGGGAGGAGGAAGAGAGAGAGAGAGAGAGAGAGACAGTACTCGTGGCAGACACAGGGAGGTTTTGTTATTATTTATTTGTGAAGTTAAAAACGAGCGATAAAAAGTAAAAACTGCCATACAATTTTTTTTTGTTTGTTTTGTTCATTTTGTTTCTAGTTATCTCCTCTGGAACAGATGAAAAGACAAGAGAGCAGACCAGTCCTGGGCGGGGGCGGGTGTGGGTGGGGAAGGAGGAGCGAGGGAAGGGGGGAGGGGGTCTGCCATACCCCATACCCACACCTGGTCCAAGGAATGTTCAACTCTAACTAAAAAATAAAAAATAAAAAAAAAGAGAGAGAAAAAAATGGAAAAGAAATAGCAAGTGACTTTTTTTTTCCTTTTTGAAAGTTTATTTTAAAAACAAGAGGGCCACGGGCAGTTGGGAGAAAACGAATCACTTTACCCTCAGGAGAGGCTGTTTTGGGAAGGCTGGGGGATAGAGATTTATATATATATATATATCATTTAATAGGTTTTGTTCTGCTTTGTGTTTTTAATTTTTAAAGTTTTTTTTTTTTGGCAGAGATTTTTAGTTCTCGCTATTTTCTAAGGCTGGCTCAACATGAAGAATCCCAATTTGGAAAGGAAGAGGATGCGGACACTGGGGTGTGAGAGCTGGCCCCCCACAGGGGCCCGCAGCACCCCAGGCAGCCATCGCGCTCACCAAACAAACCAAGGAAAAACACAAACAAAAAAAAAAGCCCCCAAACAGAACAAAATGGAGAAAAAAAAATAAAAGATTTTCACAGATGAAGAAGTTCACATTCATTCGATTCATTGAGCCTGTGGAGAGGGGAGAGACAGGAATTGGTCACTACGGGAGGGGCAGCGGGCCTGGGGTGAAGAGCTGGACCTCCAGGAGGAGCCAGGAAGCCCCTCCAAGCCTGTGCGGCCCAGGCTGAGGCTGAGGCCTGCCACTGTCTAGCCTCTCAGGACTCTCAAGTCAGACTGCTGCCTGGAAGAAGAGGAAGAGGAAGAGGAGGAGGAGGAAAGGCAGAAGAGAGAAGCAGGAGTGAGGAGGGGGGCGGGAAGGGGGGTGCTGGCGGCTCGGCGCATCACACATCAACAGTCAGATCATGGTGTCCCCACAACACCCCTGTGAGGTAGGTTGGAAAGTGGCATCGGTCGCCATGCCCACTTCACAGACAGGACCAGGACACAGAGGCGAGCACGCGAGGGCACGGTGGCCAGCAGCCCGCACAGAGCCGGCAGCCCGCACACGCAGTCACTTGGACGTGGGGGATAAAGGTCGTGGTTTTTAAAAAATAAAGGAATAAAAAGAACAAAACCCCAAAAAGTGATGCGGAGAAGGGGAGAGAAAAAAAAAATTTCTTCCCAAGTGGGCAGACTCCGAGTGGCCGGCAGCGGCGGGACGCCATGGGAGCTGCCTGCCGGTCCCACCCAGGACTACCCACCAGTTCTCAAGTTCCACCTGTGCGTGCTTCGCGCTCCCCCAGCGTGGCGACAGAGTCACACAGGAACGAGCAGCTGGCGAGGAGCCTCCTCCGTGAGCCTCTGGACCCAGCGAGCGCTTCCCGGCGGCGGCAGCGGGCGGGCGGGCGGCGGGCGCGGGGCGCTCCGGAGACTCTGGCCACACGCCCGCTGCAGGCATCAAGGGCACACCCCGCAGGGGAAGGGGTTTCCGGCGC
The DNA here is from genome assembly GCF_024711535.1 of Dipodomys merriami. NCBI lineage: Eukaryota > Metazoa > Chordata > Mammalia > Rodentia > Heteromyidae > Dipodomys > Dipodomys merriami. The sequence continues at coordinate 3,745,552 of NW_027206291.1, forward strand.
TACCCACTAAGGCAGGATGGACGGTGGCCGGGGGTTGGAAGGAGAAAGGAGGAGGAGGAGGGTGGCAATTCCCACTTGCCTGCTGCTGTCCCTGCTGGGTGGGGGGCGGCTGGGGGCCGCCGGGGCCGGGGGTCTGTCCGTAGTACGCGGCCTGCTGTCTGTAATACTCAGCCCAGGCAGCGCTGTAGTCCGGCTGGGAGCCAGGGGGTGCTCCGGGACCCCCTCCAGTGGCCACTTGGGCTGTGGTGTGGAAGGCAGAGGTGAATGAGCGGAGAGCTGCCCCCCTGCCCGCTGTGCCCCACCCCTGGGGAGCCCCTGGCCTACCCTGCTTCTTGTAGTACTCCTCCCAGGCCTTGGTATAGTCCTGCTGTGGCGGGGCTCCGGGCTGCTGTGGCTGTTGGCCTGGGGGGTGGAGCGCAGTGGAGGGTCAGGGCACCCCTGGGTTGGGAAGGAGTGGGGCAGAGGATCGGGGTACCCCAGGATGGAGTGGGGTGGAGGAGCAGGCAGGGGGCCTCCCTGCGGCACTCACCCATCTTCTTGTAGTACTCCTCCCAGGCCTTGGTGTAGTCGGACTGGCCTGCAGGTGGGGGCTGCGGGGGCTCCCCTTGCGCAGGTGGGGCGGCGGGTGCGGGTGCGGGGCCGGGCACGGGCCCGGGGGGCTGCTGGTAGTAGTGCGAGTAGTAAGCGGCCCAGGCGGCATTGGGGTCGGCGGCGGCGGCAGCTGCCTTGTCTGCAGGAAGGCAAGTGGTGGTGAGGGAGGCCTGGGGGCATGGCCCAGCCTCCCCAGGGGCTCTCACACTTACTGGGGTCATGAGGAGCGGGAGGCTGCCACTGGGGGTAGGTGTTGCCCCAGCCTTGGGGTGGGTACTGGTGAGGAGGGGGTCCGCCGGCGCTGTGGGAGACACAGGGAGCTTGTGAGGTGCTGTATGGCCCCACCCATCCTATGCATGGTGGGATATGGGAGTGGGCCTAGCTCCCCCTACCCCAAGTCAGGAGTACTCACTGTGGAGGGGCCCCTGGTGGCCCCTGGTTGAAGGGCCCTGGGTTGAAGGGCCCCATGGGGCCTGCAGGGCCTGGTCCCCCAGGGCCTGGTCCGACTGGGCAGAGGGGACCCTGGAAGATGAAGCGAGGACATGAGTAGGGTGGCAGCGTGCAGGGAAATGGGGTCGCAGGTTCCTGGCCAGGAGCCCACCTCAATCTTCTCCTCAATGAGCTGCTTGGCGTGGTCAATCTGCTGAGGTGAGCCGCGGATAATGAAGAGTTTGAAGTTGGGGTCCCCATTGGGGGGCAGCTGCCGGGAGATCTCCACAAAGGCGCCCGTCTGCTGGTTGATGGCTTTCACATTCTCACCACCTGCAGAGCCACAGCCAGTGAGGGGAGAGCAGGAATGAGGAGCAATGGGTGTTGGGGGTGGGGTTGGGGAAGGGGAACTCACCTCGGCCAATGACCAACCCACACTTGTGGGTGGGAATAGAGAAGGTCATCTCTCCACCAGGGGGCCCCCAGTTGCCTTGGCCTCTTCCTCGGCCACGGCCCCCAGGGGGCATGCCAGGACCACCAGGAGGGCCTGGAGGACCGCTCTGTTGAACAGGGAGAATGAGGACTGAAGCAGGAAGCCAGCCTGGTCCCGGATGTCCCCAGGAGGGCTGGGTATCACCAGCCCAGGCAGCACCCCCAGACCACCCACCCGGAGGCTCTGGAGGAGGTCGTTGATGATCCGGGCTGCGTGCTCACAGCGCTCTGGGGGGCCCATGATGTGAGCAATCTTCTCGGGTCCCGTCCCATCATCTGCGGCCAACACCGAGAGAGCAGAGATCGATTTAAAAGTAGAACTCCCAGCCTCTGGGCTGGCACCCCGGGGAAACACTGCCAAGCCACAGGTGCCTCTGAGGTCTGCCATCATGCTGTGCCCTGAACCCCCTTGTCCCATGGTGGAAGGGCAGCAGGGCAGCAGCTGAGCCCCCTTCCTGCCTTTCAGGCTCAGAGCTAGCTGAGCTGTCGTCTCTGGACTTTCCAGCAAGCACCCTCAACAGCACTGGTCCCCTGCCCAGCCCTGAAGTTAGCCCAACTTGGGGAGGAACATATAGTGGGGACCGGTGGTCTCCCAGTGGATGATCTGATGGCTAGGCCTTTCCTATAGACTGCAGCCTGCCTCAGTGGCACACTGCTTCTACCCGATCTTCAGGTAAAACACACAAGCCAGGCACAGGGACCTCACCTTGCTTGAACTGTATCCGCACCCCAGCATCATTCTGGATCTTCTTGATCATTTCTCCACTCCGGCCGATGACCACTCCAACAGAATGCCTGGGCACTGGCACCTGGGAGTTGGGGAGGCGCAGGGTCAGCAAGCTTCACCTGCAGCTTGGCTGCACCCTCCCCACCCTCTACTCACGTCAATGCCTCCACCGATGCGAGAGCCATACTCCGTGCGGTCCCCGAAGCCACCCTGCTCTCGTTCACGGAGGATGTCCATTACCATCTCACACGCTTGCTGCATGCACAGGGATCTGGTCAGCATGTTGCAGTCCGGTTGCCCGGGCGCCTGGCCTCCCAGCCCCAGCCTGGGCTCAGGGCCTCAGTGCAACGCCACACCTCTGTGCAGTTTTGCACCTGCTCCCTAGTGGACAGGAAGCCCCAGCCTCCAAGCAAGAAAGGGAAGAAACCCCGTGGAATAGACAGAGCTGACCTCAAGGCTTGTGTCTGCTCACCCTGTAGAGCCTTAGGCAGCCCTCCAGGATCAGTGGCCACCCCCAGAGCTCACCTGCACTTTGTATGGATCCCCAATGATCCGGAGAGGCTTGTCCACATTGGTGTTCTGGGACCCGTCCTGAATTAAAATCATCTTCACCCCGGCACGCTCCTGGATAACCAATGGCAACCATGAGGGCCAGGCTCTCCTGGGACTCTCGAGCTGGAGGGGACCGGGGTGGGGACAGTGGAGTGCCCATCCGTCACCTGCAGCTGCTTAATCGTCTCCCCGCCTTTGCCGATGACCAGGCCAGCCTTGCCAGCAGGAATCATGATCTCCTGCACGGTGCCATTCTGGCCCCCATTGGCATTGTCGTGGAACTGTCCTGGGGGGCCCCCACGACCCCGAGACACAATGTCATCCAGCATCATCTTCGCTTTCCTGGAGAGGGAAGGACAGGCTGCTACCACCACTTGCAGAAACAGATGAACCCCAGCTTGAAGGGGAAGGGGCCCCAACCAGTGTATGGGGCAGACGCCAAAGAGGAGGCCTGGCATGGGGGACTGTTCAGCCTGGAGCTTTGGCAGACGTTGGCATTCTCAGGCATCAACCTGTGCGCACAGCTCTCTGCAGAGGGCAGGAGTGAAGGACACGTGGAGGTGTCACTCCCAATTCCTGAAGGAAAGAGGGCTTCTGCCTGCTCCCCAAGTCACCAAGGTGCAGCCAGGCACTTACTGGACAGACTCAGGGGCTCCCGTCAAGGACACACTGCGCTCAGGTAAGCCACCACTGTCTGGAAGAAGAGGAGACAGTGACCAAAGACAAGTGTGGAGATGAGGAAGCTTCCAGACAGCCTGTGGCCACTACCTCCCCACCCTCAGGTTACTCATTGGGAAAAGATAGGTGGAAGAAAAGACAGATTCAATAAGGACCAAGACCAAGGGCTTGGAATGTGGCTCAGTGGCAGAGTGCTTGCCTAACATGCACGACATCCTGGGTTTGATTCCTCAGTACCACATAAACAGAGAAAACCAGAAGTGGTGCTGTGGCCTAAGTGGTAGAGTTCTAGTCTTGAGCAAAAGCAGCTCAGGGACAGTGCCCAGTCCTGTGAACAAGTCCCAGGACTAGCATAAAAAAAAAGAGGACCAAGACCTTGCCCTACTCCATTCCCTGCCCATGTGCCCATGAACTTCCAGCCACCCACATCTCAGCCACCATGACGGTGCTTTAGACAAAGCAGCCACATGGTCACCTCATCCAATTCTTCCTTGCGGGCGATTCAATTTGGGGAAAGGGGACCTTCGCTCCCTGTCACACCTAGTGGTGTACTCTGTTTTGAGCCCAGTAAACATGAATCAGTGACAGTCCCAGCAGGTGTCAAGCAGGACGCTTGTTCCCCATACCTGGAGAGATCTGCACTTTGCAGCCCGAGTCCTGCTGGATTTTGTTGATCTGTTCACCTCCTCTGCCAATGACTAGTAGACAGAAGAAATGCAGATATGGGCTGAGGAGGTCTGGAACTCAGGAGACTAGACTGGGGGTCTCCATTGGCAGCCCTCCCACAGCTCCCTGGAGGGCAGAGCACAGAAACCCCATGGGGCCCAAAGGGACCAGCACTCACTTAAGCCCACCATGCCGTCTGGGACCCTGTACTCTTCTGTCATTGAAGTCCTGAAAGAGATGCTGCAATTCACCCTGAGCACAGGGTGCAAGCTCCCTCCTGCCCTCCATGCTTCTGGCTGAATACCCAGCTTCCTACACTGGGGCCCAAGGCCCAGGGCCTGCTCTCACCTCCTGAAGCAGGATACAATACCCCCAACTGTGCGTGAGTTTCCCACTGGCCTTCCCCACAACCTGACAGGTTTACATGTGCACCTGATGGGGTAAAGTAGCAGAACCCCCCCCTCCCCCCGCCAGACCATGCCAACCCTCAGCCTGAGAGGCAGTCTGTATGTCTGAGCAACCCAGTCCAGGGGCAGCAACATCAGCAGCAACACTGTGTCATAAACAGCTGCTGAGTAGACCCTGATAGCTTCCTGGACTTCCTGGTTGGGTAGGCCTGGCCTGTCAGTCGGGAGACAACTGCATGGTGTGGCAGAGACAGCCAAGAGCCCCATGAGCAGCTCAGTTACCTTGGGGGAGGGTGGATGGGTCCCAGCTGCGAACTGATGGCTGCAGAGAGAAATCCCAAAAGACCAGCTTAGCTCTTGTCCATACACCCCATGCCCACACCAGGGGCAACTGGCACTTATTACCCACAGTCCTGATGGCCACTGGAGGCCTCCCTCAAAAGTGCATGCAGGGCTGGGAATGTGGCTTAGTGGTAGAGTGCTTACCTAGCATGCATAAAGCCCTGGGTTCAATTCCTCAGTACTATATACACAGAAAAAAACCAGAAGTGGTGCTGTAACAAGTGGCTAGCACCTTGAGCAAAAGAAATTCAGGAACAGTGCCTAGGCCTTAACTTCAAGCTCCAGGATTGGGGGGAAAAGAAAAAAAGGTGCATGCAGGTCAGACACTGGTGGTTCAGGCCTGTAATCCTGGCTACTCAGGAGGCTGAGATCTGAGGATCACGGTTCAAAGCCAGTCTGGGCAAGAAAGTCCGTGATACTCATCTCCAATAAACCACTCAGAAAACCAGAAATGGCACTGTGGCTCAAATGGTAGAGTGCTTGCCTTGAGCTGAAGAGCTGATGGACAGCACTTAGGCCTAGAGTTCAAGACCTACAACTGACAATACAAACAAACAAACAGCCAAAGCCAGTGGGGCAGCCAAGTTTATGAGACTATTATCTCCAATTAATGACTAGAAAACTGGAAGTGGAGCTATGACTCAGTGGTAGAGTGCTAGCCTTGAGCAAAAGATCTCAGGAATAGTGCCCCAGTCCTGAGTTCAAGCCCCACAACTAACGGGGGTGGGGGTGGGGGTTGGGAGAATAGGCAGGTGGCTCATGCCTATAATCCTAGCTACTCAGGAGGCTGAGATCTGAGGATCACAGTTCAAAGAAAGCTTGGGCAGAAAAGTCTGTGAGACTCTTATCTCTAAGTAACCACCAGAAACCAGAAGTGGCCCTGTGGCTCAAGTAATAGGGCCCTTGCCTTGAGCTGAAGAGCTCAGGGAGAGCATCCAGGCCCAGAGTTCAAGTCCCGCAACCAACAACAACAAAAAAAGTGCATGCAGCCTCAAATCCAGGGGGTTCTACATCTCTAAAACTCATGTATTACCTGGAACACAAGCCTCCCCAAAGCAGAGCTACCTACTCTGAACTTCTAGCTCCTGACCCACCCTCCCCCCTCAAGACCACAAAGCTGTCATAGGCACAGTCTGGACTTACAGTCTCCCTGGGAAGCCAGCTTCTTGCTCTCCGGCTGGTCTGTGGATGATAGAGGGTGTCAGATGCAGCACCACCCACCCGTCTGGCTGTTGCCACATGTCCCCACCCCAGCATCGGCACAGAGCTGGGGGTGGCAGAGGGCAGTCCCAGCGGGGCCGCCAACACCCAGGGTGACACTCTACAAGGAACAACCTCCAAGTGGTAAAGGCAGCTGGCTCCCCCTTGATGCTGGTTGGCCTTACGGCCTGTCCCCGGAGGGGAGGAATGATCTTGGAACTTATAACTTACAACTTTGCCTTCTCAGCCACTGGATATGTCAGGGTGGCAGAGAGAACAAAATACAAGACCAGGACTGCTGATGCTTTCTGCAAGCAGTCTCCCTCACACTGGTACTCTCTGCACCTCAGCTCTCCCTCCCAAACTAAAAGTGGCTGCTGGAAGTTACCTCCATCTTCCAGCTGTCTCTTTTGGCCCCCAAAACCAAAATCAGGAGTGCTGTTATTCACAGTTGTAGCAGAATCGCCTCCAATTTTGGCTGCAATCTGGAGAAAGTAGGAAGCAAAGAAGAGTTGACCATGAGAGAGAAACACCTGTCCCCCAAACCTTCCCTGGAGCCTGCAGGGCCAGGAGTGGCATGCCTTGATTTAGAGTGAGCTGCGGGTGAAGGCATTCTGGAAGGAGTTTTTATGAAAGTTTCATAAAGTTCTCCCAAGTAACTGGGAACACCCTTTTGACAGCGCCCCCAATGCACTGACTTTGTTTTAAGTGGTGAAAGAAGCAGCTTGGTGACCTGTAGAGGGGGACCTGAGGCTACCTCGGGAAGCAAGAGCTTTCAGACCCTGCTTTCTACATGAGTAACTTCTCCCAGCTTGACTCTTGGGGTGCTAGAACACAACTTTCTCCAGTCCCTTACCCTCAGCATCTCTGTACCCAAAAACCCTCATGTGACTAAGACAAAGCCCCCTTTGGAACACACTATACGTGTGTGCTAGTATGAGGGCATGAACTCAGGACCTGGGTGCTTAGCTTTTTCACTTAAGGCTAGTACTCTACCCTTCTGGCACTACTTTTTTTTCTGGCTAACAGGGGATAATCGTGTCACAGACTTTCCTGCCTGGGCTGGCTTCCAACCTCCATCCTAAGATCTCAGCCTCCTGAATAGCTAGGATTACAAGGTATGAGCATCAAAACCATATATGTTTAAGACACATGAAGAGCAACTTCAGACACACCCAATTCAGCAAACAAACTTCAGATCACAACCTAGCTGTGTTTTAGAGACCCAGAGCCCATGCTCAGAATCTTTCTCTCCAACTCCACTGAGGGAAAAAGTGGGGGAAAAAAAAGAAGAGCTTGTATCTTGGCAGACCTATAGAGGGCTTGGTGTATCACCCCAAATAACAGCACCAAGCTCCCACATTCAATCAATCCCCAACAGAATCAACACATTTTGGGGAGCAATCAGATCAAATGCTCCGTCCAACCTACCCCACACTGGTGGTGAGGAAGCTGGAGGCCATACTGGGAAGAAGTGAGGGAGGTCACCTAACGGGTCCTCCCACCTTGGGAGGAGCCAGTCCCCAGCCCAGAGGCGTGGGGACAAGCCCAGGGTGCCACACTCCAGTCATCTACTTCCTGAGCCGGCAGCAAAGTTCTCCCTAAGGGTCCCAAACCCTCTAGGCCTGAGAAAAGTAAGCCGGTAGAACTGAGGTCAGTCACAGCAGCACGTGACCCCTTTCATGCTGTCATCGGGCCTCAAAACGCGGCGATGGCACGACCCCCCCCTCCCACTTTCCCAAAAAGACACTTGACTTTCAAACTACCCAAAAACATCTGCGGGTGTCCACCTTCCCCATCTGGCCTGAAGGCTCGGACGCCAAAGAGGGTCTTCTTCATTTTCCAGAGTTTTCTTTTTTTTTTTTTTTTTAAAGGGAAAGGGTCCCCCGTGGGACAAGGTTGGGGCAAAAACATGGCCCTTGGCTCTGATGTGGACAATCAGTGCGCAAAGCAAGACCCAACATTCAAGAAGGGGTGGGTGGGGGAGATCCATGGCCTCTGAGAGTGGGGGGCAAGTCTATGTGCCAGAAGGGACCACCCCAAGTGGAGGCCTGGATCTCCGCGACCCCGGCCCACCCAGGAACGGCTCTGGGTGACCCGACGCCGCCCCGACTCCACGTAGCTCCCCCTTCCCCCCCCGTGAGGAGCTGACCCCAGCCGGACAGGCCCCCAGCCGGCTACCCATGTGACCCCACGGCAGTCCCGGGCACCGCCCCCTCGCGACCCCGCGCGCGCGCGCACGTGACTCCCGCCCCCTCCCCCCCCAGCGCCCCTCAAGCCCGCGGCCGCCTCACCTGGCGGGCCCGCTGCACGGCGTCCGCGAAAGCGTCCTTGCGGATCCCCGGGCCGCCGCCACCCGGCGGCTGCGAGGGGCCTCCGGCCGAGCCTCCACCCGGGCCGCCGCCGCCGCCGCGGTCCCCCGCGCCCGTTGGGCCCGGCGGAGGGCCTCCGCCGGCGCCTCCGGCTCCCCCGCCCCCGCCGGCGGGCGGCGGAGGCCCGGGCGGGGGTCCTCCCGAGCTGTAGTCCGACATGGCGCGGCGAGGCCGGGCCTGGTGCGGAGGCTGAGGCTGAGGAGGAGGTGGCGGCGGCGGCGGCGGCTCAACGCGGGAACAAGGCCTCGCTCCACACGGCCGCGGAGCACTCTGGGAACCCAGCGGCTGGGAAGACGACGAGGGGGGAGAGGGTACCCCCGCCCGCCGGCGACGTGACGGACAGCGCCGCCCGGCCAATAGGTGGCGGCTTTCGCTCCCCGCGCACCAATCGCGAGCCCTGGAGGTCATCAGCCAATCGCAGCGCCGCGAGAGGCAGTGGGCGGGAGACAACGAGTGACCGACAGGTCTAGAAGGCAATGGGCTGGGGGCTGTCGGCCCTGCGAAGGCAGATCGTGGCGATTCCAGACGGCAGGAAGCCCAGTGAAGCGTGAGTTCTAGATTGAAGGGGTGGCTTCAGAATCTGGTGGATGGTTCCAAAGCGTCACGTGGACTGGGAGGCGGCGCCGGTTTGGCGAGCGCTCGGCGTGATAGTCGTGAACCTCAGCCAATGAACACAGGAGGAAGGAGGTGCTTTTAAAGATTGACAGTCAATTTAATCGAATCCCTGACAAGTTCTGGATGATGGAGCTTGGATTTGGGCATGCTTTTCTGGTTAACCAGAATCCTTTTCCAGCCCTGACTTCTAAGCCAATGGCTGAGGGGCAGGGGCGGGATATCCCTTGACTGACACCGAGAATGGGCAAATAGCCATGGAAGAAATCAATTGCCCAGTTTTGGTGGGAGCCAGTGGACGCGCAGCTGCATTAGGGCGGAGCCGGGCACCCAGCGGTGTAGGAGGATTGGCGGGAACAGGAGTGAATGGCAGCCTACGTGGGCGGCGGTGACCGGCTGCTGGAACTCAAGGCCTGACGTCGGAGTTAGCACCCCAGGCTCCGGGCTGGGTCTGTCCTGCACGTGGCCCGCTTGAAGCCTGTGGACCAGTGCTTCCGGGGGTGTGGCGGCCTGGGAGCTAGGGGAAACCCCTTGCATTCCCTCCCCCCCCCAGTCTAGAACCTCCCTGGTGCCACCCGTTCTTCCCTTCTCTCCCTCCTCAGGGCCAAGGGGTCCCAGCCCCCCCCCCCCATGCCACCCTCTCTACTCTCTTCAGTCTCTTATTCCCACATCCTGGACCCGAAGATCCAAGGCCTTTGGCTAGACCCAGGTACCCTGACACATCCTGCAGAACCCCATCTTTATTCCTAATTGTCTGAACGGTCATCAGCTATACAGCCTTAAGAGCCAGGACGATCCAGCAGAACCCGGACCAGAGTCCAAACTCAGGACTCAGGCTGTACCATGGGGAGGAAACCCAAGTGGTCTTCTAACCCAAGCCCTCTGAACTGCCTGGGAGCCTGAGGCTGGGAAGACTTTTTTGGGATCTAAGGACACTGGGTCTTGCAGTTCCTGAAAGTTCTGAGCGGTGTCAGCTCACACCCAAGGTTTTCTTCATTCCTTCATATACCACGTAGCTGATGCCCCCCGCGGGCAACACCTTGAGCAACGTGGGCGTCATGCCTCGATACAGCCCCGGCCAGCCCTGCTGGGTCAGGATCCGACGAAACACTCCACGCATGGTGGGGTTGGATCCCTCCACCGTGTCTGTGGGAACAAGACAAGCTATGGGCTGGGTCTAATTGGAGAGTTTTTTTGTTTTGTTTTGTTTTTAAGGGAGGGGTATTTGGGGAGTGAGATTGGGGGCCTGAGCCACATCTTGGAGGAGTTTGTGGGGATCTTTTGGGGATGGATGTTTTGCTGACTCCCCCTCCCCCCCCAAGCTGGAGTCAGATTGGAGGGGGGGGTGAGTAAAAGGTTTAGTGAGGCTGGGTGCTGGTGGCTCACACCTGTAATCCTAGCTACTCAGGAGGCTGAGATCTGAGGATTGTGGTTTGAAGCCAGCCAGAGCAAGAAAGTCCATGAGACTAGTCTAGAGCATAAAAAGCTCAAAGGCAGTGCCCAAACCCAGAGTTAGAGCCCTGGGACAGGCTTAAAAAAAACAAAACGGCTTGAGTTCAGTGTATCAGTGAGTGGAGAGTCTGGGAGGATAAATAAACAAATTCCAAGATAGGCAGATAAGGGCATGTGTAGTGGCCACTGAGGCCAGCCTGACCTTCTGCCTGCATCCGGGTGCGCACCAAAGTCAGTGGGTAACTGGCCATTTGTCCACAGGTTGTGGAAAGCGTTACAGACGACAGAGAGACCAGGCCACTGGGGTCCTCCATGTCCTTGCCAGACTTCAGCCACAAGCTCTGGAGCATCTGCCAAAGGAAGAGGCAAGAACACTGTTCATAAAGCCAAGAATGGATAAATGAAAAGATGGTTTGCATGCACAGTGGAATATTACTCAGGCATAAAAAAGAGCAAAGGCCTGTTGTTTGCAGCACCATGGATAGAATTGGAGGACATTATGTTATGTGGAATAAGTGAAGCTCAGGAAGATAAATGCATCGTAACCCAAAAAGAAACCCAAACAAACCAAGTCTCATAGAAGTAGACAGAATAGTGATTTTCAGAGACTAAAGAAGGGGAAGAGAAGGATGGAGAGAGGAATATTAACGGATATTGGTACAGTTGGATAGGAGGAATAACCTACAACCGTGACCATGGTTGTATATTTCAAAATAGCAGGGATAGGCCTGGTGGTACACGCTTGTAATCCCCTCACTAGGAAAGCAAAGGAAAAAGTCCATGGCCATTCTGGGATTAGAGACACTCTGTCTCAAAAAACTAGTATGTACTAGTCCGGGGGCTGGAACTTAGGGTATGGGCGCTGTCCTTGAGTGTTTTTTGCTCAATGTTAGTACTCTACCACCTGAGCCACAGCTTCACTTCTGGCTTTTTGGTGGTTAATTGGAGATAAGAGTCTCACAGACTCAGCAGTATGTCGATGGCTCACACCTGGATTTCTAGCTACTCAGGAAGCTGAGATCTGAGGATTGCCGTTCAAAGCCAGCCGAGGCAGGAAAGTCCTTGAGACTCTTATCTCCAATAAACCACCAGAAAACGGGAAGTGGTGCTGTGGATCAAAGTGGTAAAGTGCTAGCCTTGAGCTGAAGAGTTCTGGGAAAGCACCCAGGCCCAGAGTTCGAGACTCATGACTGACAAAAACAGAAAAAGAAAAAAAAAAAGAGTCTCACAGACTTTCCTGCCCAAGCTGGCCTTGAACTGGTCTCAGTCTCCTGCTGAGTAGCTTGGATTACAGGTGATGGTCACTAGTGACCGGTGGGGAGAAAAAAATTTTTTTGGTTAAGTGCTTGCCAGGCAGGCACTTAACCACTTGAGCCATGCTCTCAGCCTGTTTTGTTCTGGTTCTTTGTTTTAATAGGATCTTGAGTGTTTTTGCCTGTGTCCTGGACTGTAACCCTTTTAATTCCTGCTCACTTGGCTGGGTGGCTGGCAAGCCACACCACATTCAGCCAGAGAAGGTGTTTACTGTCCTCAGCACAAAGAAATGGGAACTGTCTAAGCCACCACTGGTGACCAGATCATCACACACTGTGTGCACAGTGAACCCCTGAAATACACACAACTACATGCCAAGGACAAATTCATGAAATACTGAAAGACAGAAAGGTGTCAGGCACCAGTGACTCATGCCTGTCATCCTAGCTCCTCAGGAGGCTGAGGATCCAAGTTCAAAGCCAGGGCAGGAAAGTCCTTGAGACCCTTCTCTTCAATGAACAGCAAAAAGCTGGAAGTGGCCCAAGTGGCAGAGCATTAGTATTTAGCTAAAAAGCTGAAGGACAGTGCCCAGGCCCTGAGTTCAAGCCCCAGGACCAGCACACAAAGTGGGGGTAAAGGAGATGGACAGGAGAAAGCTCAGCGGGGGCCCTGCCCAGGCCAGCCCACACCCCTGTGGAACACACACCTCGTACACGGCCAGGTCTGTGCAGGCGTAGGGAATGATGCCCAGCATGTTGGGCAGGTAGCCACGGTACAGAGCCCGAGTGCCATCACGCTCCAAGATCTGCCTGGCGCAGTCCAACAACCCCTTGTACTGGCCTGTCCTGCGTAGGGTCAGCCGCGTCTTCAGCACCTGGGGAGGTAAGGCCGATCAGCTGCTCCCACCCTCTCTGTGACCTTTGTCCGTGACAGACCGTGTCCCCATCGCATGCTGGGTTTGGGACCCAGATCTGTCACCTGCTCCCTAGATTTCGTGTCCAGGCACCCAGGTCACATCATTGCACCATCGTGCTAGCAGTGACTTACAGGTAATGAGCAGAAATTACTAGGTGGGCCTTCCCTAATCAAATGAGGATACTCATTCCCTATCTGTCACCAGATTTTTTTTTTGGAGGGGGGTCAGTTGTGGGGCTTGAACTCTGGGCCTGGGTGCTGTCCCTGAGGTCTTCAACTCAAGGTGAGCACTCTACCACTTGAGCCACAGTACTACTTCTGGCTTTCTGGTGGTTCATTGGAGGTAAGAGTCTCACAGATTTTCCTACCTAGGCTTGCTTTGAACTGCGATCCTCAGATCTCAGCCTCCTGTGTAGCTAGGATGACAGATATGAGTCACTGGCGCTTGGCCGAATTTTTATAAAATCTCTTATCAGGGTTGGAGGCATGGCTTAGTTGGTTGAGTGTTAGCCAATGAGGGAAAGTGTCAGGTATCAAGTTCAAGAACTAGTCTCAGACAGAAAAAAAAAAAGGAAAGAAATAATCAAAAGAACCCTGTATCCAAATACCATAAACTACAACCGCATAAAAGCTGGACCACCTGCATAGCAGAGAAAACTCAGGTGATCCTGAGCATGGCTGACTATGGTGGGAATCCCTCATAGCTAATCCTGGAAAACTGAGAATGAAGAGGACAGAGGGTCAGGCCAGGTCGACAGTCAAAAGATCAGCGGGAACTGGGCATGGCAATGCACACCTGTAGTCCCAGCACTCAGGAGGCTGAAGACAGAATGGCAGCCAGATCCAGGCCAGCCTGGGCTGCATAGAAACCTGGTCAGGTGTGCCAAGGGCCGGAGAGGAGAAGGAAGGATGTGTAGAAAATGACTCTTTGGGCTGTGAAGTGATTCCTGCGGCAGTGTCATGTAAGTCTTTTACAACACAAATCATGTTAGATCCTTCCAACCATCAGTCCCAGCCCCACTTGGGTAAGCTGAGGGCTTCATCAGTAAGAATGCATCCAAGTGGGCGCTGGGGGCTCATGCCTATAATCATAGCCCTATAATCCTAGCTACTCAGGAGGCTGAGATCTGAGGATTGTGATTCAAAGCCAGGTCATGTAGAAAAGATCATAAAATTCTTTTTTTTTGTCAGTTGTGGGGCTGAACTCTGGGCCTGGGCGCTGTCCCTCAGCTCTTCAGCTCAAGGCTAGCGCTCTACCACTTGAGTCACAGTGCCACTTCCAGCTTTTTCTACTTATGTGGTACTGATGAATCGAACCCAGGGCCTCATGCATGCAAGGCAAGCACTCTACCACTGAGCCGTCTTCCCAGCCCAACATTCTTTTTTTTATTTTTTATTTTTTTTATTTTTTTTAATTTTTTTTTTATCCGGTCGTGGGGCCTGAACTCTGGGCCTGGGCGCTGTCCCTCAGCTCTTCAGCTCAAGGCTAGCGCTCTACCACTTGAGCCACAGCACCACTTCCGGCTTTTTTCTTTTTGCTTATGTGGTGCTGAGGAATCGAACCCAGGGCCTCAGGCATGCAAGGCAAGCGCTCTACCACTGAGCCACCTTCCCAGCCCCAGCCCAACATTCTTATTTTCAATGAACCAGCTAAAAAGCCAGAAGTAGAACTGAGGATTAAGTGACAAAGTGCCAGCCTTGAGCACAAAAGCTCAGGGACAGCACCAAGAAAGAAAGGAAGAAAGAAAGAAAGAGAGAGAAAGAAAGAAAGAAAGCAAAGCAAAGAAAGCAAGCCACAAGAGAAAGTCTATACATAAAAGGCAAGCACAAATCACAGAGGTGGCATCTTGGATGGTTTGGGAGATGAGACCATTCCCGAAGTGGTGTTGAAATGGGCATCTGGAGTAAAGGATGGATGCCCATCTCCTAGCGGTAGAGGAGGAAGGGGAGGGGGAGCCGCAGGGCCAGGCCCTGGCTGGCAGGGTGTGTGGGCCCAGCATCCTCTCACCTCCATGGGGTTGATGAGGGTCTGAGAGATAGCCACAGCCAGCGAGCCCGCGAGGAGACGCTCCTGGAATGGCGGAGAGCCGTGCACGCCACAGAAAAAGTTCTTACACTGGTGGGGAGAGAGGGAGGGTAGGGTTCCAGTTGCCTTTCCACCCCCAAAGCCATCCAGTGGGAGGGGCTGGGGGTCTCGGGGCGCCAGGAAGGCTGGGATGAGACTGTGGGGTTTGTATTTTGGGGTGGGCGGTGGTGGGGGTTTGGGGGAAGCTGGCCGAGGCCCCCTACCTGTTCAAAGACAGAGAACTTGATGGCATATTCGGGGGCGATCTTGAGCACGTTGATGCCGTTACCTCGCCACAGCGAGCGCACGCCCCCCTCCTGCACCATGCTCCGGAGACCCCCCAGCAAGTTCATGAAGTTAGCCTGGGAGGAGTAGACCTGGCGGGGTGGGGGGTGGGGGCGGGAACTGGCTCGCACAGGTGCAACGCATGCGCACACATGATCTGCAACACTGCCCACATACTTCTCTACCTCCTCCTAAGGCCAGCTCCAAACCCTCCAACCCAACTCCCATCTTTGCCTGTCCTATTCAGACTTCACTCCTCTCCACCCCAGTTCCTGGCCAAGGAGCCTCCCTGGGCCCCATGTGGCTGCCTACCCATATAGAGCCCCCCCCCCCCCCCCCCCCCCCCCCCCCCCCCCCCCCGCCACCTACTGTCAGGCCTTCATACTGGGATTTGAACTCAAGGCCTTGCACTTGGAGCCAGGAATCCCTTTTTGCTTTTTAGCTTGTTTTTCAGATAGGCTCTCCCCACTTTTTACCTAGGGACAACCTTGAGCCTCAGTTTTCCTGTCTCCTGAGTAGCTGGGATTACACGTGTGCGCCACCATACCCTTGTGAGTGCTGTTGTCATTCCCAACTCCCAGTCTCCCCACCCCTCCACAAGAAAACCCCACTGCCAGCTGCACTCCCATCCCGCCCCCAATGCCACTTTCACCTGTGATGTCCCCATGGGCTTGGGCCGCCTCCCTGCGCACCTGCATGTACACCTTGGCTCGATCAAGAGGGGCCGTGCCTGTGCGTGACACTGCCCCTGCCATGGCTCCCGACAGCAGGAACTTCCACAAGGCTCCCTCGTTGTCCACCTCCAGGACATCCACGGGGACCATCAGCTGCTCCCCCGTGTCCAGCACCTGAGGCCAGAGCCAGCTTAGACCAGCCTCGTCATGCGTCTCTGTGCCCACGATTCTAGATCATCCTGGTTTTCTCCCCCTACAGTCCAGGCCCTGGGATATCCATGTTGTCCCCACTCACCTGCTGGGACAGGGGATGTTCAAGATGGCTTTCAGACACATGCCCGAACACGTACCCGTACACGTGGGTGCAGCCTGGGTTCCAGTTGGGGGGCGGGGGTGGGGGCGGGGGTGGGGAGGCAGGTCTCGCTCTGGTCACTAAACCCTTGACCCTCTTGAACAACCTCTGGACCCTAGAGCAAGATTCCTTCGTTTGCTCCTGATCATCTCCCATGGTGGCTGGAGGTCAGGACGTACAGACCCACGTCCCTAGGGAATGTGACCCTGCCACCATAGGTTGTAGTTCCTGGGGTGCTTTGTAAATTTGAAGTCCAGGAGGCGATGAGGTCACAGAGGCCCCTGTGACCTCGCGGGTATGGTGGCCCATGTTCTCAAACCCAGAGCAGTCACTGTGCATAACTGCCAACTCAATGGGTCCCACCAAAAGTCTCATGCTGAAACTCCCCACCCAGGGGGCCAGAAGTTGGAGAACGAAAGCTCACATCTGTAATCCCAGCCACTCAAAGAGGCTCAGATCCTCAGGATTGTAGTTCAAAACCAGCCCAGGCAGGAAAGTCAAGAGACTCATCTCCAATTAAGCAGCACAAAGCCAGAAAGTAGAGGTGTGGCTTGAGTGGTAGAGCGCTAATCTTGAGTAAAGAAAGCTCAGGGACAGTGCTGAGGGCCTGAGTTCAAGCCCCAGTAGAGAAAGAATTTGGACGTGGACTCTTGGTAGGTGATTAGTGTCAGAGGATGTCATGAAGATAAAAGACCCCATGATAGGCTTAGTGATATATTTTTTTTTAAAGAGCCAAGTGCTGGTGGCTCCCTCCTGTAATTCTAAGCTACTCAGGATGTTGAAAGCTGAAGGTCAAGGTTCAAGGGAAGTAGGTAGGGGAGTCTGTGAAACTAGCCAAGAAGCCAAAAGTGGAGCTGTGGCACAAGTAATAGAGCACCAGCCTTGGGCAAAAAAGCTTAAGGAGAGCACCCAGGCACTGGGTTCAAGCCCCAGGACTAGCACATACACAACCAGAAGAGATAGCTGGGTGAGGTGGCTTATACCTAGAATCCTAGCTTCTCTCCCCCTCTTTTTTTTTTGGTCCAGTCGTGGGGCCTGAATTCTGGGCCTGGGCGCTGTCCCTCAGCTCTTCAGCTCAAGGCTAGCGCTCTACCACTTGAGCCACAGCGCCACTTCCGGCTTTTTTCTTTTTGCTTATGTGGTGCTGAGGAATCGAACTCAGGGCCTCATTCATGCAAGGCAAGTACTCTACCACTGAGCCACCTTCCCAGCTCCTCTCCCCATCTTATCTCTCCAGTCATTTCTATTTTTTTCTGTCAGTCTTGGGGCTTGAACCCAGGGCCTGGCTACTGTCCCTGAGCTGCTTTTGCTAAAGGCTAGTACTTTACCACTTGAGCCACAGCACTACTTCTGTGTTTTTCTGTGTCTATGGTACTGAGGAATCAAACCCAAGGCTTTAATGCATGCTAGGCAAGCAAGCTACCACTAAGCCACCTTTCCCAGCCCCTATTTTTCTTTTCTTTCTTCTTTTTTTTTTTTTTGTCGGTTGTGAGGCTTGAACTCTGGGCTTGAACGCTGTCCCTCGGCTCTTCAGCTCAAGGCAAGCGCTCTACCACTTGAGCTACAGGGCCACTTCCGGTTTTCTGGTGGCTCATTGGAGATAAGAGTTTCATGGACTTTCCTGCCTGGGCTGGCTTTGAATCGCGATCCACCTATCTCAGCCTCCTCAGTAGCTAGGTTTATTGGCGTGAGCCACCAGCACCCCGCTTCATTTCTAGTTCTCTACAATGAATTTAATGCTTGCTTAGGACTTGACATGTACCTCAAAAAGAAGTGTTCAGGTCTTAACTCCTGGAACCTGTGAACATGACTTTAGTTTGAGGTTTTTTTTTTTTTTTTTGCCAATCCTGGGGCTTGAACTAAGGGCCTGGGGCACTGTCTCTGAACTTCTTTTGCTCAAGGCTAGCACTCTACCACTTGAGCCACAGCACCACTTCAGGTTTTCTGGTGGTTTGTTGGAATTAAGAGTCTCAGGGACTTTCCTGCAGGAGCTGGCTTTGAACTGCAATCCTTCCTACCCTCCACCTCCAGAATTTTCCACCTCCCACAATGAAGCTCTTTCCCCCTTCAACACGTCACTCCCTTCCTGGCCTGGGGAACCCCTCATCCTACTTCCCTTTTCTGCAGACCCAACACCTCTAGAAAGCTCCTGTGAACAAGTCCTGTGCCTGCCATCTTACTGAATGCCCCTTGTCCTCAACTCCATGTTGGATCAAGTGTCAGAAACTCCTTTTTCATGGCTGAGTAATGTTCCAGTGTGTGGATAGATTGATCATAGCTTATCTGTTCACCCCCCCCCCCCAGTGTCTGTGTTGGTTGTTTCTACCATCTAGCTATTATGAATAAAACAATAAAAATGTATCTTTGCACTGGGCACTGGTGGCTCACGCCTGTAATCCTAGCTACTCAGGAGGCTGAGATCTGAGGTTCAAAGCCAGCCCAGGCAGGAAAGTCCATGAGACTTTTTTTGGTTGTGGGGCTTGAACTCTGGGCCTAGGTTCTGTCCCTCAGTTCTTCATGTCAAGGTAGCACTCTACCACTTGAGCCACAGTGCCACTTTTGGTTGTCTGGTGGTTTATTGAAGAGTCTCACAGACTTTTCTGCCTGGGTTGGCTTTGAACCCCAATCCGCAGATCTCAGCCTCCTGAGTAGCAAGGATTACAGGCATGAGCCACTGGTGCCAGGCCCACAAGACTCTTTTTTTTTTTTTTTTTTGGGTCCGGTCATGGGGCCTGAACTCTGGGCCTGGGCGCTGTCCCTCAGCTCTTCAGCTCAAGGCTAACGCTCTTCCACTTGAGCCACAGCGCCACTTCCGGCTTTTTTCTTTATGTGTGCTGAGGAATCGAACCCAGGGCCTCAGGCATGCAAGGCAAGCGCTCTACCACTGAGCCACCTTCCCAGCCCCCCCACAAGACTCATCTCCAATAAATCACCAGAAAACTGGAAGTGGCACTGTGGCTCAAGTGGTAGAGTGCTCCCCTTGAGCTGAAGCGCTGAGGCACAGAGCCCAGGCCCAGTGTTCATGCCCCACTACCAACAACAACAAACTTCTAGGTTGGAATCCCCCCCCCCCCCCCGGTTGCAAAGCTTTAACTCAGGGTCTAGTGCTATCCCTGAGCTGCTTTTGCTCAAGGCCTAGTGCTCTATCACTTGGAGCCATAGTGCCACTCCTGGTTTTTGTGTGGTTAATTGGAACAAGAGTCTTATGGGGACTCTTTCTGCCCTGGCTGGCTTCATACTGCAATCCTCAGATCTCAGCCTCCTGAGTAGCTAGGATGACAGGTGTGAGCCACCAGTGCCCAGACAGCTTCTATGTTTTTTTTCTTTTTTGGTTGGTTGTGGGACTTGAACTCTGGGCCTGGCACGTTGTCCAAAAGCTCTTCAGCTCAAGGTGAGCACTTGAGCCACAGTGCCATTTCTGGTTTGCTGGTTTGTTGGCGATAAGTCTCACGGGGGAGGGGGAGGGGAAGGAGGGGGGGAGATGGGAAGGGATAGGAAGGGGAAACAAAGGAGGAGGCAACAATGCTTGATAAGAATGTACTCATTGCCTTGTCCATGTAGTTGTAACCCCTCTGTATTTTCACAATAATAAAAAAAAGTCTCATGGACTTTCCTGCCTGGGCTGGCTTTGAACCATGACCCTCAGATCTTAGCCTCCTAAGTAGCTATGATTATAGGCATGGGCCACTGGCACCTGGCTTAGCTTTTTTTTTTTAAAGTCACCCAGTTTGTAGTAATATATCATTCTAGCCCTAAAACAAAACAAAACAAAACAGTAAGCATGTGGAATTAGAGAACAATAAGAATATAAGGCTGGTATAATGACTCAAAACCCCAGTTACAGGGGAAGCACACAGCTAGGCATCAAGGCCACACATGCCACCCCCTGCAATGTAGGCCCAAGCATGAAGCAAGGAAACTGGACTGGAAGCGAGGAGACTCAAGTGGCAGATGGCAGGACACAAGATGTAGGGTGAGGATCCTGTAGTGGGCGTGGTCTGATCTGTAGGGGCGTGGCTCAAGTGGCAGAGCATCTTTCTAGCAAATGCATGACTGAGTTCAAACCCCAGTACCACCAAAAACAAAACCTTCATTTCTCAGAAAAAAAAAAAAAAAAACCTAACAGGGCCATATATAAGGCCTATTTCCTGGCCCTGCTCTGCCTTGTAGGTGGATGTGGAAAGGGGGTGGCATTGGGACACACAAGGGAGGAGCCTCGTATCTTTTGCAGCTGTGTGAGGCTGGCCCACCTGCATTACTTCTGGGGACCTGGATGCCACGCCATTAGCACACCACTTTCTTTTCAGAAAGAAACACACACACACAATGAAAGAGCTTAGAAAATTTATTCCTTTTGTTCTTTTCTTTTGAAATAATACAGGCAGGAGGGGGGACATGGTAAAAGTGAAGGGTAGTGGGAGCCAGGGGGTCCTCCAACCCTCCCGTACATCAGTCCTTCTTTCACTGTCCCTTAATGGGGAGTAGAGAGGGGTCCCCATGCTTTCCTAGGCTCAGCATCCAACTGTAAAGTGAGAAGGAATGGGAAGGAGGGGATAGGGGAGTTGGGGGTCGGGGTTGGTAGGAAAGGGGGCTTTACTCCTCTCTCTGGTAGAAAAATAGACCCCGGTTCTAGATTGATTTGTTTTTGCATAATTGGGAAGGGCATATTGTGTGGATTCATTCCTGGCTTATGAATCTTTCAAGCCTGACCATGGTGGGTTTGGGGGAGGTCCCCTTTATGTGTCCCTGGTCTCAGGAACAGATGACTGAATCTCCGGAGGGACCTGGTTTAGAGAGCTGTCAAGGTTGGGGTGGGACAGCTTCCTGGGGGGAGAGCAGGAGGTGTGGCCTGGGTGAGAGGTGGGGCAGGCAGCAGAAATCCCTCCCCCTGCCACTGAAGGATGACCCATGAACCAGACATGGGTGGACCTCCTGGGTTGTCTAACGTGGGACCACCATCCCCCAGGGCTGGTGCCTGGAATCTGGGGGTTGGGAGAACTGCTGCTGGGGTCTAGACTAGGGATCTGAGAATTCGTGGTGCAGGAGAGAAGGGGATTAAGGGCCTGGGATCCAGTGCTTGGGAGAACTAGGCTCTACCTTGTTTGCCCAGAAGTTTCAGTGGCCAGTGACTGGGGTGAAGGGATCTGGGATCCAGCAGCTGCAGTTACTGGGACCCACTTTACTGTACTGGTTGGCTTCTGTACTTGAGGAGCCAGAAGCCAGCAGGCTGGGTTTGGGAATCTGAGATCCAGTGTTGAGGAGCATAGGCTTGTACAGAGGGAATCCAGCAGGTGAAGTGGAAGGATCTGGGATCCAGTGTCCAGGTAAAGGAATACAGGAATCCAGTGGCAGGGGTGAGGGGATCTGGGATCCAGTGATGAGGTCCCAGGATCTAGGCATGACATCATCAGGATCCAGCAGTTGAGGTTTCTTGACATCCAAAACCTAGTGGCTGAGCTTGGAGATGCAGGGCACAAGGCATGGCAAGCCTGGGGAATCTGCCATCCAGTACTGAACAAAGGGCCCTAGATCTGGTGGCTCTGTGTGTGTGAGTGTGTCTGGGTGATGAGATGTGGGGGGGTACATGCTCCTGTGGACGGGGTATTGGAATCCAGCCACTTAATTGTTGTGGACCCAGTGATTAAGACATATGGGTTCAAGACCCAGTGGGTGGGCTACGGAAACAGGGACCCACCTTCAGGAATGCAGGACCTAGGGGTTTGAGGGACAAGGAATTAAGGTCTGGGGTGTGGACACGTTGGATCCTGGTGGTTCAGCAGAGGTGCGGGATCCAGCAGTTGGGTGGGGAATTTGAGATCTGGACTTGGGGTATTGGAATCCAGTGGCTGAAGTGGGGGGGAGGCTGGGATCCATTGGTCGGGCCATTCATCTCCAGTGGGTGAGGATGTCAGTGCAGGGGGTGCTATGGTTAAGGGTGTGGGATCTTGGGTAAGGTAGGCTCCGGGTCCCTCACCTGGATGCGACCCCCAGGGCCTGTTTCATGTTTTCGTAGACCACATAGGAGATGCTCACGGCTGGAATGACCTTCATGAAATTGGGGGCAATGCCCCGATAGAGCCCCAACACGCCCTCCTGGGACAGGATGTGACGAAGCAGGCCCATCATGGAGAGCTGCGGGGCCCCCTCCATGGAGGCTGGGAGAGGGGTGGGGAGGGGGCCCAGGTAAGGCTGAAGCTCCCTTTTTTAGTTCTCCCTTCCCATCCCCCCAGAGCTGGGTCAGGTGGGCAGCAGGAGGGATGAAGGTTAGACTAACAGTAGGACTTAGTACACAGACTCTGGACTTTTCTGGGCTTTGGAATCGGCTGCCAATCTCAAGTCCTCAAATTTGGAGGATGAATACAAACAGAGCAAGGTGTGTGCATGTATATGTGGTGGGCAAATGGTAGAAACATCCCCTTCCTGGAAGTCAATTCCTTCCTCTTCACAGCTAATTCCTGGCCATCTTTCCAACCTATTCCAAAGCTGGTCTTCAGTAGGTCCTCTGCAGCACTCTGGCTAAGGGAAGGTTCCTCCTTGTCTGTATTCAACCCTGAACCAATACTTAATTGTGCAATCCTTTATTCACCCTCTTTCTTTCTCTCAGAGGGCTGTGGA
The DNA here is from genome assembly GCF_024711535.1 of Dipodomys merriami. Lineage (NCBI taxonomy): Eukaryota > Metazoa > Chordata > Mammalia > Rodentia > Heteromyidae > Dipodomys > Dipodomys merriami. The sequence continues at coordinate 3,768,232 of NW_027206291.1, forward strand.
CATCATGGCCATCTTAGTCGGATAGCTCTTGGGGGAGGAGGGAAGGTGTTGGGAAGAATCATGAAATACAAATGCTAAAATTCCCAAAGAAGCCAGGTACTGGTGGCTCACACCTGTAATCCTAGCTAATCAGGAGGCTGAGATCTGAAAATAATGGTTCTAAGCCAGCCAGGACTCACAGGAAAGTCTGTGAGACTGTGGCTCATTAGCCTTGAGCATAAAAGTTCAGGGACAGCGTCTAAGTCCTGAGTTGGAGCTCCATGACCAAAAACAAACAAAAGATTCCTAAGGAAATTCGAACCCATGAAACAGAAAAACAAGCAAGCAAACAAAAACAAAACAAGCTGGGTGCCAACAGCTCCTGCCTGTAATCCTAGTTACTCAGGAGGCTGAGATCTGAGGATGGCAGTTCAAAGCCAGCCAGGACAGGGAAGTCTGTGAGACTTTTATCTGCAAAGAACCACAAAATAATCTGGAAGTGGTGCTGTGGCTCAAGTGGTAGAGTGCTAGCCTTGAGCAAAAGCAGCTCAGGGACAGTGTTCAAGGCCCTGAGTTCAAGCCCCAGGACTGGGTAAAACAAAACAACAACAAAAACCAGTAACCAGCCTGGTCTTGAACTTCCTTATCCCCGTTCCCAGATTGTCCTTCCTGCTATATAACCCGCCAATGGCGGCCTCTGCTGATCCGCTAAGCAGCTCCTCACACCTTGGGGGGAAAGGTACACTGAGGCCCGGCGATGGGCATCCGGGTCACCCCAGCCCCCGCCTCTCTACCCCACGGGGGCCGGGGAGGGCGGCGGCCCCGAGCGCCTCACCTTGGGCCTGCATGCGGGTCCGGACCAGCGCCAGGGGGTAACTGGCGATCTGGCCGCAGGTGCTGGAGACGGTGCCGCAGGCCAGGAGCACGAGGATCCCGGGGTTCGCGGATTCCCGGCTGTACTGCTGGAGCCACCGATTCTTCAGGGTCTGCGGTGGAGAAGGGGGTTAGGGGTGCGGGCGGGGCGGCGGGTAGCCGGCCGCGGGCCCTGAGGACCCCGAGGCACCGCGCCGCCGCCGCGCGCCGCCCGGGCAGACACCGCGGACGCGGTCTGCGTATGCCCACAACCCGGAGGCTCCGCGCAGCCTCGCTCTGCCCGGGGAAGACCTCACAGACGCTGTCTGCGCATGCCCATAACTCGGAGGCACCCGGCAGCGCGAGGGCAGACACCGCGGACGCTGCCTGCGCATGCTCAGAACCGCTGCGCAGGTAACCCGTTTCCACTCCCCGCCCCCCCCCCCCCCCCACTCCCCGCAGCTCTGATTTCCACAGGTGGGATTAAGGAGCTCAAGGGGGAAGATTATCTTGGATTATCCCGGGTCAGTCCAATGTCAGCACAAGGAATTGGTTAAGACTAAGAAAGGGTCTGGGGTTGAAGCTCAGTGGAATAGGACATATGCCTGGCATGTGCTAAGGGCCTGGGTTCCATCCCCACACTTTTAAGAGGAAGAGAAGAGAAGTGGGGGGAAGGGAGGAGAGAGGAAAGAGGAGAAAGCAGGGGAGGGGAGGAGAGGAAGGAGGGAGAGAAAGGAAGAAGGGATGGAGAGAGGCAGGAAGAAAGGATACTTTGCTCCAGCCTCTGAAGAGAAAGGAAGGGGCCACGAGGCAAAGGAAGCGTTCAAGGCCTCTGAAGCTGGAAAAGGTACTGAAACTTTGCCTCTAATCTGAAGATTCTTGCGAAGCCATCAAGAAGAAATACCTCAGCTACATGCTGGGGGCTCACACCTGTCATCCTAGTTCTGAGGACCGTGGTTCAAAGTCAGCCTGGGCAGGAAAATCTATGAGGCTCTTATTTCCAATTAACCACCAAAGTGGCCGAAGTGGAGCTGTGGCTCAAGTGGTAGAGTGCTAGCCTTGAGCAGAAAAGCTCGGGGACAGCGCCCAGCCCCTGAGTTCAAGCTCCAAGATGGGGAAGAAAGGAAAGAGAGAGAGAGAGAGAGAGAGAGAGAGAGAGAGAGAGAGAGAGAGAGAGAGAGAGAGAGAGAGAGAGAGAAAAGGAAGGAAGGAAAGAAAAGAAAAATCCCATCTCTTTTTTTTTTTTTTTTGTCGGTCGTGGGGCTTGAACTCTGGGCCTGGGAGCTGTCCCTCAGCTCTTCAGCTCAAGGCGAGCGCTCTACCACTTGAGCTACAGCGCCACTTCCGGTTTTCTGGTGGTTTATTGGAGATAGGAGTCTCACGGTCTCTCCTGCCCGGGCTGGCTCTGAACCGCGATCCTCAGATCTCAGCCTCCTGAGTAGCTAGGATTACAGGCGTGAGCCACCAGCGCCCGGCAAAAATCCCATCTCTTAACATCTGCATTAAATACAGGCTAGCATGTTCCCCTGGGATGGATGTGAAGGATCCCTTCAAGCATGACTTCCATTTTGGACTGTAATCTTCCTAATTGTAAGGAAATAATACTTATGGTGCCTGAAGTCAGTGTGTGATGGCTTAGTTGCAGGCCACAGGAAACACACCTCGGGTGGCAGGTGCCTGTGGCAGCCACGGTGGAGGCCCCGATCCCTTACTGCCTCTCTTACAACCTCCTAGTGTCTAACTTCCAGTCCCAAGCTCCATCAACCCCAGGTCCTTCCCTGTATCAGGGCTAGTCAGGAACTGGAAGAAAGTACTGGAAAATCACTACTGCCCAGAAACTGACTCGAGTGTCAGCACCCTAGCCCTTTCACTCCTTTGACAGTGTGGGTTCAAGGGGGAGTTGGAGCTCTGCCTGCCAACAGGGTGATTTGCTTGCTAACACACTTCTAAGTGTTTTGAATTGTGCAGCCTCAGAAGACATGTTGACATTACCACATCACCCAATATCTTCTGGAGAGGAATTTTTACAAGTAAGTTCTTCGCAGAGGTAATCAGCAGAGATAAGTAGTGTGGGCTATTATTCTAGTATGACAGGTGACCTCATAATGAGAAGCTGGGTATGGTAGCACACACCTGTAATCCCAGCCAATAAGATACTTTCTCCAACAACGGAAGAAGGACAGACACACAGAGACACATATGAAGGAGAAAACCAGATGACACTAGAGACGGGAATGCTGCTGGGCAAGGTAGTGGACACCTGTAGTCCCGGTGACTTAGAAGGCTGAGATAGATCGCTGGAGCCCAGTGGTTCTTAGTCAGCTTGGGACAATATAGCGAGACCTCAGGTTGAATACAAAAAAGGAGCAGCAACAACAGGTCCAAGACCCGACGAAGCTAGGAAGAGATACAGGAGGGTTCTGGCTGGTTCCAGGGGTGTGTGGCTCTCCTAACAGCTTGAAGTGGACTTTTGACTTCCTGGACTGTGCACTATTTCTGTTGTTTTAACCAGCTGCTTGCTTATTTGTACTGGATTTCCGAGCATTGACAGCCCGCAGCAACTGCAGGCCTTCACAGCCGTGTCTACCAGGTTCGGCTGGAAAATTCCAAATAACTGTGACTCAGAGGACCCTACCTACCTAAAGCTAGAATCAAGGTGACAATCATTCTGAGCCATATAAGAACAGAAATTTGTACCTAAAGATTGTTACCTCTTTTTCTTATTTTTTTTTTTCCTGGCAGCACTGGAATTTGAACTCAGGATCTTACTCTTGCTACACAGGTGGCTCTGCCATCCACCACGCCCCTTCCCTTAAACCACGCCCCACTACCCTTTAGTCAGACTTCCAGCCCTTTTTGGCTGTTGAGTTTCACACTTCCCTGTTAAAGCCAGTCTCAGACTGTAATCCTGTCTAGGCTTCCCAAGTATATATGGGGCTATAGAAACAAACCACCCTACCTGGCTAGTTTTGTTGAGATCGGAATCTCTCTCTCTCTCTCTCTTTTTTTGCCTAAAACCACAATCCTAACCATCTCTGCCTCCTAAGTGGTTGGGATCACTGGTGTGTGCCATTGTACCTCTATACCTGCTTTTTTCTCTCCCCCCCCCCTTTTTTTGGTCAGTCATGGGCTTGAACTCAGGGCCTGGGCACTGTCCCTGAGCTCTTTTGCTCAAGACTAGAACTCTACCACTTTGAGCCACAGCTCCACTTCCAGTTTTCTGGTGGTTCATTGGCAATAAGAGTCTCACAGACTTTCCTCAGATCTCAGCCTTCTGAGTAGGATTATAGGATGAGCCACTGGCACCTGGCCTTCTTTTCATCGATCTCTTTCTATATATACATACAGTATCACTAAAGGTAGAACCTAGGGCCTTTCACATATGCTAGGTAATTGCTCTGGGGATGAGCCCCCTACCAAGGATGAGATCTGAAGATCACAGTTTGAAGCCAGCTGGGGCAGGAAGCTATTCAAAAAGAACCAGAAGTGGTGCTGTAGTTCAAGTGATAGAACACTAGCCTGAGCAAGAGAAGCTCAGGGACAGCACCCAGGCCCTGAGTTCCAGCCCCAGGACCAGCACAAAAAAGAACAAGGAAAAAAAATATAACTATTCCGGGCTAGGAAGGTGGCTTAGTGATAGAGTGCTTGCTTAGCATGCATGAGGCCCTGGATTCAATTCCTCAGTACCACATACACAGAAAAAGCCGGAAGTGGCGCTGTGGCTCAACTGGTAGAGTGCTAACCTTGAGAAAAGAAGCTCAGGGACAGTGCGCAGGCCCTGAGTTCAAGCCCCAGGACTGACCAAAAAAAAAAAAAAGAAAAGGAAAACTATTCTGTTGAAAAGAGACATTGGATGGGGGATGGATTGACTGGCAATGTCGCTCAGAGGTGGAGGCTTGAGTAGTTTGTGCAAGGTCCTGGGGTTGATGCCCAGCACTGAAAATAAGAAAAATAAAAGTCAAACCCTTTTACTGCAGAGCCTGTAAGGGACTAACAAATCTGACACCGCAGGACACGTGCACAGCTTCTCAAGCTTCTTAGATTACTAACTCCGGAATGTGTTAAATGGGGTTCTCTCTGCTCACACCCTCAAAGGTGTCTTCCTGTATTGAGAAATAGTCACATCCTTTCCATGAGGTCCTGGATAGCCCTTCACTTTTATCGTTTGCTCTAATGGGTCTCCTTGCTCCAGGCTTCCCCTCCTCCGCCAGGCCAAATACCGCCTTACCCCTGGGCCTTTGCACACACTGTGTACCTAACAGGTAACAGTAACAGGCTCCACCAACTCCCAGGAGTTCCTCCACCCCTTCCACCCACTGTGATCTGTCTTGTGTTTGTGTGTGTGTGTGTGTGCTTGTGTGTGCTGTCAGTAGTGAGGCTTGAACTCAGGACCTGGGCTCTGTCCCTTAGCTTTATCTGTTCAAGGCTGGTACTCTCCCACTTGAGCCCCCAGATCCATCTCTGGCTTTTTGGTGGTTAATTGGAGATCAGAGTCCCATAGTCTTTTCCACTCAGGTTGGCTTTGAACCATGATCCTCAGATCTCAGCTTCCTGAGCATCAGGGATTGCAGGCATCAGTCACTGGCACCCTGCTCAAGGGACCTGTTTCATGTGTGTCTTGGAACCTGTCAGGCTCAGCTGGAATTATCCTCTGCTGGTTGATGGCTGAGCTATGTGGGTTGGGTCTCAGCCTCTACGTGCAGCCATAGATGATAGTTCCAGAGTGGAAGCACAGAGCGTGCTTGCATGGCTGACTGAGCGAGCGGTGGTCATGGCTAGATGCTGGCTAGGGAGGGAGCATGGATGGGCAGGAGAGAGAATCTGAGAGGAGGGGCAGCTATTGATTCTGTAGTATGCAGCGCAGAACAGAAATAAAGAGGGAAAAAAGCCGGGGGCCGGTGGCTCAGGCCTGTAATCCTAGCTACTCCAGAGGCTGAGATCTGAGGATCACAGTTCAAAGCCAGCCCGGGCAGGAAAGTCTGTGAGACTCTTGTCTCCAATGAACCACCAGGAAACCGGAAGTGGTGCTGTGGCTCAAGTGGTAGAGTGCTCGCCTTGAGCTGAAGAGCTCAGGGACAGCGCCCAGGCCCAGAGTTCAAGCCCCATGACTAACAAAAATAAAAATAAAAAGAAAGAGAAAATAACTAATACATAAAAAGTGTCTAGAGGGAAGGTTGAGGCAGTAGGACACCTGCCAAACAAGCAGGAGGCCCTGAGTTCAAACCCAGGTAGCAGCAGTAGAAAAAAAAGACTGCGGTTCAAAGCCAGCTGGGGCAGGAAAACTTGTGAGACTCTTGTTTTCAATTAGCCAGCAAAAATCCAGAAATTAGCTTTGGCTCAAGTGGTAGAGTACTAGCCTTAGAGCAATAAAGCTCAGGGACAGCACCCCGGGCCCTGAGTTCAAGCTCCAGGACCACCACAAAAAAAGAAAGAAAGAAAGAAAAGAAGGTTCTTGCAATGGTAAGAAGCAGAGTGGGGATTGGAGGTTTTGGGGTTCCCCTGGATTCCAAGGCTCACCCCATGATTATGTTTCTGCAGCTATATGAGGTCAAGTGGGTTGGGAGGGGAAGGAAGGACTCTGGGGCGGGCCCTCAGGGGAGAGCGGGCGGGCAGGCTGCCCACAGACCTCGTACACGGCCAGGTCGATGCCCGCGTAGGGGATGATGCCCAGCATGTTGGGCAGGTAGCCGCGGTAGAAAGCGCGAGGCCCTTCCTGCTCCAGGATCCGCCTGGCACAATCCAGCAGCCCCTTGTATTGTCCGGTCCTGCGTAGGGTCAGCCGTGTCTTCAGTACCTGGGGGGAAGCCGGTTACCCCTGGAAAAGCTGTCCCTAGAGTCATTCCCAGAAACAGCCACTCCTGGGAGCAGACATCTTGGGAAAAACGTTAATTTTTTAAATTTAATCAATTAAATGAATTTATTTTTGCCAGACACCTGTGGATCACACCTGTAGTCCCAGCTAGTCAGGAGGCTGAGATCTGAGGATCATGTTTTGAAGCCAGCCCAGGCAGGAAAGTCTGTGAGAGTCTTATTTCCAATTAACCAGAAAAATGTCAAAAGTAGAGCTTTGGCTCAAGGGGTTGAGTGCTAGCTTTGAGTAAAAATGTTCAAGATCAGCGCCCAGGCCTCTAGTTCAAATCCCAGGGGACATACACATACACGCGCGCGCGTGCGCGCGCGCGCACACACACACACACACACACACACACACACACACACACACACACACACACACACACACACACACACACACACACACACACACACGGAGTTTAGCTGGACACCAGTGGCTCATGCTTATAATCCTAGCTACTCAGGAAGCTGATTGCTAGAGGATCACGATTCAAAGTCAGCCCAGGAAGAAAAATCCATATGAGACCCTATCTTTGATTAACCAGTAAAAATATGAGCTGGAGGGATGGTTTAGGTGGTAAAGCACCAGGTGACAAGCCAAGCTAGCTTGAAGTTCTGAATTCAAACACTGGTACTAGAAAAAATAAAGTGGGTGATATTCCTTTTCCTATGTGCATACCCCCTTATTGACTGGTATGTGGAATGTGATTAGTGGAGCACAAGCAGCAATGTTGAGTCATGAGACAGATGGGAGACCAAAGCCACCAAATCTGGCCTGTCATTCTTACCTCTACGTTTCATTTATCTGAGTGTTCTGTTACTTTCAGTATCCTAATGATCTTCTGTCTGAAACCTAACAATGTAGAAAGGCTAACCCTTTGGGACAAGCATCCATTCCTCTTTTTTTGTTGTTGTTGTTGGCTGTGGCTTGAACTCTGGGCCTGGGCGCTGTCCCTCAGCTCTTCAGCTCAAGGCAAGCACTCTACCACTTGAGCCACAGTGCCACTTCTGGTTTCCTGGTGGTTCATTGGAGATAAGAGTCTTACTGGCTTTCTTGCCCAGGCTGGCTTTGAACTGTGATTCTCAGATCTCAGCCTACTGAGTAGCTAGGATTACAGGCGAGAGCAACCAACGCACAGCCCCCTTTTTTTGTTTGTGGGGCTTGAACTCTGGGCACTGTCCCTCAGCTCTTCAGCTCAAGGCTAGTGCTCTACCACTTGAGCCACAGGGTCACTTCCAGCTTTTTCTGCTTATGTGGTGCTGAGGAATCAAACCCAGGGCCTCATGCATGCAAGGCAAGCACTCTACCACTGAGCCACCTTCCCAGCCCCTTCTTCTTCTTCTTCCTTTTTTTGGTCGGCCTTGGGGCCTGAACTCTGGGCCTAGGTGCTGTCCCAGCACTCTTCATCTCAAGGCTACCATTGTACCACTGAGCCACAGCATCATTTCTGGTTTTTTGGTGGTTAATCGGTGATAAGAGTCTCACAGACTTTCCTGCCTGGCTGGCTTTGAACTGCGATCCTCAGATCGCTGCCTCCTGAGTAGTTAGGGTAACAGGCGAGAGCCACTGGTGACCAGCTACATCCTTTTCTTCAAAGAAGCTAATGCACCATGGCTGGCTGCCATGCGTGTGGCTGGACGTGAACTTGCCTGGCTTTCTGGCACTGAGGGCTCTGAGCCAGAGCATACACAGGTTTATGGTGCCATGGTGAGAGATCCCAGCGGCTGCCACCCCACCCCACCCACCCCACCCACCCCACCCCAGCAGAACCTCCACCCTCAGGCCCCTCCTTCTCACCTCCATGGGGTAAATAATGGTTTGAGCCGTGGCGCCGGCCAGGGAACCAGCCACAAAACGCTCCTGCACGTGGAGCGCCTCCTGCCGGCCGCGGATGGCCTGCTTGATCTGGGATGGGGGGAGAAGCAGGGGTGAGGGTCCCCAGGGTGGAGCAGTTTACCCTACTTCTGGCTTTCTGTGGCCTTGGTGTAGGGGAGCAGACAGCCACGGGGGGGGCATACATATGGACCCCCACCTCTAAGCTGACCCCAGGTGTCATCCCTAGCCCCCCCCCCCATGCCACATACACCCTCCCTGACCTGCGGCCCCCTCACCTGTTCGTAGGCCATGAACTTGATGGCAGACTCAGGGGCGATCTTGAGCACGTTGATGCCATTCCCCCGCCACAGCGACCAGAAGCCCCCCTCCTGTACCATGCTGCGGAGCCCGCCCAGGATGTTGAACCGGTTGTTCTTTGAGGCGTGGACCTGAGTGGGCAGACAAGGGGGAGGGGCTTGGAATGTCCTCCCGGGGCCTAGAGGACGGGGTAGGGGGGGCATCCCCCCTCCCAGACCCCCATACCTGCATGAAGACTTTGAGGCGATCCAAAGGTGCAGTGCCCGTCCGGGACACGGCACCGGCCACCGCGCCGGCCACCAGCTGCTTCCACCAAGTGCCCGTCAGTTTCTCCTGCTCTGAGAATTCATCCGGCACCGTGAGGCACTCGCCAATGTCTAGGACCTGAGGACAGGGGCCGCTGGTGTCAGGCATGGAGGTCTCAAAGAGTGAGGAGGGGTCCCCTCCAGACACCATCAGATCCCTGGCTATTCTCACTCAGGAACCCGGGACCTAGGGCAAAGCTCCCTCCCCACATCCAGACTGTTCTAGGGCTTGAACTCAGAGCCCAGGTGCTGTGCCTGAGCTCCTGTGCTCAAGGTTGAGCCACAGCACTACTTCCAACTTTTTTTTTTCCTGTCCTGGGCTGGCTTGGAACCATGATCTTCAGATCTCAGCCTCCTGAGTAGCTAGGATTACAGGCATGAGCCACTGTACCTGGCTCACTGACATTTCTATTCAGCCACAGCCCTTGAATCAGGGGGGACAGAGGTCACTGCAGAGCCAGGGGTTGAGGCTGGAAGGCCTAGAATTCCATCTGCTGAGCTCTTTCTTCCTGGCACCTCCAGTGCCCCCAAGAAGTCCCCCATGCAAATAAAAATGGGGCTCAGAGAGCAGAGATGCCCCACATGGTTCTCCAGGCTCTTGAACTCAAAGTTCAGAAAGAGAGGACGGCTTTACTTCCCTACTTGTTGGGAGAGCTGGTCAGCCTCTTTGCAGCCCCAGAGAAGCAGCCCCAGTAATCCCCTCCCAGGAAAGAAAACCCAGCTCCTGGGGCAGTGAGTGAGGGGCTGGGAGGTGGCTCAGCTCACCGTGGAATGTTTCCAGAAATACAGCACGTCTTCCACGTTTTCCAGCGAGTGCAGCAGGAAGTGATCCCGCCATTCCTGCCAGTCGATGGTCATCGTGCCATCGCGGTCCATGCTGGAGGCAGGTTGGGCATGGGTCAGGATCAGTGCCAGCAGGTGGGGCTTGAACTCAGGGCCTGGGCACCATCCTTGAACCTCTGCGCTTGAGCCACAACATTGCTTCCAATTTTTGAAGGGTTCCTTGGTTTCACAGAGCCAGGTGCTGGTAGCTCACGCCTGTAATCCTAGCTACCCAGGAGGCTGAGATCTGAGGATCGTAGTTGAAAGCCAGCCTGAGCAGGGAAGTCCCTGAGACTCTTCAAGAAACCACTCAGAAAATGAAGTGGTGCTGTGGCTCAAGTGGTAGAGCACTAGCCTTGAGCTGAAGAGCTGAGAGACAGTGCCCAGACCCAGAGTTCAGGCCCCACAACCAACCCCCCTCCCCCCAAAAAAAGTCTCACAGAGACTTTTCTGCCCAGGCTGGTATTGAACCATGATCCTCAGCCTCCTGAGTTGCTGGGATTACAGGCATCCGGCTGTGTGGTACCACATTTCTACTACTGCTGGAATCAGGTCTCCTGGCTTGTCTGCTGTCCTGGTATTAATTCTTCATATATCAGGAGCCCTATCTTGACCTTCATTATTTTTAAAAATTTATTGTTATTTTTGAGGTGATAGACAATGGGGTTACATTTACATGAACAGGTAGTGCATACATTTCCTTTCGTACAGTGTCATCTGTTCCCTCATTCTCTCCCAATCCCTCCCTCCCGTCTTCACCCACAAGTTGCATAGTTTGCTTTCATCCATGTCCAGTGCGCTCCACTGCTGCCCTTTCCCCCCTTTTCCCTTGGATTCTGTGCCCTCCCTCCACCCTCCCACAGATGTATACATGAAATCAAATAAAAAGTAAAGAATACAGAGCATGACTTTCATTACACAGGGGGAAACTGAGGCTCAGAGAGCTCAAGCCACTGGCCTCCGAAGCCCTCCCTCATCTCTCCCCTCCCTGGAACTGGATCTGGAGCCCTGAAGATCGAGGTGGCTGAGGGCTGAGGCAGGGCTGAGTTATCTGTAATTTCAAGCCTCTCTCCACTCACCTGTGCAGAATCTTCTCTGCTTGCTCCAGGGTGATGGAAATACCCAGAGCCCGGAAACTCTGCTGGATCTCGGAGACATCGATGTGACCTAGAAAAGGGGCCCCCCTGATGTCGGAGAAGGAATGTTGGGGGGAGGGAGTGGGACCCTGAGGGACCCCAAAACCAAAGATTAGGATAGCTGGAAATAGGACCTTCTAGCAAGACCAGAGGATCAAGAAACCCAGGGGTGGCTTTCCATCTGGGACTACAGGGAGGTCCCGGACTCGTTGGACTCAGAGAAGTGGCAGTGGGCAGCACTAAGGAGTCCTCTGTTCCCCTGACGGATGGATGGATGGATGGATGGATGGATGGATGGATGGATGGATGGATTCAGAGGCTAATACAGGGGTCCCTATGCCACAGAGAAATAAGAGGCGATGTTTAGAACCCACAAGATGCTTTACCCAGGGAGGGGAGAGGGGACATAAAAGCAACATGTTGGTGGTCAGGGGGGATCCCTGAGAGTATTCCCAGGGGTCTCACTTCAGAAGTGAAGAAGGGGTGGGCCAGGCTGGCTGGGTGTAGAAACACCTAGTTGGGGTGAGGAGAAGTCTCAAAATAGCCTGTGAGTCATCGGGAAGGAGAAGCCCTCCCCACCCCAGCCCTGCTGGTTCCGCCCCTACTAAGCCCCATCCTCTCCCCCCTCCCCCCCCAGCCCACAGTCCGACATTACCATCCTGGTTGCGGTCAAGACTGTGGAACATGAGCAGAAGGCGTTGCTCGCGCTCCTGCAGGTACTGAGTGAACTCCTCCAGATCAAGCCCCACATCTGGGTCAGCGTCGCCCTGGGGCGCAATCCCCTGGTGAGAGGGGAGAGGGACAGATCTGAAGGGGCCCAGAGTCCCCCCCCCCATATGGCTTCAAGGAAGGGGACAGCTCACTTCTCAGCAAGATGCTCAAGGCCATAGAACCAGGTGCATGGCAGGATCGTGGCCCAGTTTTCCTGACAAACTCCCCACCCCCCTGCCCCCTGCCAAGTCAACTAACTGAAGGTCACGGAGTTGAGAAACTATAACCTCTTTTCGTTAAGATTTTCTTATTTTGGTGCCAATACTGGGGCTTGAACTCAGGGCTGTCCCTTAGCTGTTTCATTCAAGGCTGGCCCTTTGACACTTGAGCCACAGCTCCACTTTCAGCTTTTTGATGGTTAATTGGAGATAAGAGTCTTATAGATTTGGCTACCTGGGATAGCCTCAAACCTTGGTCCTCCTATCTCAGCCTCCAGAGTAGCTAGTAGATAAGTCTGAGCTACCAGGACCCAGCTCTAACCTTGGTTTTGGTCTCCAAAGACTGACCCGTAAAAACCTATGCACAAGGAGGGCTCTCTTTAGAAATCACCCCAGGTCACCCAGCATAACAGCTCCAGGCCTCCACCCTACCCACCTGGGAGCTAGGATTAAAGCCTGGGAGGAAGCTGTGGGCACCCGGGGGCTATGGGTGTGCGATCACCTGCACGCTGGAGGAGGAAGGGCATGGTCTTGCCCCGATGGATCCATTTCCAGCCGACAGTGGCTGCGGGCAGGATTAAATCCCAGGCGGGGGCAGTGTGCCAGGTCCCGGGGAAAGGGCAGGCAGGACTGGAAGCAGAGGTCGGGGGCAGAGGGGAGGGCAGGGGCGCCCCTGGAGGGTGGGCAGGGTGTGTCCGCAGGAGGCGGGATGGCAGGGGGGGGGGGTGTCCGGTCCGGACGAGGGCGTGTCGGGGCAGGTCTGGCTCTGTCCCCTGGCCGATGTCTGTGGGGGTGGGAGGGTGGGGGTGCGGGGTGCCGGGGTGCTGGCTGGCAGCGGGTTGCAGGCCCGTGGGGCGCCCCCCTCCCCCCACCCCGGCAGCCGTGTCTTGTGATCGAATCATGCCAGGCAGGGGATGGAGGGAGGGAGAACAGACAGACAGGGGTCCTGCGGTCCAGCCAGCCACAGGTGGTCCCCGGCCATTTTCGCCCCCCCCCCATCCCCGACTCAGGGGCTCCGAATGCCTGGCCCGGCGCGCGGGGGGGGGGAGGGGGCGGTGTGTGTCGTGCGCAAAAAGCGGGGTGTCCTGGTGTGTCTGTGGGGGGGGTACCTGTTGGGTGCCGCGGTCTGGATCGCCCCCGCCCAGCCTGGCCAGTCCCCGGCGCAACTCGTGCACGTCCACGCGGCCATCCTTGTTGCTGTCTAGCTCCTCGAACAGGCGACCCCAGCGCTGCCGCCGCTCCGCGTCGCCGGGGCCCCCCCGCATGGCGCCGGCCCGGCGGGGGGGGGAGGCCCGGCGGGGGAGGCCTCAACCGGGGGGGCTGGGCTCCCCCTCCCCCCCGGGCCCCTGCAGGACCAGCGCCCCGGCCCCGGACACCGCAGCCCCAGTGCACAGCCCGCCGGGCTCTGCCACTGGCAGAAGGGGATCGCTGCTAGCCGGCGCCGCCCGCGCCAGAACTTGAGTCTCTCCCCCCCCCATCACCAACTCGCTGGCGGGGGTGGGGGGGTGGGAAAGGGGAGGAGGGCGGAGCTGGGGGGCGTGCGTGCGCAGGGATGCTTGAGCGTTGCGTGGCTCTGGAGCACGGGCTGTGGAGGGGGGGGCGGTCCTAGGGAGGGTAGGCATCTCTGATCTTCTGGTTGCGATTCTACCTTGGCTAGCCTCAGTTTACCCGATCCCTCTGTCCTGAATGAGGTGAAGGAGGGAGATGTTAAGCACAAGGGTTTCGTAATCGCTTTCCACCTGACCTCCCTCTCCTACTTAATCCTCTTCAACAACCACAGTGGCCGTTTTTTACCCACACAAACGCAAGGACTCTGCCCTAGCTAAGCTCTTCCGCCCGCCCGCCCCGGTCAGATTCTCCACTTGGTTACAGAAACGGAAGATCGCGAGGCAGCGCTTTGACTCCTTTTCTACATCCCGCCCGCGCGCCTCCTTTTTTCGGTCCCACTCAGACTGGGAAACGGAAGATCAACACGCGGCGCCGCTGCAAAGTCTGCTTCTCATTGGCTGGAGGCGCTTGAGCGACGCCCTCCTGCCCCGCCCCACCGCTCCACCTGGGCGGGGCCTCCCAGCTGACCTCGGGCTGTCCCACCACCCTCAGGCAGTTTTAAAGTGGCCGCGACCGGATGCGAACGCCGGGCCTGCGGCTTTCTCCGTACCTGACAGAGTAGGTGTTGGGAAGGGGGGGGGTCCCAGGTGAGGTTAAGGATCTGGAGGCCCGTGCACTACGGGTGTGTGTAGGGGGGGCGGGGGTGTCCCCAGCCAATCGCTCCCGCTGCACCTGTGTCATGTCCCGCCCACTCATTTGGGGTGCAGTTTCTCTTCTCACCATTAGGGGGCGAGACGCCCACAGGACTGCGAAGAAGAATAGCTGACATTGATGTCGTGCGTTGCACATGCCAGACCTTTTACTCACCCCCCACGTTCTCGCCTGAGCCCTATATAAGGTACGTGATACTCGCTCCCCCGCTTTCCCGATGAGGAAGCAGGAATTTAAACAGATCTGGGGTCCTTAACCATCACTGTGTGTGTGTGTGTGTGTGTGTGTGTGTGTGTGTCTTATACCCTAGAAGGAAATTATCAGCTCCTTTCCTCGGCAGGGGGCGTGCCATTATGAACATCCTTGAACCAAAGATACACCTGAAGGGGCTCACTTAGATGCCTGTCTCTAACAGATGTTTCCATTCACAGGTGCAGGAACCTTACAACAGGAGGATACTTCTTCCCCACGGAGAGCCCCCCAAACAGTGTTTTCTGTTGGGTACTGTCCTGACAGGTGGGCGTCAGTATATCTGACCCCCCTGCCCTGATGATCCTCCCCCCACAGAAATGTGTCAGTGTGGGGAGAAGCCTTGACTTGAATTACTTTAATTGATTAATCAATTGGTTGGTCCTGGGGCTTGAACTCTGGGCCTGGGCTCTTCAGTCCAAGGCGTGTGCTCCACCTCTTTGAGCCACAGCCCACTTCCGGTTTTCTGGTTGTTCATTGGAGATAAGAGTCTCATGGAGTTTCCTGCCTGGGCTGGCTTTGAACCGCGGTCCTCAGATCCCAGCCTCCCGAGTAGCTAGGATGACAGGCGTGAGCCCCCGGCGCCCGGCTCAACCGGGTGTGTTTACACGCCGATGTGCCTCAGTTATTTCCAACTCATTCCCACATAGGAATTTCATGCCCATTTCATAGACGAACACGTACGAGTTCATTGAAGAGAAACAAAAAAAAGCCCAAAGCAGATGTAGGTTCAGGACACTGGAGTTTGCTCATTTTCGGTTCCCATGGGGTCCTGGCAAGGGGGGGGCCCTTGCCCTGGGCGCCCCGCACACGGGTGTCGGTCTCCCGAGGCTCCCGCCGTCCCGGGGGCGGGGGGGGAAACAGACGCCTGGGCACCTGCGCGCCTGCGCAGAGGCGGGCTCCGTTACAGGTGCGCCGGCGGCGCGGCCCCGCCCCCGGCCCCGCCCCCTCGGAGGCTCAGGTGCACAAGCCGGAAGTGCACTCCCCTCCCAGGTGAGTGACTAAACTTTCCGGGTCACGTGAGCGGGCGGGGCTGGTGGGGTTCGGGAACCAGCGACGGACCGGACGGACCGGAGCGGGGGTTCGGACGATCGTCCAGGACCGGGGCCGGGGCCGGGGCCGGGGTCGGGCCGGGACCCTGCACGCGATCCGAGGCGCCAGGTCGGGAGGTAGGAGGCGCAGCCGGGCCGGCCCCCTCGCGCCCTCCCCTCGCCTCGGCCCCGCGCCCAGGAACGCGGCCCCGCGGGTTAATCTTTAATCTCGGCCCCTGGGCGGCGGCCGGGAGGGGGGGCGGGCCCCGAGCGCCCGGCCGCCCCCCACCCCGCCGGGGGGGCCCAGCCCGGCTCCCGCCCGCGCCCCACACCCGGGCCTCTCTCTCGTCTCCCAGGTGCCTGACCGCAGGTGCCCCCGGCCCGGGATGCGGTAGACGCGGCCCGCCCGCCCAGCCGGTCCCCGGCGCCGCCCGCCCGCCGCGCAGCCTATGGCGACCCCGGCCCTGGGGCTGCTTTTGGCGCTCGGCCTGGCGCTGCTGCCCGCCCGACGGGGCCGAGCCTGGGGGCAAAGTAGGTACCGGCCCGGGGCGGGCGGGGGGGGGCAGGTTCCGGGGCGCTCTGTCTGTCTGTCTCTCTCTGTCGGTCTCTCTCTGTCTCCTCTTATGTCTCTCTCTTGTTGTGTGTCTGTCTGTCTGTCTGTCTGTCTCTGCCGGAGGTGGGGTGGAGGAGTTGCCGGGCACCTGGGAGGCAGCCAGAGTCACGGACTGGAGAGTGAATTCTCAGCGACAGCGCGGGGTTGGTCTAAGCAGAATTCCTGCGTTCCTTGGAGTGGAATTTGTGGGCTGGGTTTTGGGGAGAGGTGTGTGTGTGTGTGTGTGTGTGTGTGTGTGTGTGTGTGTGTGTGTGTGTGTGTGTGTGTGTGTGTGTGTGTCCTGGTGTGTGTGTGTGTCCTGGTGTGTGTGTGTGTGTGTGTGTGTGTCCTGGAGAGGTGTGTGTGTGTGTGTGTCCTGGGGCCGGCAGCCCGCCCGGGTTGGATGGGTTGGATGGGTCGGACGGTGGGCCCCCTTGTCCTTCAGTTGTTCCTTTGCAGTTTCGGGAGCCTGGGGGGGGGAGGGGTGACTCAGACACTCCAGGGAGCACTGGGAATGGGATCCGCCCCGTCCTTCAGGGCGCTGGGTCCTGAGGAGTGTGTGTGTGTGTGTGTGTGTGTGTGTGTGTGTGTGTGTGTGTCTGTGTGTGTGTCTGTGTGTGTGTCTGTGTGTGTGTCTGTGTGTGTGTCTGTGTGTGTGTGTGTGTGTGTCTGTGTGTGTCTGTGTGTGTGTGTGTGTGTGTGTGTCTGTGTGTGTGTGGTGGCTAGGCCTCTGGACACCCATCTGTTAGTCTATTAGAGTAACCCCAACTCCACAGCCCAGTTGCACCCTGCTGGGCTTTCCCAACAGGGGTGACCCGAGAGGAAACCTCAGGGGTGAGGTGGGGGGAGGAGGGAACTCCTGGAATCTCCATGCCAAGAGCCAAGGGAAGTGGGGGTGTACCCTAGGAAGGTGCAGATGGCCACAGGGGACCAGAAGGATCCATGGGGATTGATTTGCCCTCTTCCTCTTCCACAGACACGTCCTCTCCCACAAATGACACCAGCAGCCCTGCCCCCACTGTCCCCAGCCCCAGTGGAGGCCTGGTGAGTTGCAGGGAGGAGGGAGGGGAGGGGAGGGGAGGGGGGGAGAAGGCAGCTTATTCAAAGGGGTTTGATAAGCAGGTGTGAAGGGGGGGGTGTAGTGTGGTGTGTGTGTGTGAGTCCCAGACATGGCACCCCCAAATAGATTAGGAACTCCCACACAAAATGTGTGTGTGTGTGTGTGTATTTCAGAGCTGCAGGTGTGACGGGATGGGGGTGGTTAAGTGTCCTGAGACACAAGTGGGTGACACCTGCCCCTCTCCTGCAGTCTCAAGAGGCCACCACCGCCATCATCGTGGTCTTCTCTCTCCTGGGTGCCCTGCTTCTGGTTGTGGCGCTCGTCTTGCTGGTTCGGAAACTCCGAGAGAAGAGACAGACGGAGGGCACCTATCGGCCCAGCAGCGAAGAGCAGGTGGGTGCCCGCGCGCCACCACCCCCCAACCTCAAGCTGCCGCCGGAGGAGCGGCTCATCTGATCCGCCGAGGCCCCCGGCCTAGCCGCAGGCACCGCCGCCCAGGACTGCCCAGCCCAGCCAGCTGCGCCCTCGGGTACACCACAGCCGACACACGAGCCTCCGGAGAACTTGGGGGGACCTGGTTGCTGTCGCCTGGCGGGCTCTCCAGCATGCGCTGCTGCCTTGGACTAATGCTGCATGCAGCTGGGGGGAGCCTGGGCTGCGTCCCCGCTAACCTCGCTGTCCTCACTGTGCTGTGGATTTTGTGGCTGCTCCACGTGCAAGCCCACCAAACCCCTTATCCTTTCTTTCAGTTCTGTCACGCAGCGGAGGCCCGGGCCCCACAGAACTCCAAGGAGCCGGTGCGGGGCTGTCTGCCCATCTAGGGCCCTTCCCCCCTTCATCCCCAGCTACCCTTCCTTGCTGTGTGACCTTGGGGAAACCAAACACCCTCCCTGACTCACCCAGTACTTTAAGAATAGGAAGGAAGATGGTGCTTCAATGACTCTGCCTTTGAGGGCAAGGAAAGGGGTGGCTGCTCACTTTTTATATATTTATATGAAATTGGTAGTAAGACATAATAAAGTTCTTTCTTTTTGAGCTGGTGGGAAACCTTAGCTTTAGATGAATTGTGAGGTTGTCGAGATATCTAGGAGGATTTCCTGGAAGAGGGGGTGCTTGGAGCTAGGGAGAAATCACTGGTGGAAGGAGGTGGGTGGGAGGGGTGTCTGACCAGGCCAAGAGAGAAAGTTTCAGATAAACTCACTGGGCAACACCAGCTTTGGGTTCTTTGTGGCTTTATTAAGAGACTGGGGCACTGGCGGGGTGGGGTGGGGTCTTCCCCTGACCCCTGATTCTTAACTTTCAAAATGCTTCTTAAGATCAGCAATTCGGGTCTGCCTCCGGGCCTGGGGCTCTTGCTTCTTGTTGGTGGGACAGGCAGGGAAAGTGGGGGCCCCAGGATCCTTAGGTCTTAGTGAGCACTGTAGAGGCAGAGTTCTGGGGTCCTCTAGAAAACTGAGAGCTGAGGAATCAAGAGATTGGGATCTGCAGATAGTAGCAGAGTTTGGCTTTGTGGGGGCCAGAAACCCAGGGCTTTCTGGAAGGTTGGGTTGGGTAGGTGCTGTAGGGTGCCGAGGATGCAGGTTCCCTGGGGCTCTAGGTCCCTCAGCGACAGGCGGAGAACATTCTGGGTCTGCAGAAGTGGTGGAGGGCTGGAGAGGAGACAGCACCTGAGAGCACGTCCCTTCTGAAGTCGGGGTGTTGGGCAAGGATGGCGGGTCCCCAGGCAGGGACAGGGGCTGGGGCTCTGGCGGCCCCTCTTCCTCAGGTGGCCATCTTCCTGGCAGGTTGGGCTGGAGGAGGCAGTGGGGGATGTTTAGATGAGGGGGAGGGGGTTGGAGGGGGGGCAGCGTGGGAGGGAGGGAGGCATCTCACCAGGCTGAAGCAGCTGTCTGAATTCCCTCGGTGCCAACAGTGTAAACTCTGGCTGGGTCTCAAGCCGCCTGCCATCTTGGTTTCTACACTCAGACTGTCGAAAATCTCACTCAGCAAATCTAGTTCTTCTCCGGACCCCAAAAAGCTGCTATCCAGAGTTTCTTGGGGGTCCTCGAGGCCCAGGGGAGATATCCTGGGTGGAGGAGGGGTAATTTCAGATAATAAATAACTGATCATAAATTGCCTGAGGGTCCCCCGTTCCCTATCCACCCCAGCCCTAGTAAAGTGGCCTTTTCCATCAGTCCTGTCCTGTCCTGCTTCCCATCGACCCCTCACACACCCAGTGCTACCTGTCCCCCACGGGTCCCGAAGGTTCCTTTGCCATCTGGAATCCGCTGGGGTGTCCAGGCAGGCTCTGCGGACAGGAGTAGGGAGGTGAAGTTAGGATGGAGGATGGGGGGGGGGGGAGTCTGGGACTTCCTGAAGGAGGGTTGCAGGTGTTGGGGTGAGAAAAGAAGCAAGGTATTTCTCAGCAGGGTGGGGGGGGGACGACGGGGGTTACTCTTACTTGTCTGAAGTGCTGGGTGACAGGCGGGCGCTTCTGCCGTAGATGGTTGGGGTGGTGGGGGACTCTCAGGGACCCCACCCTCTGCAGGCCAGAATCCCCATCCTAGGAAGTGAACACTTCGGGCTGAGCCCACCCCCTTTACCTCCTCCTGCAGGCATTGGCTGTGCCCCCCCCCCACTTACCTTGTACATCAGCAGGCTCTGGACCCCCTTCAAGCCGCTCTTGGCCTGGGGAAAGTGGGGACGGAATGAAGTTGATGAGTGGTTGGACACTGTACCCTTGAGATCAGCTGTGTTCTGGGGACAGCTGTAATTTGCCCTACTTCCTGTGTCCCCCAAATACAGTCATCACCCCTGGACTCACTTTTCTTGGGGGGCAGGGTCAATTGTGGGGCTTGAACTCAAGGCCTGGGTGCAGTCCCTGAGCTATTTGTTGCTCAAGGTTAATGCTCTACCGCTTTTGAGCCACAGCTCCACAGACTTTTTCCTGCCCAGGCTGGCGTTGAACCAAGATCCTCAGATCTCAGACTCCTGAGTAGCTAGAATTACAGGTATGAGCCATCGGCGCCTGGGCAGTACTACCTTTTGCCCCTTTGACTACATGCCAAAGGAGCATTATGGAGGGAAGCACCCTGCATAAAATAGGGAGTGGCAAAAGCCTTGTAAAAGTGCATCATCGGCTCACACTCAAGGAAGAATAAATTAAATGGAAAGGCTATGTGTGTGTTTGTGTGTGTGTGCATGTACACATATGTGCATGTGCCAGGACTGGGACTTGAACTCAGGGTCTTGCATTCTTGCTTGGCTTTTTCTGCTCAAGGCTGATGCTATACCACTTGAGCCACACCACCAATTCTGTCTTTTTGTTGATTAACTAGAGATGAGTCTCTTGGTTTGGCTTTGACCCTCCATTCCCAGACCTCAGTCTCCTGAGTAGCTAGGGTTATAGGAGTGAGGCATTAGCACCTGGCTCAAATGAACAGTTTTTTTTTTTTTTTTTGGGGGGGGGGGGTCATTTGTGGGCTTGAACTCAGGGCCTGGCACTGTCCCGGAACTCTTTTTGCTCAAGGTTAGAGGTGCCATTTGAGCCATGGCTTCATTTCCAGTTTTTTGGAGATTAATGGAGATAAGAGTCTCATAGACTTTCCTGCCCTGGCTGGCTTTGAACTGAGATCTTTAGATCTCAGCCTTTTGAGTAGCTAGGATTACAGGTGTGAGCCATCAGCGCCTGGCTACAAGTGGACAATTCTGATCTGAAAAAAGGTCCAGGAAATATTTGGGCATGGACACACACAAAGGAGAAAAGAGGATATATCTGGGAAAGAAAAGATACTTATGGATAAGTTTTGACTGTCAGTGATATTTTTATTCCTTGGCAGTATGGGGTTTGAACTCAAGAATTCACTCTTGCTTGATAGGCACTCTACCATCTTAGTTATGCCCTTAGCCCTTTTTGCTTTCATTATTTTTTCAGATGTGGTCTCACTTTTTTTTTTTTTCCCCAACACAAGTGTGAGCCACCAAGGCCAACTTGAAAGTTGGGATGGAGTCTTCCTAACTTTTTTAAATTCCCAAACTGGCCTCAAACTATGATCATCCCAGGCTCTTCCTCCTGAATAACTGGAATTACAGGTGTGTACCACTGCACCTGGCTTGGCTGTCAATTTTAAATGGGTAATAATGATTCTGGCACGGCAAATGGAAAATAAACGTAATTGTCAATAACTGCTGGCGCAGTTATGTGTGCGTGCTTAGTGTGTGTGCTTCCTATGTCCCCTCCCCTCATCACCCTAGCAAGCCTGGCCTGTCCAGCCCAACCTCACCGATCGGTACATGTTTCTGACGGCTGGTTGGGTTTTGGATCTCACAGAATGCAGGAGAGCGCCGCCACCTTTCTGGGGAGGAAAACACCAAAGGGAAGAGGCTTGGGATCTTGGAGATCACCTGGGCCAGACCCCAGACTCCACTCCCCAGGCTGTGTGTCACTGGAAAAATCCCTCTCCCTCTCAGTTCCCTCACCTCCATGAAGGAGTAGAACCTTGTAGTGAAGGGGGCATTTATTACCTTCAGGTTGTCTGCCCAGATCTGGTAGGAGCGCAGGGTGCCTGGGATGGGGGGAGAGAGCAAGGTGGTCACTACAGGTGCCGATGGGGTGGGATGCTCTGGAGAGTGGGGGCCAGATCAAGACTCACCTGAGGAAGCCCCACAGCAGGTAATCTCCTGCTCAAATGGGTCTGAGAACCCCTGTCCTGTGTTGAGCTTCTCCAGCCTGGCTTCAATGAACTGGGAGCCATAGAAGGATCATCAAACAATACAGGGACGACTGAGTTGGATTCCCCTCTGACCCCCCCCCCCACCTCCGAATGCACAGATGGGATCCCTGGCCCCTCCAGAGACCCCACTCCAAGGACCCAGGAATCTGGACTCTCCACCCTAGGCACCACAAATCCTATTCTCTTCCTGTCTTGTCCATCCCCCTAGCCAAGATCTGTCCTCAGAGATCAGACATTGCCTCTCATAGGCACCCAGAGGCTGAACTCTGCCCTTCCTCCAGACACCTCCCCCCTCTCCACCCTTATAATCCTGGAATACAAAGTCCCATCTTCAGGGACCTTAGAACCAAGCCTTGTAAGGAAAGCATGGAGTCTCACCTTCCTCTAGGAATGGATCCCAAGTCCTCCTCTTTCCAAAAGGGAGGTACAGTGAGGACACACCTCCGCTTAAGTCCCTTATAGATCCATAAGGATGACTGCTTAGTTTGGGACTTGAATTTAGGGCCTGGGCTCTGTCCCTGAGCTTTATTTGCTCAAGGCTAGTGTCCTACCATTTGAACCTCTGTTCCACTTTTGGCTCTTGGTTGGTGAATTGGAGATGAAAGTCTAGTGGACTTTGCTGCCCAGGCTGGCTTTTAAGCCATGATCCTCAAATCTCAGCCTCTAGGATTATAGGCTTGAGCCAATGGTGCTCCACTATAAGCCATTTTTTTTTTTTTTGTGTCGGTTGTGGGGCTTGAACTCTGGGCCTGGGCGCTGTCCCTCAGCTCTTCAGCTCAAGGCCAGTGCTCTACCACTTGAGCTACAGCGCCACTTCCGGTTTTCTGGTGGTTTATTGGAGATAGGAGTCTCACGGTCTCTCCTGCCCGGGCTGGCTTTGAACTGCGATCCTCAGATCTCAGCCTCCTGAGTAGCTAGGATCACAGGCGTGAGCCACCAGCGCCCGGCACTATAAGCCATTTTTGTCTCTCAAAAAACTACAAGTTAGCCAGGCACTGATGGCTCATGACTGTAATCCTAGCTACTCAGGAGGCTGAGAGATCTTAGGATTGCAGTGAAACCAGCCTGGGCAGGAAAGTCGGTGAGATTTTTTTTTTTTGGGGGGGGGGTTGGTCATGGGGCCTGAACTCTGAGCCTGGGCGCTGTCCCTGAGCTCTTCAGCTCAAAGCGAGCCCTCTACCACTTGAGCCACAGCACCACGATCAGTTTTCTGGTGGTAAATTGGAGATAAGAGTCTCACAGGACTTTCCTACCCGGACTGGCTTTGAACCGTGATCCTCAGATCTCAGCCTTCTGAGTGTCTAGGATTACAGGCGTGAGCCACCAGCACCCAGCTCGGTGAGACTTTTATCTCCCATTAACTACCCAAAAGCCAGAAGTAGAGCTGTGGCTCAAGTGGTACAGTGCCAGCCTGCAGCAAATAAAGCTCAGGGACATGCCCAGGCACTGAGTTCAAGCCCTAGGACTGGCACAGAACAAACCTAGGAGTGGAGTTTTTGCAACCCTAGGGTATAAGATTCCAGCATAGTGGCTCCAGCATCGCCCTCAAAAATCCCCCAAATCTGCCCTAGTTTTGCCCCTAGGGGATGATCAGGAATGGGTTCTAGCCCCGCCTACCACACCCTGCCCACCAACGTCCCGCCCACACCAGCCCAGCAGCTGCCTGGCTCCGACCTCCGGCCCCGCCCCCACCGTCGCCCCGCCCACAGGGCCCAACACTCATCCTGGCCACGCCCCACAAAGCCCTGCTTCCAGGGATCCCTCTCTCCATCCTCCCGCCCAAACACCTGTCTCAAGTCCCCGCTTCACCCTCAGGGGTTTGACTCACCTGCTTGAACAGCTGCAGGTGCACAGCCCTCCGGTGGAAGGCCTGCAAGGGCGCCCCAGGCTTTTGGGCCAGGAAAGCTTCTTCATTGAAGATTACAGGCTGGCCCTGGCGAAAGATCCGCATCCTGAACTCCCTGGTGGGCCCTCCTGCCTGCTCTCTCTCTCTCTCTCTCTCTCTCTCTCTCTCTCTCTCTCTCTCTCTTTCTCTCTCTCTCTCTCTCTCTCTCTTCCTCTCTCTCTCATTCTGTCTCTGTCTCCCCTCCCACCCCAGCTGTCTCCTGTATTCTGTCATAGAGTTCTTTTTTTCTCTTTCTTTCTTTCTTTCTTTCTTTCTTTCTTTCTTTCTTTCTTTCTTTCTTTCTTTCTTTCTCTTTTTCTTTCCTTCTTTCTCTCCCTCCCTCCCTGGCCCCCCCACTTCCAGTTCAGGGGCTTGAACTGAGGGCCTGGGCACTGTCCCTGAGCTTCTTTTTGCTCAAGGCTAACACTCTACCACTTGAGCCACAACACCACTTCTGGCTTTTTCTGTGTTTGTGGTACTGAGGAATCGAACCCAGGGCTTCACACATGCTAGGCAAGCACTCTACCACTAAACCACCTTCCCAGCTCCATAGAGTCCTTTACTTGGCCACTTGCTGGGTATCTGACCCTAGGCAGGTCCTCTTTGGGGGACTTGAGATTTTCTCTCTAGGGAGGTGGCTGAGGTCTCTGACTCAAGTAACCAACTCTAACCCTTGGTCCCCACAGGGAGGACAGATGGTGGGGAGCAAAAGGAGAAGCCTGTCTGAGGAGAGCCCAGAGGCCATGAGTTCAAATCCTAGTGAAAGTAAAATATAGAAAATGCACCGGGCACTGGTAACTCATGCCTGGCATCCTAGCTAGGCAGAAGTCTGAGACCTGAGGGTTAAGGTTTGAAACCAGCCAGAGCAGAAAAGTTGGGAGACTGTTATCTCCAATTAACCAGCAAAAGGCTAGAGGCAGGGATGTGATTCAGGTGGTAGAGCACCAGCCTTGAGGGGACAGCCCCCAGGCCTGCCCCAGTACACACACACACACACACACACACACACACACACACACACACACACCATCAACCCAAAGGATCCAGTTTTAAAGATGAGCCAAAGCGCCAAGTAAAACCCTCCAGACACGCAGACGTGCTAGGTGTGGTTAATACTGTAAGCACTTCAGGGATCAGGAGACCCATCCTTTTGCATCCAGCCTGGCTGCTCACCGGGCTGCAGACGAGCGCATCGCGGTACCCCCCGAAGAGCAGGGCCTGGGCTTTGAGGAAGAGGCGGGACACCCCTTCCCCAGGGCTCAGCGCCACCTTCCTCAGCCTCAGCCTCAGCAGAGACACCTGCAGGACGGGGGGGGGGGGCAACTGAGTGGGGCAGGTGCGGGCCTCTGCCTCGGGCAGCAGGCCTGTGGGAAGGGTTCACACTGACCACGTCTGGGGGCAGCGCCTGGACGTCGTCAAAGGGCGTCTGCAAGGTATTGGAGTCCACGTTCATCACCACCACGTCTTCCAGAGCTTTGTCTAAAACTCTCTACGGGGCAAGAGGGGGGACAGAGCTGGAAGGGGCGGGTACCTGGGGCTGTGGAGGGAGGGAGATTCCCCCCCCCCCCAGCTCCTGCTATTTTGGGTGGGTGGGTGGGACGCTCACCTCGACAAGACTGGCGTGCACTCCAATGAGATAGGGCATAGGCGCGCTGCGGGGTGAGGGGGCGGGGCCTGAGGGTGGGGTCGTTCAGGCCCCGCCCCTCACCCCTCCCCCGCAGCTCACACCCCACCCTCCCATCCCTCCCACCCCACCCTCCCATCCCTCACCAGCAGTAATCCAGCAGGTGCGGGGGCAGCGTGGGGATCAGCACGTGCTCCCAGCGCATGGGGTACAGGAGAGCACAGGATGCGTGGACGCAGGATGTGAGCTGGTGACATGGGGGGAGGCGGGTCGTGGAGTCAGAGTCTAGACTCACAACTTCCTGACCCCCTCCTCCCACTTCTGGAACAGTGGTTCAAAACTCTTACAATTTCCTATCCTCTTCTTCCTCTCCCCCATCTCCCCCCACAACGCGATTGGGATAACCTCACGACCTTTGAGGAACATTTGGCTATATTACAAATCAGTCTTCTGTATCTGCTTGCGCCCAGTCAACCAGC
This sequence comes from Dipodomys merriami, assembly GCF_024711535.1. Lineage (NCBI taxonomy): Eukaryota > Metazoa > Chordata > Mammalia > Rodentia > Heteromyidae > Dipodomys > Dipodomys merriami. Next base: position 3,794,133 of record NW_027206291.1, read on the forward strand.
CCCGGATCAAAAATAATTACAGTGAAAAAATAATAACATCGGTGCAGAAAGAGTTTTTTTTCCCCCCTTGTCTTTAGTCCCTAAACAACAAAGTAACAACTTTAGGTTAACCTTTACCATGTGTCAGGTCTTATAAATAGCCTGTGGATATTTCTTTCTTTCTTAGCCTTACTGAAAATAGAGACCAGGGCTTTGCTTTGAGGCTGCCTCCTGGCTTCCATTCAAACAAAGACTTTTTTTTTTTTTAATATTTTAAAATTTAACAAGAGATCAGTTAAGGCTGGTATCTGTGGGGGTCCTGGAATCAATTCCCCCGGCCTACTGGGGGAGGGGCAGTCTGTGCTTTGGAGGAGGTGGAGCTAGAATTCTGCTCGTTCTAATCCCTCCCTCTAAGGGATGGAGCTAAGATTCAGCCGGCCCAGGTCCCGCCCCTCGGGGGTGGAGCCATCATTCAAGCCCCACCCACTCCCTCCTCCCTCTGGGTGGGTGGGGCTATGGCTTAGCTCTCCCAGGTTTCCTTTCCGGGAGGGCGGAGCCAAGCCTGCTGTATCCCACAGTGGGTGGAGTCTAGGCTCCGCTCTTGCAAAGATAAGAAGCTACTTTGTATGTGCGGAGAGGAGCAGGATGTTGCTCTCTGGCCCTCCCCAGCTAGGATTAGAGCTAGGCATCACCCCCTCTTCCCGGTCCCTCACCGTGCTGAGCTTGCTGGCGGTGAGCAGGACTCTTCGCTCAGCCAGGAGCGCAGCGAACAGTCCCAGGATGTTCTCATCCGTCATCGCCACCACCAGCTCCGTTAAGTTCCTCTAAGGGAGGAAAGAGGGGGTGTCGGTGGCTGCTCTGGGCAGGGTGACCAGCAGCTGTCATGCTCTTCTGTGTGAGGAGACCTTCTCTCTGGGGTCCCACTTACATTCTCAGGAATAGATGGCAGGCAGTCGGAGTCTGGAGCCACAAAGCAGGAAAGCTGGTGGAGACGTGGGTAAGGGGGTGGGACTCATTAGGTGGGGGGCGGAAGGAGTGTTGGCTTCACTCGGGTGTGCCCAGCCTTCTGGGGTCCCTAGCCCTGCTCCCCATCCTGCTGTTCCCAGGTGCGGGGTTGGGGAGGAGCAGGTCCAGGTTGTACCCCAGGGTTGGGCTACAACTCCCCATCCACCCTACAGTTTGGGGCTACTTACCAGCTCCAGTCCCACAGAGTCCCGGGGCCCAGATGGAGGCCGTTGCAGAAGGTTTAGGAGAAGTTCTTCTGCCTCAGGGACCTGGGGGGGGGGTGAGCCAGAAGTGAGGTTGAGACTCTGATTTTCAGGCTGGGTGGTGGGCCTGAAGGAGTTGAGGGGCTCAGGTTTGTCTGAGTGTGTGTGTGTGTGGGGATTAGGTGGGGCCTCCCACAGGACTGAGAGGAGAGTTGGTCTCACTTGGTCTTGGGCCAGCAGGTCCCCCACGGTGTTCAGTATCTTGTAGAACACCTCAAACCATGGCAGGTGGCTGTAGAGAGAAGAGACAGGTTCCCTGAAGTGACCTGTGACCCAGGCCTTGGCCGCATTCCCAAGATCCCCGTCTGAGACCCCAGGCCCCTTTCCCACCCTCACCCCGTACACCAGATCTCAGACCTGAGAATGCAGAGGCAGCTCCGGGCCCCAGCGCGCAGGCGGCAAAACCCAAATCTGCGATTGCCCCCCAGGTCGGTGAGGGCAAAGGTGAAGTGCTGGACCGCGGCGCTGGGGGGCTCCCTGGAGGGGAGAAGGCTCTCAGAGACTTGAGGCTTCATCTTCCTCACCCTCACTCCCAGTAGCCCATACCACAGGCTTCTACTACTGTGTGGACAGGCTGCTCCTTGGGGCAGGGAGTCTGAGTCCAGGTACTTTATTGTTGGGGTTTCAAGCATCTGGTCCCTGAAATCCTGACTACCTGGGTCCCTAGGTCGTCTGAGGCTTTAGGTCCTTTGGTTCCTGGGCCTTTGGATCTTTGACTCAGTGGGTCCCCAAGTCTCAGAGTCCACTGGCCCCTGAGACTTGGGTTCTGATGAGTCCCTGAGTTCTTGGATGCTTGAAGCTCTGGTCCCTGAGTCCCTGATTCCCTAGGGTTTATGGGTCCTTCCACCCTTGTGTCTCTTTGTGTGTGGGTCCCTAGTTGTCAGAGTCCAATGGTCTGGGTCTCTTGGGTCTCCAGGTTTCTGGAGTCATTGAATATTGCATCAGTGCAGTCCTCAGATCTCTGCTCCCCTCCATACCTTTCCACATCGAAAGGGAAGCAGAATTTGGGCACTATCCGCATGGCATCCTGCAGGGGGTAAGAAGCACAGTTGTCTCTTGGGGTAGGGTGTGTTTGTGGGGACACTCAGCCCTAGGCTGTAGGCCCAAGGCACAGAACCCCTTCCCTTTGTGGGCCTGCCCGAATACCTGGTCCCTGAAGTCTGGAGGAAACTGCCGAAGGATGGGGGGATCTGTAGGGGGGAGAGAGTATTCGGCTCACTACTCCCCCACCCTGTGTCTCCCCAGACTCCCCCTTCCCCCCCCCCCCCAGCGCTCACCATCCTGTAGGGAGACAGGACAAGCTGCTTCGAAGAACCAGTCAAACACCGTGGGGGGATCTGTTCTGTGGGATGCAAGCAGAGAGAGTATTTTGGGGTCCAGAGTCTCTCTCTCTCTCTCTCTCTCTCTCTCTCTCTCTCTCTCTCTCTCTCTCTCTCTCTCTCTCTGTGAAACCACTCACTCTGTAATGTTGAAGGGCAGGCCTAGAGTAGGAGTTGCAGAGCAAGTAGGTAGGTAAATCATGTCCCACAACCCCCTTTTTATCCTGGTCCTGGAGCTTGAACTCAGGGCCTGGGCACCGTCCCTGATCTTTTTCTTTTTCTTTTTTTTTTTCTTTTTTTGCTTCAGGCTAGCACTCTCTCACTTGGGCCACAACTCCACTTCTGGCTTTTTGCTAGTTAATTAGAGGTAAGAGTCTCACAGGCTTTTCTGCCTGGGCTTCCAACCAAGATCCTCAGATCTCAGCCTCCTGAGTAGGTGGGATGACAGGTGTGAGCCGCAGCTGGCACCTGGCTCCATTTCTCTCTTCTTGTGCATGGCTGCATGTGAGCACTCTTGTTTGTGTAACTTGTGTCAGATTTTATGAGTTCCTGGGGGGGGGGACTCATCCCCTAGCTCTTACCATAGGAAGGTGCCCTGGTCCTTTCCTCTCCAATCCCATAAAACCTCGGCTTCCTCCCCTGCCTCCCACATCACAGATTCACAGAGAATGCTGGGACTTAGGCAGAGAGAAAGAGAGAGAGAGAGAGAGAGAGAGAGAGAGAGAGAGAGAGAGAGAGAGAGAGAGAGAGAGAGAGAGAGAGAGAGAGAGAGAGAGAGAGAGAAAGAGAGAGAGAGAGAGAGAGAGAGAGAGAGAGAGAGAGAGAGCCAGACCCACGTTTGGGACTGACTGCACACACACTCCTGGCTCTGGGGGTTTCTGCATTTCTCCTTAATACCCACTAGTGATGCTGGACCCCCGATTCTTGCAGACACACGCCCACCCTTGCCCCTCATCACCCATCCTGCTGATCCCCGGAAGATACGACTCAGAAAGCCAAGAAGTCCACCCCCACTGGGGGACGTGCATTCCTAGTGACAGCTACCACCCACACAAAGCCAGGGCCAGAAAAGGAGGGAGAGAAGAGGGGAGGGGAGCCAAGGGCAGCCTTGGCCTCCCTGTTGCTGTCTGCCCCTGTGACTCGCTGCACCTCCGGAGCCTGCTCCCACCGCCCCCCCCTTCCTCCGGGCTCCCCTCGTTCCCAGCCCAGGCCTGGGAATCTTGCTGCAAAGGTTGAGGGAAGGGGTCATCTCTTACTCAGCTCTGGAGCCCATGGTCCCTGCAGGGCTGGCCCGGCTGGACCCTTTCCCCAGGGGGTCCTTGCTCAGGACTAGGCCCTGAGCCGGCTCAGCTTCCTGTGTGGCTGACAGAGGAAGTTTCTCGGGTGACGTCCCCGGACGGATGGAGGCCTCTGCCCCCACCCACTGTGAGAAACCCAGGCACCTCTGCTTCCTAGCCTTGTCTGCAACCGGTTAGTTAAAAGTGGGGCGGGGTTCAGAGGCCAGATCTTCACCCTCATTCTGCCGGGATGGCCCACGATGTCCCCTCGCCCTGGTGTCACACCAGGTCCTTGCCTCTTCTTTCTTAGTCCCATGGCTAGAGCTGAGGACTCCAAAGCCTGCCAAAAATGCTTCCTCTTTTCGCAACCTTTCTTCTTTGCTTTGGTCCTTTCCTATGTGGGGCAGTACCTGTCAAGACCACCAGAGGGAGCCCAAGAGATAGAGACCTAGGGGACCGGAGGGGGACACAGGCACGGTGGCTCCTAGGCTACCTCCCTCCCTGCGTTCCTACACACAGCCAGGAAGTGGTGGGTGCATACAGCAGGTGGGGACAGTTAACGATGCTGGAGCTGGAGGGAGGCAAGTCTGAGGGGCCTCATAGCTTAGGGTGGGTGAGGAGCAATGTTTGAGCTACCTAACATCTCCGCCCCTTAGCTTAGTACTTTTTAGTGCTCATCTGCACTCTGCAAGAAAAAGCCCTGGACTGCTGCTTATGTCAATGAATATGACCTCTGCAACTGGGCATGGCAGCACCAGTCTGTAATTCCAGTCCTCAGGAGGGTGGAGAGTTCAATGCCAGCCCAGGTTACATAGTGAAACTTGATTTCAAAAAACAAAACAAAACAAAATCACGTAAAGAACTATGCAGCCAAGTGCTGGTGGCTCACGCCTGCAATCCTAACTGCTCAGGAGGCTGAGGTCTGAAGATGGAGGTTCAAAGCCAGCCTGGGCAGAAAAGTCTGTAACACTCTTCTCTCCAATGAACCACCAAGAAGCTGGAAGTGGAGCTGTGGCTCAGGTGATAAGAGTGCTAGCCTTGAGCACACAAGCTCAGGGATAGCACCCAGGCCCTGAATTCATTCAAGTCCCAGTACTGGCACAAAGTAAGTAAGTAAATAAATGAACTCTGCAGAAACATGTCAAGGCAAGAATTTATTGATGGGGGAGGGGGAGGTGAGGCAAGGTGGGGGGTGGGCAGAGGAGAGAGCTATCTCCTGGCTCCAAACCTTTCTCTCTCTTTCTCCATCAGTGCTCCTGGAGTGAGAAGGGATGAGAGCTAATGGGAAACCCAGGTGAAGGAGGCTTCAGAGAGAGGGACCAAAAGTTAAAAAAAGTTAAAAGCAAGCTGGGACGTCTAGGCCTACATTTATAATGGGTTTGAGGGGGGTTCTCAGGGGACAGGGGAATCATGGTATTTAAAGGGTTTGCAGATTCAGATGAGGGGAACTGGGGTTCACAGCTCTCCATCGGAAGAGCTCCAGAGGGCTTGGAGATAAAGCAGGGTTCAAGGGTCAATGGCCAAGCCAGGGTCAGTGCTCAAGTGACCACAGGGTGGAGATAAAGGGGTGTGCTTGGGATCTTGGGGGCCAGAAGTGAGTTAGGCCAGGAGGGAGGAGAATGTGGGGGTCAAAGCCTTGCATGAAGTGTGGGGGGGCATCCAGGGCCCTAAGCCACCTCCTCCTCGGCCTCTTCCTCGAACTCGCCCTCCTCGGCGGTGGCATCCTGGTACTGCTGATACTCGGACACCAGGTCATTCATGTTGCTCTCGGCCTCGGTGAACTCCATCTCGTCCATGCCCTCGCCGGTGTACCAGTGCAGGAAGGCCTTGCGGCGGAACATGGCTGTGAACTGCTCCGAGATGCGCTTGAAGAGCTCTTGGATGGCCGTGCTGTTGCCAATGAAGGTGGCGGCCATCTTCAGGCCGCGTGGGGGGATGTCACACACGGCCGTCTTCACGTTGTTGGGGATCCACTCCACGAAGTAGCTGCTGTTCTTGCTCTGCACGCTCAGCATCTGCTCGTCCACCTCCTTCATGGACATGCGGCCCCGGAACACGGCAGCCACCGTCAGGTAGCGGCCGTGGCGAGGGTCACACGCGGCCATCATGTTCTTGGCGTCGAACATCTGCTGAGTGAGCTCGGGCACGGTCAGGGCCCGGTACTGCTGGCTGCCCCGGCTGGTCAGGGGGGCAAAGCCCGGCATGAAGAAGTGCAGGCGGGGGAAGGGCACCATGTTCACGGCCAGCTTGCGCAGATCGGCGTTGAGCTGGCCGGGGAAGCGCAGGCAGGTGGTGACCCCGCTCATGGTGGCCGACACCAGGTGGTTGAGGTCCCCGTAGGTGGGCGTGGTCAGCTTCAGGGTGCGGAAGCAGATGTCGTACAGGGCCTCGTTGTCAATGCAGTACGTCTCATCGGTGTTCTCCACCAGCTGGTGCACCGAGAGGGTGGCGTTGTAGGGCTCCACCACCGTATCGGACACCTTGGGTGAGGGCACCACGCTGAAGGTGTTCATGATGCGATCTGGGAACTCCTCGCGGATCTTGCTGATGAGCAGGGTGCCCATGCCCGAGCCCGTGCCGCCGCCCAGCGAGTGCGTCAGCTGGAAACCCTGCAGGCAGTCACAGCTCTCCGCCTCCTTCCGCACCACGTCCAGGACGGCGTCCACCAGCTCCGCGCCCTCTGTGTAGTGACCCTTGGCCCAGTTGTTCCCAGCTCCAGATTGGCCTGAGGAGGTGGAGGGACATGAGGGTTTTTTTTTTTTTTCTGTTTGTTTCCCCTTAAGGCTGGTGTTCTACCACTTGAATCACAGCTCCACTTATGGATTTTTGGTAATTAGTTGGAAAAAAAGATCCTCACACACTTTTTATTTTGGTCGATCGTGGCGCTTGAACTCTGGGCCTGGGTGCTGTTGCTCAGCTCTTCAGCTCTAGGCCTAGGGCTCTTCCCCTTGAGTCACAGCACCACTTCTGGTTTTCTGGTGGTTCATTGGAGATAAGAGTCTCACAGACTTTCCTGCCAGGGCTGGCTTTGAACCTTGATTCTCAGATCTCAGCCTCCTACTAGCTAGGATTACAGGCGTGAGCCACTGGTACCCACCCAGACAATTTTGTTTTGTTTTGTTTTAATGTCAGTTGAACTCAAGGCTTGAGCTCTTTTGCCAAGGCTAGAGCTCTACCAGTTGGAGCCACAGCACCATTTCAGGTTTTCTGGTGGTTCATTGGAGATAAGAATAAAGAGGATCAGGGTTTAAAGTCAGCCCAGGCAGGAAAGTCCATGAGACTCTTATCTCCAATAAACCACTCAGAAAACTGGAAGTGGCCCTGTGGCTCAAGTGGTAGAGCTCTACCCTTGAGCTGAAGAGTTCAGGGACAGTGCCCAGGCCTAGAGTTCCAGCCCCACGACTGACAAAAAGAAAAAAAAAAAGTCATGGACGTTTCTGCCTCTAGGCTGGCTTTGAACTATGATCCTTAGATCTCTTCTTCTTTCTTTCTTCTTCTTCTTCCTCCTGCTCCTCCTCTTCTTCCTCTTCTCCTTCTCCTTCTTCTGCCAGTCCTGGGGCTTGAACTCAGGGCTTGGGCACTGTCTCTGGGCTTCTTTTGCTCAAGGCTAGCACTCTACCACTGGAGCCACAGCACCACTTCCATTTTTTCTGTGTATGTGGTACTGCAGAATGGAACCCAGGGCTTCGTGCATGCTAGGCAAGCACTCGACCACTGAGTCACATTCCCAGCCCAGATCTCAGCTTCTTAAGTAGCTAGTCTTCTAATTGTGAGCCTCCAGCACCCAGCACATGCAGGCAGTTATGAGACCCATTAGGCCCCAGTAATTGAATAATAATAATGGCAATATCAAAATAGTTAACCAGGCTGGGGATATGGTTCAAAGATACAAATGCTTGCACACCAAAAAAAAATCCCCCCAAACAAAAAAAACCACGAAAACCCACATAAAAAGTGTACGTGTAGCCCAGCAGTGACAGACAGTTTGTGTCTATAACCCCAGCTACTCAGGAGACAGAGATTTGACAATCAGATACATCGGTGACATTCTTATCTCCAACTAACCAACCAAGAGCAAGACACCAAGTGGTCATGTGCCAGCCTTGAGCAAAACAGCTCAGGGACAGTGTCCAGGTTTTGAGTTCAAGCCCACCTCCCACCCCTAATCATCTCTTCCCAGAGGTCTTCCTGGAGCCCCTCTGCAGTGTGGGTGTTTTCTCAGCCCCCCTCCCCCCTCCATCCTTGCTGCCCCTGTGCACTCTGGGATTGGCTGTTTGGAGCTAGACAGATTTTTTTCCCCCTTGGGCCGAGGGAAGGAAGAAGGGATTAAAGGGGCTTGTTTCCTTGTGTGCCAAAGCTGGTGACTCACCAAACACAAAGTTGTCTGGCCGAAAAATCTGGCCGAAGGGCCCAGAGCGGACCGAGTCCATGGTGCCAGGCTCCAGATCCACCAGCACGGCTCTGGGAACATAGTTTCCCCCTGCAGATCGGCAGATGGACGGGTTAGGCTGGGGTGAGTGCCAGGCGCGGCAGGCCAGGGGTGGGGGTGGGGGAGCGTCCGGTTCCCCTCCCGGCTAGCCAGAACCCCCACGCCAGCAGGCCTGCCCTACCTGTGGCCTCGTTGTAGTACACGTTAATCCTCTCCAGCTGCAGGTCACTGTCCCCATGGTAGGTGCCCGTGGGGTCGATGCCGTGCTCATCACTGATCACTTCCCAGAACTGGAGAGGGCATCCCGGGTCAGATGGAGAAGTGGGAGGGGGGAGGGGGGAGAGGTGGCCCAGGCTCCCTCCCTCCCCCCTCCCAGCCACCTCCCCATGGCTTCCTCTCCCTCAGGCAAGGTGATGGGGGGGAGGGGGATCTGGGGGGATGGTGAGGATGAGGTAGCAAGAAAGAGGAGGCGGAGGCGGGGTGAAGCTGTCAGCATCCCGGGTGGGGGGGCACTTCGGGGCACCCTGGCTGCAGGGGGGGGGGGAGGAAGGGGAGGAGGAGGATGGAGAGGAGGGTGAAGGAGGGGGGATGAGGGAGGGAGATTAAGGAGGGGGAGGAAGGAAAGGGGATGGGGAAGGAAGGAGGGGAGAGGAGTGTGGGGGGAGAGGGAGCCCCGTGTCTTTGTGCGCAGAGGGCTATGGCCAGCTGCGCGGACAGCTGTGTCCAGCGGGCAGGCGATGGCCGCCCCCCCTTCCAGCCTCTTTGTTCCCCAGCTGGCTGGGACCTGGGGACCCCGTCCCCTCCCGTCCCCTCCCGTCCCCTCGGGGCCCCCGCGCACCTTGGCGCCGATCTGGTTGCCGCACTGGCCGGCCTGCAGGTGCACGATCTCGCGCATGGCGGCGGCGTCCGGGTCTCCGCGAGGGCGGCGGCAGCGGCGGTGACAGCAGCGGCGGCGGTCGGTCCCTGCGCCCCGGGCGCCGCTTTATGCGCGGGCGGGCGGGGCCGCGTCACCGCCGGGCCTCGCCGGCTCCGCCCCGCGCCCCGCCCCCGGGGCCCGCGCCCGGCCCGGGGTCTGTGCGGGGATCCCCCCCCTCCCGCCGCCGCCGCCTTCTCCCATCCCGGGGTACCCACCCGGAGGCCCCGGCCTCCCCTCTTCCACATCTCCAACCCCGGAACCGGAGGATCAGAGCGCCTGCCTCAGTTTCCCTGCGCGCAACCTCCCTCGGCTTTGTTTTGGCTGGGAGGGGAAGAGGTCGCGGTGGGGGCTCCCCCAGTGGAGGTGGGGTTTGGAGGTGTGTTTGGGAGGGGCGGGTCCCTGGACTCCTGGCTGGGAGATTAAATAAAACCATATATATGTATATATATGTATATGCATATATGTATATATGTATACATATATTTATTTATTTTTCTGACCTGTGTGACTAAGGAGGCTTGTGGGAGCTGATGGAGATTGTGGGGGTGCTGAGCGTTCCCTCCACTCCAGCTCTGCTAGTGGTGGGATGAAGCCGGGCCGGGTGTGGGCAGGTCGGTGCAGGGTGTGTGTGGGAGATTTGAGCTGGAAGACTGAGGGGTGGGGGCCTTTCCCTCCTCCCCTCCATCCTCACCGCCCCCCACAGTCACACCAAGGGAGACCCCTTTCCCCCACAGACTTTCCTTTTTAGTATTTATGTATGTATTTATTTTTTTGGGTCTGGTCATGGGGCTTGAACTCTGGGCCTGGGCGCTGTCCCTCAGCTCTTCAGCTCAAGGCTAGTGCTCTACCACTTGACCCACAGCACCACTTAAGGCTTTTTCTTTTTCTTTTTTTCTTTTTTGGTCCAGTCGTGGGGCCTGAACTCTGGGTCTGGGCGCTGTCCCTCAGCTCTTCAGCTCAAGGCTAGCGCTCTACCCCTTGAGCCACACTTCCGGCTTTCTTTCTTTTTGCTTATGTGGTACTGGGGAATTGAACCCAGGGCCTCAGGCATGCAAGGCAAGCACTCTACCACTGAGCCACCTTCCCAGCCCAACTCTGGTTATTTTTGAGCGAATAATTCTTTCTTTTCCTCCCATCTTTGTATCTTTGACAGTGTTGCTGTCCAGCCCAGGCTAGTTTGGAACTTGCAGCCCTCCTGCCTCTGTTTCCTGCATGCTGGGATTACAGGCATGACAACCACACCCAGCTGCTCTGGGGACTCATTCATTGCTGCTGGTATTCTTGGCATGGGGTGGAAGGCGGCTGGGGAGATTGCTGGACGATTCACAAGGCATCGGGCAGTACCCAGACCAGGAATCATGGACTCCTCAGTATCAGCAGTGTCCAGGCAGGCTGACTACATCTTAGAATTTAAGGTTATTGGGCATGGGTTGTTACAGTTCACCACAGAGACCTCATGCCCCAGAATTAGAGCCCACCCAACCATGTGAACATGTAAACAAGAATTCATAAACTCTGCAGGGCGCTGGTGGCTCACGCCTGTAATCCTAGCTATTCAGGAGGCTGAGATCTGAGGATCAAGGTTCAAAGCCAGCCGGGGCAAGAAAGTCTGTGAACTCCTATCTCCAATAAACCACCAGAAAACCGGAAGTGACGCTGTAGCTCAAGTGGTAGAGCGCTCGCCTTGAGCTGAAGAGCTGAGGGACAGTGCCCAGGCCCAGAGTTCAAGCTCCATGACCGACCAAAAAAAAAAAAAAAAAAAGAATTCATAAGCTCTGTATTTTTAAATTATTTTTAATATATCAAGAGTTTTTTTTTTTTTAAATACCAAACAAAATAACAAGATTGAAAAAGGAGGACAGCCTGCCAGGACTGATTTAGTGTGTGAACTCCATGGAGAATGGGTTTCCTGTGTGACACAGGAAGTTGGGGTGTCATCCACTGAATTGGAGTCGAGCACCTGACAGCTTCCTGGGGATTGCAGAGTCTTCAGGAACCCTCTCTACCTTTCTCTCTATCACCGCATTCTTTGGGGTCCTCGAAGCCCTCGGAGGGGTTGTGGGGAGGGATGCTGGGAACAGAGAGGAAGGTGGCCTTCTAACCTCTGGGGCTGCTGGGTTTTGACGTTGCTTGGGATGTAGAAAGTCCAGCGATATAAAAAGCCTGTGGAGATGAAGTGGATGTAGAGGGGTTGGGGTGGGTGCTGTGGGCCAGCCCCTCCCAGGCGGCCTCATCCTGGAACCCCAATCCTGGTACCCCAGCGTGGCCTACCACCCACAGAGCCATCACGGCTCCCTGCAGGAACCCGGTGACCGTGTCCAAAGGGTGGTGCCGGTGATTCTGGGTCTGCGAATAGCCGAGGAACAGCGCCAGGAGCAGGAAGAAGCACTGGATGGTGGGCCGCAGGAGCCTGTTCATCGTTCCCCAGTGGCGGGCCTGCATGTAGAGCTGGGGGTAGGGGGACAGCGCCTTGAGGAGCCAGATGGCCCACAGCGAGAAGCACTCTGCTGCTTTTGTGTGTGTGTGATGGGGGGAGGGTGGGTACTGGGGTTTGAAGTTCAGGGCCTTGAGCTTGCTAAGCAGGTGTTCTATAAGCCACGCCCCCACCACGAGACCCCGCCCCAAACAACAAAAGACACGCCCAACTGCTCAAGCCACACCCCAAACCGCTCAAGCCACGCCTCCAAACACTGTAGCCACGCCCCCGACACTGGAGCCTTGAGCCACGCCCCCAGCTCTTTTTTTGGTTTTCTTTTTTCCTTTAGTTCCTGCTCACATAGCTTGTCCTGGTTTTTCTCCTACTGCTGCCTGGATGACAAGCCTGCTACTTAGACCTCCCACACATGGCTGGGACGGCAAATGTGAGCCACTGTGTCCAGCCAGTTGGTTAAGAGGAGGAGATCTAACAGATATTGTTTTTTTCTTTTTGGTCTAGGGTGGCCTGAAACTCTGATTTCCCCAGATCTCCACCCCCTGAGGCGCTCAGGTGACAAGGGTGAGCCACCAGGCTGGGCAACGCATGGCTTTTTTTGGTGTGGTTAGCTGTCCACTGACCTTGGCAGGCTAAAACTGTCAAAGGACATACACCCCTGACAGTTTTGTGTGAAAAGGTAATTCAGCACAGGAAAGATGGATGGTGATACCATCCATCATTGTAAGAGAGTTTTATCTATCTCCTGTACCAGAGTGCTGGGAGGTGGCTGAGAAGTTGGGTGGGCCTGATGCCCAGCAATGTCCTGGGGACCCCTCAAGGTGGGCTGAAGGTCAGGGTGGAGCTCTGAGGTGGTAGAGTCCATGCCTAGCACGTTTGAGGTTCAAGGTCAGGTCTCAGATTTGATCCCTGGCACTGCAAAATCAATCCACCCATCTCCCAAACCGGGAGGGTGTTATCAGGGAACCTTCAAAGGCAAAGCTGCTGGGCACAGGTGGCTATGCCTGTAATCCCAGCTACTCAGGAAACAGACCTGAGGTTCAAAGCCAGACTGTCTAGATAAATCTGTGAGACACTTACCTACACCAAACCAGCCAAAAGTCAAGTGGTAGAATGCCAGCCTTGATCAGAAAAGGGAGAGCACCCAGGTTCTAAGTTTAAGCCTCAGTACCAGCATACACACACACACACTCACTCATGCATGCACGCACGCACGTGTGTGCGGACACACAACAACAAAGCAGATTGGATTTGTGACTTTGGAATAGGAAACAAAAAGCAAAACAGTTCTCATTTTAGCTCGGTAATACCAATCTGTGATCCAACTTCACTTAGGGTGAAGCAATGGATTGTGAGTTCCAGACCACTTGGACTACAGTGAGCCCCTGTCACAAAAAGCCAAAAGAGGAAAAAAAAAAAACCCACCAAGTTGTCATTTAAAAATACCAGCTTACTCAGGTTCCTTGCTGGGTGCAGAAAGAAAGTGGCTACTGTTTCCTGGGAGAAGCCATTGGCATGTGAGGAATTCTAGAGGACCAGAACGTTCTGCAAAACCTGAGGGAGTCTTGTGGGCTCTGTCTTTGCTCAGAGGTGAGGGGGGAGGGAACCCACCATGACAGGACACATTTCTGTCTTGTGAGTGAGTCTGACAACTTTGCTGGTGCATCCTTCTGGCCTCCCAGTCCACTCTGGGAAAGGGGAGAAAGGAGTTTTGCTTTTATAAATGAATAACAGCTAGTTGGTCTTTGGCGGCTCATGCCTATCATCCTAGCTACTCAGGAGGCTGAAATCTGAGAACCATGGTTTGAAGCCAGCCTGGGCAGGAAACTCCATGAGCGTGTTACCTCCAATTAATCACAAAAAAGCCAACAGTGGAGCTGTGGCTGGAGTGGTAGAGGTAGCCTTGAGTAAAAAAGCAAATGGATAGTCCCCAGGCCCTGAGTTCAAGTCCCAGGTCTACCACATCTGTTCTAAGTGTCCATTTATGCTGTACCTATGCAATCACATTCGTAGGCATGGAAGGTGCCCATTTGACAGATGTGGAAGAAGAGGTCTGTGGGGTGCTATCTGACCCCACTGCATACACGGTGGAATTGGGAATTCAGGCCTGTAGATCCTGTGCATTCAAGCCCACGGCTCCCGGGCCATTGATTACCATAGGAAGCAGAAGCTATTCTGTGACTTCGACTTTATGGCATCACCACCGTCAAAGCCCCCTCCTGTCCCTGTCTCTGTCCCCTTTGAGTCTAATGGCCTTTCCCTGTGCACTGCCTGGCAGGGCCCCTCTGCAGCTGTGGAGAGGGGACAGGGCTACTGAATGAAGCTTCAGAGGACAGAATCCTTTGTCACGTGAGCACACACACTGTGTGTTCTGAGCAAGCAGTGCCTGGCTCCTTTGACACCATGGGTGTGGTGGGGGGGGAGCAGGGGAGGGAGGATGGGAGGGTGGGGGAGGAGGGCACAATGGAGTATCCTCTGGTCTCCCTCCCTCTCACTCACCGCCAGATACACCATGCAGTACATCCCGAAGGAGGCTTGCTTGGAATAGAAGGATTTCCTGGGAGGTGGACAGGGAGGAGAGCTGGGATCAGTGTGAAGGTGAACAAAGCAGGGCAGGGCTGAGGCGGCTTCCTGGGAGCCTTGAACCCCACTCGCCTGGCCTCCAGGACGTCGGAGGGGTTCCCTGTGCACGTGTAGTTGGCGATGTAGCTGCTCTCACAGCTAAAGGTGGTGGGATCTGGCAGGCACACAGCTAGGAAGTGGGGTCGCAAGTGCCCTGTGGTCATCTGGGCGATGCTGGTCAGAGAGGAGCTGGCCATGGCACCAAAGATGAAGGTGCCCAGCTGTTTGTAGACCAGGGTCACGTAGGTGGTCACCATGGCCTGTGAGCCCAGGGGCAGGCTCCAGACTAGAATCATCTCTCCCAGGCTGATCTGTGGGGACACAGGGCAACGGAGTGGGGCAAAGACTATATATTGGGGGGTCTGAAGGGGAATAGGGATGGGAAGTCCCTCCCTTTTGTAGCTTCTCATTGCCTCACACACAAAAAATGGGCGCCTTTCCCCATCCCTAGGTGAATAGCAAAGAGGCAGGCTTCCCATCCCACCATGTCTGAAAAGGGTGGGACTTCCTGTTCAGACAGGAAAAGGGAATGCCAGGCCTAGGTGGAATTTCCTGTCCCATGTCTGAAAAGGGTGCAATTTCCTGTTAGGCACCAAGCAGGGAAGACAGATATCCTTGTCAGACTTTTCCTGGTCACCCAGGGAAAGAGGCAGACTATTTCCCTGTTTGACAGGGGGAGGCAATGTCCTTTCCTTCCTTTCTGAGTCACCCAGGGCCACGCCTTATCTCTTTCTCAGAGAATGGTTCCTTCTATGCCATCAAGTAGTGTGAGTGAGCTCCCATGGTTAGGAAAGATCAAACCAATGGCAGGGAAGATGGGGACACAGGTCTCCACAGACCAGATCAGATTTTACTCATCTTTGGAGAGGAGCGCTGAGTAGCACTGAACAGAGCTGGAGGTACAAGGAGCATGGAGGAGTGGGGAGTTTAAGTACAAGCCAATCAAGGACAGACATCTACTCAGGCAGTTGCCAAAAAGCTCCACTGGGAGACAGCGCACACGACAGCGCACACTTTTGGACAGGTGACATTCTCCACCCCCCCCACATTCAGGAGAGAACTGCCAAGAATGGCTGTGGGGCTGCATCAGGTGATAAGAACAATGCAGGTCCCCATTCCCCCATGTTATTAAAAAGATGGGACTCCCTGCTGCTTTATGCCTGGTGGTTGCCCCAAGACTGGGGTGAACTTGGTCTGCCTCTTACCATGAAGATGAAGATTAAGAAGCCTATGGTGGTGATGGCGGAGTCCTCCATGATGTAGTGTGATACCTGAGGGTACTTGATGCTAGTATCATTGCAGAAGAAGCCCTGGAAGTGGGGTGCTACTAAGCCCTTTTCAACCAGCAAGGTGGGGGTGCTCACTGCAGGGAGGAGGGTAAAGAAGATGTCCTTAGCCTTTGGGGAATGAGGTAAGTATGTGGGGTATGTGTGTGTCTGGGCTTAGACATGTGTGCCTACACAGCCACTGAGGGAGATACAGAGACACAGACCTAGTCTACACACAGACCCCCATAGCACACAGTTAGTACCAACTATATACACAGGCATGCACGTGAGTCACCTGGAAACGCTGGTACAAACAGCATGTATACACTGGAACACACAGACAACCCCCAAAGAGCCAGAAGATAAGACAGATACCCAGCTATGTACACAGCCCTTCCTTCCCATACACCCTTAAGTTCTGTGTCTGAGGAGCTCACCCAGTATCACACAGAAGACGTCCAAAGCCACCAACACCTTGGAGGTCCTGGAGCTCAGCAGTGGAGGGGGTGGGGGCTCTCTGCCTCTGCCCACAGCCTTGACTGTGTGTGGTGGTGGAGCTGCTGTGGGGCGAGAGTGGAGGCCAGGGGGTGAATGGACCACCCCAGCTGGGAATTTGAGTTCATGAGCCAGAGAGACGTGGGCTAAGACTATTCCTAGAAGGAGGTGGGGGGGGAGGGAAAAGGGGGAAGGGGACATCCCCAAGGAAGGGGAGGCTGGGGACACAGAGGCCTTTCTCACTAGGTTTGGGAGTTCTATCTCACACTAGGGGTGTGAAGTGGGGTCTGTCTTATCTATGTGGATGGGACCTGGGACAAGGGAGGGTGGAAAAAAAGGGTAGACCTTCGGGAGATTGACAGGTAAGTGGAAGGGAGGAAATGATCAAGGTATGGGTGATGCTATCTGGGAAAGGGAAAGGGGCTAGGGAGAATGAAGAGGAAGTGGGAGGGACAGGAGTACAGAGCCAACTGGAGGTTGATGACTGGGAAAGTGGGCGGGGACTGTGGACAATGACAGGCCTGGGGGATCTGGGCAGGGCTTGGGAGGCTGGGGAAATGGGCGGGGCCGAAGGAGAATGGCAGGCGTGGAAGGAACTGGGTGGAGCCTGGGGGAACTGGGCGGAGCCTTGGAGTCGGGAGGGGGGAAATGGGCGGGGCCTAAGGAGAATGGCAGGCGTGGGGAAACTGGGTGGAGCCTGGGGAAAATGGGCGGAGCTTGGGAGTGTGTGGGGGGATGGGCGGGGCCTAAAGAGAATGACTGAGGAAATGGGCCCGGGATGGAAAACCCGGTTAAGACCCTAGAAGTGGGGGGAGGCGGGGAGAGACCCCACCTCTTCCTTAGACTCACAGGCCAACGTCACGTCGGAGTTGGTAAACCTGGCTGATCTCTGGCTGGTCCAGGTCTTTGGAGACCCCTCGGTGGACACTTTCTGGTTGAGCTCCATGACAGGCGGGAGGGAACCCCGAAGATCTGAGCGCAGCAACGGCCACCGCCCCTCCCTCCCGCGCCTCATTGGCCGGGCGCCGCCCAATGGGAATCGCCCTTAGGGGTCCCAGGCTTCTCCACGGCTCCGGAAACGGCGGGGACCGGCGGGGACCCCAGCCCCGCGGGGAGGTCTGGGGGTGCTTCTTCAGTCGTACACTTCTCCAGCCCCACGGCTCTGTCCGATTCGACCCTGGCCGCGTCCACGCTCTTCCCGCTCCGCTCCGGGTTCCGCCGCCGTCCCCCCAGTTCTGCACCCCGTCTCTCCCAGCCCTGCGCCGAGGCGGCCGTCCACCAGGGGGCGCCCGCTGCACACTCGGGGCGCCCGCCGCCGCCCCCCCCTTACCCCTGCCCCGGGGTTCCGCGGAGGAGGGGGCGGGAGATGAAGGGGATAGGGATGGGGGGCAGGAGGGTTGTGTGTCCCCAGCCAGCAGAGTGCCCCGCGTGCAAACTGCGAAGCCCTGCATGGCTTCCCCAAGTCAGCGCCCGGGTCATGGCATCTAGAGGTCTGTGTATCCATGTGTGTGTGTGTGTGTGTGTCTGTCTGTCTGTCTGTGTGTCTGTGTGTCTGTGTGTGAGTCCCAAAGCAGCTGGGACTCTATGACCCCTGTGTCCTTTCAGTGTCTGTGGCTAGCTTGTTCTTGGGTAGCTGTGATTGTGTGTCTGTGTCCAGGTATGTGTGTATGTATGTCTGCATGATGTATTTGTCTTGGTTGTGTGTATGCACGATGTATTATTTGTCTTGATTGATTTTTTGGGGGGGGGGCTGTGCCAATCTTTGGGTTTGAGCTCAGGTCCTGGCCACCATCCCTGAACTTTGTTTTGCTCAAGGCTTAGCACTCTACCTCTTCACCCGGAGCTCCACGTCTTTCTTGGTTAATTGTACATAAGAGTCTCTCGGACTTTCCTGCTCAGGCTGGCTCTGAAGTATAATCTTCAGATCTCAGCCAGTAGCTGAGTAGCTGGGATTACAGGTGTGAGCCACCAGCTCCTGGCTAGCTAGTGTGATTTTTTTTTTTTTGGTTGGTCATGGGGCTTGAACTCTGGGCCTGGGCGCTGGCCCTCAGCTCTTCAGCTCAAGGTGAGCGCTCTACCACTTGAGCCACAGTGCCACTTCCGGCTTTTTTCTTTTTTCTTATGTGGTGCTGAGGAATCGAACCCAGGGCCTCAGGCATGCAAGGCAAGCACTCTACCACTGAGCCACCTTCCCAGCCCCTCTTGTGTGTTCCTCTATCTGTTCAATATGTGTGTCTCCCAAAGGGAGAAGGTTGGAGAATGCCTTCCAACCAGAGGTCCTGCTGGGGTCCCCTTTCCATAGAGCAGCTGGCGTGGGCCCCTTGGCAGGTGCCCTCAGCCACCCCCACCTTTCCATTCGCTTTAGTGGAGAAACACTATTTCTTGCCTTTCATGCTGGCCAAACCTTCCCCTGTTTGAAGCAGCTGTGGCTCTGGTTTCTTTGTGTGCATAACTTACCACAATCTGTGCTTCGTGTTAAAAAAAAAAAAAGCAAAAAAACCCCAAACAAACAAACCCAAAACCAAATAATCGAAAACCTCAACACATGGAAAATATAGCAGATGGAAAGCCACATAGAATACAAGGCTTCCCCTTGACCACTGCATCTTTGCACACCTTCCAGAAATGTTTTCTGCAAGTAGATCGCAGCTCTGGGACAAGCCTGTGTTCTAGTCACAGCATCCTGTACCTCACTTTATTTGAGATCTCTGAGTTTCCAGAAGTTGAGTTAGTCATATTTGCCACTTCATTAGCAAACATAGTCTACCAACAAACATCTGGCTGTTTCCCTTTCACAACTGCTCAGGTCATTTCTGTTTAACACAGTCTTGCAACAGACACCTCTGTCTATCTTCTCATCCATCCATCCATTCACCTATCAGCCCATTAATCTACCCATCCATCCATCTCTTTACCGATCAGTCCATTTATCTACCCATCCATCCATCCATTCACCTATCAGTTTGTTTATCTACCCATCTATCCATCCATCCATCAATCCATCAATCACCTATGCATTCTTTCCCTCATCTACCCACCTACCCGTTATCACTATAATGCACTGCCTTGGTGCATATGCCTATGCATCAGACCTGTGTTATTCTGTTTGTTTGTTTGTTTTGGGTCCGGTCGTGGGGCCTGAACTCTGGGCCTGGGCGCTGTCCCTCAGCTCTTCAGCTCAAGGCTAGCGCTCTACCACTTGAGCCACAGCGCCACTTCCGGCTTTTTTCTTTTTGCTTATGTGGTGCTGAGGAATCGAACCCAGGGCCTCATGCATGCAAGGCAAGCGCTCTACCACTGAGCCACCTTCCCAGCCCAGACCTGTGTTATTCTGGCTTATTGAGGCTCCCAAGAAGACCAGAGTCCAGCCTGGGTGAGCTTGGAGTACACATTGTTCTTCTCTGTGTTCTTTCCTTCCTGCAAAATCTACCATCAGCCAGGCATTGATGGTTCATGCCTACAGTCTTAATTACTCAGGCGGTGAGATCTGAGGACCACAGTTTGAATCCAGCCCTGGAAGGAAAGTCCAGAGACTCTTACCTCCAATTAACTGCCAGAAAACCAGAAGTGGTGCTGTGGCTCAAAGTGGTAGAGTGCTAGCTTTGAGCACAAAAGTTCAGGGACAGTGCCCAGGCCCTGAGTTCAAGTCCCACAATAAATGAAAAGAACGCTACCATCTCTTTCCTGGCTCTCTCTCACACACAGAAAAGCCCCCTTTCCTCTGCTTATTACCGCACAGACTTTTTTTTTTTTTTTTTTTGGTGCCTGTCCTGGGGCTTGAACTCAGAGCCTGGGCCTGTCCTTGAACTTCTTTGTGCTCAAGGCTAACATTACCACTTGAGCCACAGCACCACTTCCAGCTTTTTCTGTATTTGTGGTACTGAGGAACAGAACCCAGGGCTTCATGCATTCTAGGGTAAGCACTCTACCACTGAGCCACCTTCCTAGATCCTTTGTCTTTTTCTATGCTTTTCTTTCAGTTTGGGCAATGCCTGGCTGGCCAGGCATTGATACAAGATGGCTCAGGGCATGTGAGCTTCTTGGCTGTGCTGCTGTCAAGAGGTCACTTTACATCTGTATCCATCTGTCTGTCTTCCTGGTTGGTGCCGGGACTCTGGATGCTGGGGCTGTGGTGGGCTAGGGGTTTTAACGTGTTCTTCAGTCAAGTTCATTAACTTTTCTAGTTTTCAGTTCCCCTAACTGGGTTCTTCCATTCAGAAACTCCACGAGGTAACATTCTTCTAGAGATCACACCCCCCCCCCCCAAAAAGGAAACCAAACAAACAATAAAAAAAGCTTTTCTTTCCTTGTACTAGTATTGGGGCTTGAACTCAGGGCCTGGGCACTGTCTCTGAGCTTCTTTTGCTCAAGGCTAGCACTCTACCATTTGAGCCACAGAGCCACCTCCAGCTTTTCTGTGGATGTGGTACTGAGGAATTGAACCCAGGGCTTCATGCATGTTAGGCAAGCACTCCACCACTGAGCCACATTCCCAGCCCTTGCTTGGCTCCCGGCTCCACCCCCTCCCCCCAAGGCTGGTTCCCTACTCCTTGAACCACGGCTTCACTTCCAGCTTTTTGGTGGTTAATTGGAGACAAGTCTCATGGACTTTCCTGCCTGGGCTGGCTTTGAACCCAGACCCTCCGATCTCAGCCTCCTGAGTAGCTAGGATGACAGGCGTGAGCCACGAGTGCCTGGCTTCTAAAACCATTCCAGCGTGGACACAGAGGAGGGTGACTTTAGCAAATTCTCTTTTCGCAATCTCTGACGCCCTCCGGAATTGGGCTGGGGGTTCTCCAGTGAGTTGAGGAGGGGGTGCTAGACTGGGTCATCTCCTAGTTTGTTAAGTTTGCTTGAATTTGTCTGACTGTCCTGGCGATGAAGTTTCAAGGGTGACGTTTCACTAGTTTGTCCACAAGGAGAGTTTGGCTGGAGATGACACAAGTGGGGGTGTTTGGTATGCCACTGTAGATGGGGTTGGGGGTTCGACCGTGACCAAGGAGGGGCCCAAGAAGGTGGGCTTTCAGAATCCCCTAATCTGGCCAGGCCTTCCCAGGGGCTTCGTCCTCCGAAAGTGACACTTTCGGATAGTAACGTTCACTGCCAAGACTCCAAAGTATGGGAGGTGGTTTCCAAAATTTGCATAACGAACCCGGTCTCGGACTCCATGATGAGTTTAATGAATTAAAACAATTCCTGTAAAAATGAGGGAACAAATGACACTGTACAAAAGGAAATGTACTCATTATGTGCCACACGGGAATGTAACCTCTCTGTCTATCACCTCTATAATAACAGTAAATTCTAAAGAGAGAGAGAGAGTGAACTCTACAACTTGTGGGTGGGGACAGGAGGGAAAACCTAGAGAGCAAGGGAAAGAGTGACATCACCTGGACTTACGTAACTGTAACCCCTTTGTACAACACATTTATGTATGTATGTGTGTATGTATGAATGTATCTATGTATGTTTGTTAAAAAATATTTCTAGCTGGGCGCTGGTGGCTCACACCTGTAATCCTAACAATTCAGGAGGCTGAGATCCGAGGATCGAGGTTCAAAGCCAGCCTGAGCAGGAAAGCCCATGAGACTCTTATCTCCAGTGAACCACCAAAAAACCCAGAAGTGGCGCTGTGGCTCAAGTGGTAGAGTGCTCACCTTGAGCTGAAGAGCTCAGGGACAGCGCCCAAGCCCAGAGTTCAAGACCCATGACTGACAAAAAAACAAACAAAAAAAAACTTCTTTTAAATTGTTTCAGAGGGGGTGGCCCCACAGCACCCTGTTTTCAAATGTGATCCCCTTGGGGTCTAATCAGTGATGAATCTGAGAGTTCTGCCTGAATACAGCAAATATTAAATAAAAAAAATTGTTTTCCCTTAGTCTGGCTAGCTTTGTCTTGAATTCTTCAGTGAGGCTCAGACACAGGGCTGGTATCTCGGTCACCCTTGTTCAGTGTCATTAACATTCAGACTTTGGGGCTCGATGGCTTCCATCCCCAGGGGTGGTAATCCCCCCTCCCTCTATTCAGGGGCAGTTGTTTCTGTGCATGGAGGGCATTTCCCTGCCATGGGGTATGGACTGTCAGCCAGAGCTCGGTCTTCAAGGTGGAAGCCCCTCTCGATTCCTCTTTTGGGGTCAGGTTTGAGCAGCTTCTCCCCGCCTCTGCCAGCAGGGCTAGCGGGAAATTGGTGTTTCCTCTAAACGAGTGTTCAGACTCATCCTTGGCCACAGGGGGAAGGGGGAGGGAATTTTTTCCCCTGGACTCTCCAGCCTTCTGCTTTGGGGGTCCAGAAAAACTTCTGACAGGAAGCATCCAGTAGGTGGGTGGGGGCAGGCCAGAGAAGGCCCAGGGGTCCCGGATAGGGAGAGGCAAGGGAATGGGGGTGCTAAGCCTGACTCTCAAGAGCCTGGGGTTGAGGGAACTTGGGGAGTGTCAGTGGTGGGGAGCCAGGAGATTGCAAGGAGGAGCAAGAAACGCAGAGAGACAAGATCCTGAAAGTGAGAGAGGAGGCCAGGTGCCGCCTGGAATCCCAGCTGACCCGGAGGTTGAGATCTGAGGATGGAGGTTCCAGGTTCAAAGCCACCCAGGGCAGGAAAGCCCCTTGAGACTCTCATCTTCAATGAGCAGCCAGAAAGGCTGGAGATAGTACCGGGGCACCGAGTGGCTCAAGTACCTGTAATCCTAACAACTCAGGAGGCTGAGATCCGAGGATCGAGGTTCAAAGCCAGCCTGAGCAGGAAAGTCCATGAGACTCTTATCTCCAGTGAACCACCAGAAAACTGGAAGTGGTGCTGTGGCCCAAGTGGTAGAGCGCTCGCCTTGAGCTGAAGAGCGCAGGCTGCGAGTTCAAGCCCCACGACCCTCCCCCCCCAAATCTGGAAGTGGGGCGGTGGTGCAGGCGGGCAGGGCCCGCAGGGACGACCCCCGGGGCCGCGAGTTCAAGCCCCGGGATGGGCACACACGCACACACAAACGAGATCTATAAACAGAAGGCGCAGGGATGGAGAGGGCAGACGGGGTGGGGGTGGGGGGGACAGCTACCGGGAATCCTCAGGGGAGACGCTGCGGGGAGGTGGGGGGGGCCGTCGCGTGGGACGCACCCCACCCCCGGGTGCGGGCGGAGGGGAGGGGCGGCGGCACAAGTTCCCCGGAGAGACCTGCAGCGCGAGATCCCCGCGGGCCGCCCCGGAAGGCAGGGCTTCCGGATGCTATAAAGCGGGGTCCCCCTTCCCGCGGGCAGCTGCCCGCCGCTAGCGCCACCACTCGCGGCCATGGACCCGCGCCCCGACGCCCCCGACGCCCCCGCGGACCCCGAGGCGCCCCGGCCGCTGGCCGCGCCGCCCGCACCCCGCCAGCTACCCCGGGTCCTGGGCGCCGCCGCCGCCGCCGCCTTTGCCTCGGCCGCCGCCACCGCGCTGCTGCTGCTGCTGCTGCTGCTGTGGGGACCCTGGGCGGCCCGAGGCTGCGCGGTCCCCTCGACGGCGCCCCCCGACGGCTGCCAGACCCCCGGCGCCCAGGCCGGGCGCCCAGGCGCGCCCCAGTCGGTGAGACCTCCCCACCCCCACCTTCCCATCTCGCTCTTTCTTGGAACAGCCCTTCTGCACCCCATCTCCGGGGCTGGGACCCCCACATTGTCCTCTTTTGGGGGGATTGTCTCCCCCTGGCGCCTTCTCAGGATGCATCTTTGCAGGTTCCCTGTCCCCCAGGGGCGGCCCTGGGACTGGGGGAGGAGACCCCTGCCTTCCCCCCACCTCCACTGAGATCACCCCCTTCTTGGACCCCACCCCCCACTTCCCTCTCTTTCCCCTTTTCAGAACGTCTCTTTTTGTTTATGTATGTATCCATATTTGCATAGTATGTATGTTCATGTATTTTGGACCAGTCCTTGGGTTTGGACTCAGGGCCTAGGCGCTGTCTCTGAGCTGCTTTTGCTCAAGGCTGGCCCTCTACCACTTGAGCCACAGCACCACTTCCGGCTTTTCCTGTGTATGCGGTGCTGAGGAGTCAAACCCAGGGCTTCATGCGTGCTAGGCAAGCACTCTACCACCGAGCCACCTTCCTGGACCCTGTCCCTTAGCCTTTTCACTCAAAGTTGGCTTCTACTGGAGCCACAGCTCCATTTTCAGTTTTCTGGTGGTTAATGAAAGCTATGAGTCTCAGGGACTTTCTCACCTGGGCTGGCTTCAAACCATGACCCTCAGATCGCAGCCTCCTGAGTAGTTAGGATTCTAGGTGTGAGTCACCAGCACCCCACAAACACCCCCTTTTCATTCGGTACTCCCTGGAGCATAGAGGTTCACCTGGCATGAACCTTTACCCCCAACCTGGGCTCTAAAGGGCACTTATTTATCTCAAAACACAGGGAACTCCTTTACATCCCACTTGCTCCCAAAGAGCCTGGTTATGTCCTGAAACCCTCTGGAGGTACCCCCCTCTTCCTTTCAACATCTTCAGGGGACCCCAGTTCCTTCTGCTTCCCTGGGTCTCCCTGCTTCCCCGTTCCCGTGCCCTGGGGCCTGCCCTTGTACCCAGCGTGGGGTGGGGATTGCTGGGCCCCTAACCACATCCACGTGTTCTTTGGCAGGGGAAAGCGGTGGGGGTTTAGCTTGGATGCCAGGCCTGCTCTGAGTGTGGGCAAAAGGGGGGGTCCCCCAATTTCCCAGGCACAGAGGACATGGGCACCACACCTCCATCTTCCTTTCTTTCCAGGAACAGCCAACGTTTGCCAAGCTGCTAGCCAAAAATGGTGAGTGTCATGGGTCCTCTGTCTGTCTGTCTGTCTATCTGTCCTCTGTCGGGACCGGAGGGCAGCAGGGAGAGGGGGCAAAGAGAGCCTGCCTGACCACAGCCCCGTCCCGACACCCCCCCACCCACCCAGTACCTTCCCTCCCTTCCCAACCTCCCAGCCCTCCTCTGTGGAACTGCTCCAGCCTTTTCTCACCAGAGCCCAAACTCAGCTCCCACTCATGCTTTCTGAGCTGGGGTCCCCCCCCCCCAAACCTGGGTTGGCTCTGGGAGGTCTGAACTGTCCTCCTCCCCTCCCCCCACCCATTGGTGCCTTTCCCCTCCTTTTTCCCTCCCTCCTCCATACCCCCTTTCTTTTGGGCTGGCCTTGTTGCTTGAACTCTGCTTCATGCTCTCACTTGACTTTTTTCACTCCAGGCTGGTGCTTTAAGTCCACAGCTCCACTTCCAGCTTTTTGGTGGTTAGAGATAAAGCTCACCTGGACTTTCCTGCCTTAGGTGGTCTCTTACCTAGATCCTCAGATCTCGGCCTCCTTGGTAGCTATGATTCCAGGCATGAGCCAGCAGCAGCCACTTCTCTGTCTGGTCTCTTTGCCTCTGTTCCCCCTCAAAGACCTCTCTCTCTTTGTTTTGTAGGTCCTGAGGCTTGAACTCAGGGCCTGGTGTCTAACTCTGAGCTCTTATTTTGCCTGAGCTTTTTCCCCTCAAGGCTAGTACTCTACCACTTTGAGCTACAGCTCCGCTTCTGGTTTTCTGGTGATTTGTTGGAGATAAGAGTCTCCTGGACTTTCTTGTCCAGGCTGGCTTTGAACTTCTATGTCAGATCTCAGCCTCCGGAGTAGCTAGGAGTACAGGTGTGAGCACCAGCACCTGGCTTTCGCAACACATTCTTGGCGGTCCTCCTCCTCCTCCTCCTCCTCCTCCTCCTCCTCCTCCTCCTCCTCCTTCTCCCTTGGCATCTCTTCCTCCCATCTCTCCCCTGCTCCTGCCCCCCACTTTAAACTCAGGTCTGCTCCCTAGAGCCCAGCCGCCCCTTCCCCAGGGCTGTGTTTTCGTCTGGGTCCTTAGCACCTTCCCTTTTCCTCTCTCCTTCCCCCAGTGTCACTGGTCAATGGAACCCTGAGCTGGTACAGTGAGCAGGGCGTAGCAGGCGTCGTCCTGTCCCCGGACCTGCGTTACGATGAGCGCAGTCACGAGCTGGTGGTGGCGGAGGCCGGAGTGTACTTCGTGTTCTTGCGGATGCAGCTGTGGCAGGTGATGAGGGCTGGCCCACCGTTGCAGGGCGAGGTGTCTCTGACTCTTCAGCTGCAGCCACCGTCCACTGAGGCCACAGACCTGGCCCTCACCGTCACCGTGCCTCGGATTAGCTCCTCCAATTATTTGGGTGCGAAACCGGCCGGAGGGTTCTGGGGTCACCTGGTGGACCTCCAGGGTGGCCAGCGCCTCAGTGTCCGCCTGAGCGCCCTTCTGCAGGGAGGGGCCGAGGCGCACCGTGCATGGCAGCTGGCCCCCCACGCTGTCTTCGGCCTCTTCCGGGTGACTGGAGATGTCCCAGGGGAGCTCTTCGTGTGACTTGCCACCGGCTTGCTGCCGTTTTTCTTCTTGATCTACCTCATGGGGTGCTGCAAGAAGGAACCCTTTTATTTTTCTCGGGACTTCATCTATTCCCCCCTGAGTAGGACTCACTACTTCTATTTATTCTGAGCTGGAACTCAGTCAGTTTACTTTAAAACACTTACTTCCACTGACAGAGCACTTTACAAGAGCTGCTACATAAACATTAAAAAAAATTAAAAATCCATAAAGTTCTTTTTTTTTCTTTTTGGTCAGTCGTGGAGCTTGAACTCAGGGCCTGGGCGCTGTCCTTGAACTTTTTCACTCAAGGCAAGCATTCTACCATGTGGAGCTATAACTCTACTTCCGGTCTTCTGGTGGTTCATTGGAGATAAGAGTCTCACAGGGACTTTCCTGCTCAGACTTTGAAACCTCCATCCTCAGATCTCTGCCTCCTGAGTAGCTGGGATTATAGGTGTGAGCCACCATGACTGGCTCTTCTCCTTTTTACAGTGTTGGGCAGTAGAACTCACTGCAATGGGGCCAAGTCTGAAGATCTCAGGACTAGGAAAATTCATGTGTGTGTGTGTGTGTGTGTGTGTGTGTGTGTGTGTGTGTGTGTGTGAGAGAGAGAGAGAGAGAGAGAGAGAGAGAGAGAGAGAGAGAGAGAGAGAGAGAGAGAGAGAGAGAGAGAGAGAGAGAAAGAGAGAGAGACACACACATACACATATGGACAGACAGACAGAGACAGAGAGGGAGCAGGGAGGAGAGAGAGACAGAGAGACGGGGAGTGGGGGAGGGAAAGGGGAAGGAGGACTGGAAAAATCTGTATTTTCTATGTATTTCTATGCATTTTCTCTGCTGTACTTCATTCACCTTCCTTGAGAGCCACAATTACCCCCTGCCTTAGTGATTTCTTTTTTCTTTTTCTTTTTTTTTTGTCAGTCATGGGCTTGAACTTTGGGCCTGGGAACTGTGCCTCAGCTCTTCAGCTCAAGGCGAGCGCTCTACCACTTGAGCCCAGGCCCTGAGTTCAAGCCCCAGGACTGGCACAAAAAGAGCCACTTCCGGTTTTCTAGTGGTTTATTGGAGATAAGAGTCTCACTGACTTTCCTGCCTGGACTGGCTTTGAACCATGATCCTTAGATCTCAGCCTCCTGAGTAGCTAGGATTATAGGTGTGAGCCACCGGTGCCCGGCAGTGATTTTCTTTTTGTGCCAGTCCTGAGGCTTGAACTCAGGGCCTGGGCTTTTCCACTCAAAGCTATAGAACCACTTTTAGCTTTCTTTTTCTTCTTTCTTTCCGCCTTCCTTCCTTCCTTCCTTCCTTCCTTCCTTCCTTCCTTCCTTCCTTCCTTCCTTCTTCTTCCTCCTTTCTTTCTCTCTCTTTTCCTTCCTTCCTTCCTTCCTTCCTTCCATCCTTCCTTCCTTCCATCCTTTCTTTCTTTCTTTCTTTCTTTCTTTCTTTCTTTCTTTCTTTCTTTCTTTCTTTCTTTCTTTCTTTCTTTCTTTCTTTCTTTCTTTCTTTCTTTCTTTCTTGTTCCTCGGAGATAAGAGCTTCAAGGAATTTCCTTCCCAGGCTGAACTTCCAACCATGATCCTCAGATCCCAGCTTCCTGAGTAGCCAGGATTTCAGGCATGAGCCACCCTGGTGTCCACCTCTTAGCAGTTTGTTTAATTTCCATTTTCCTTCTGTAGTCTCTGCACCTGAGCTGGTTAGCATGCAGCACCTTCTGCTGCTGTCGAAGTCTGGGCAGAGATTTCTGTTACAGGGGCACCTGGAATTCAGGGATGAGGGTTTCACCTCACCAATGGCAAGCGCTACAAATCCATGTTCCTTTCTTGATTTTTACCCGCCCCCCCCTTTTGGTCCTGGGGCTTAAACTCAGGGCCTGGGTAATATCCCTTAGCTTTTGTGCTCAGGGCTAATGCTCTACCACTTGAGCCACAACTCCATTTCTGGCTCTGTGTGTGTGTGTGTGTGTGTGTGTGTGTGTGTGTGTGTGTGTGTGTGTGTGTGTGTGTGTGTGTGTGTGTGTGTGGTTAATTGGAGATAAGGGTCTCACAGACTTTCCTACTCTGGCTGGCTTCTAACCGTGATTCTTAGATCTCAGCCTCCTGAGTAGCTAGGATTATAGGTGTGAGCCACCCAGCACTGGGCTTCCTTTGTTCAGTCTGAGACTTCAGGTAGATTTAAATTTAGAAGAAAGCTTTCTCTAGTGGTTGCGGTGTAAACGAAATTGGAAGCCAGAGGTCTGATTTATATCTTAAAGCCATTATCTGATTCAGCAAAGCAGTAGCTCTGGTTGAAGCCAGGAAATACTGACTCTCCCACCCTGTCTCATGAAGAAAAATGTTGTGTGAAATTCAATTTGTAGTGAAAATTAATTATCTTGCAATGAAAATTATTATGACTGATAGATGGCCCATGATGTATGATGAATCAATTTATAATTTCATGTGAAGTTTCCCTCCCCCCTTTGGTTGGGGGTCTTGAACTCAGGGCCTAGGTCTTGTCCCTGAGCCTCTTTGTGCTCAAGGCTAGCACTCTACCACTTGGAGCCACAGCATGAATTCTGGTTTTTGAGTAGTTAATTGGAGCTAAGAGTCAGTCTCACAGGGACTTTTCTGCCCGGGCTGGCTTCGAACCAAGATCTCAGATCTCAGCCTACTGAGTAGCTAGGATTACAGGCGTGAGCCACCAGCGCCTGGCTTTGTTCCAGCCCTTTTTTACTTTAGCATCTTGGTTTTTGGCCAGGGCCTGTCTTGGACTGAAGTCTTCCCTCAGGTATACCTCCCTAGCGGTCGGGATTATAGGTGCATTCCAGCATTCTAGTTTATTGGCTGAGATGGTGTTTCACACACATTCCCCCTCCCCCCCATGGCTTTGAATTGCAGTTTTACTGATCTCTGCCTTCTGAGTAGTATCTGGAATTACAGGGGTGAGCTACTGTGCCTGGCTGAGCGAGATGACACTCTGCTGGCCTGATTAGAGGTGTGCTGAGCATGTAGAAGTTTGGCTGAGCTGAGCTCTGATGTCTGGTGCTCAGGCATATTCTGAGGCTTTCCAGTTGAGGAGATGTTCAACTTCCATTGTGTTTGTTAGGAGAACCATGTCCGTGTTGGCAACTATGGCTGTCAGATGCTGTCCCACAAGCCCTGAAGAGGGGAATCGCAGTTAGAAACTCACAGGATCTTTAAAAAATGGATGGGATAGCCAGGTGTTCGTGGCTCATGCCTGTAATCCTAGCTACTCAGGAGGCTGAGCTCTGAGGATCATGGTTCCAAGCCAACCCAGGCAAGAAAGTCTGTGAGACTCTTATCTTCAATAAACCACTCAGAAAACCGGAAGTGGCGCTGTGGCTCAAGTGGTAGAGTGCTTGCCTTGAGCTGAAGAGCTCAGGGCTAGTGCCCAGAGTTCAAGCCCCACCACCGACAAAAAAAAAAAAAAAAAAGGTGGGCTATCACTTTGAGAGTAGTGATATATTTCTGTAGTGCAGGTTTTGGATAAGGATGAATCACCTAGGAACACAAATATAGATGGAGAAGGAAAGATGAGACACCAAGGAACATCAAAAATAATGGTACCGTGTGACAAGGCAGGAAAAAAATCGCAGAGACGGGAAACAGGAAAATGATGAGTTACAAGGAATGGGTTTTGAGAAGGAAGTGGTGAAAGCCAGTGTGGTGGTGACGCCTGTAATCTCAGCACTCAAGAGGCTGAGGGAAGAGGCTGTGGAGTTCCAGCTCCATGGGGGGCCCCCCACAAGGAAAGGGGCGTGGCCACAAGGAAAGGGGCGTGGCCATACGGAAAGGGGCGTGGCCACAAGGAAAGGGGCGTGGCCACAAGGAAAGGGGCGTGGCCACAAGGAAGGGGGCGTGGCTCCAGAGGTGGGCCTCAACTCCAGCAGCAGGGGCCGGGCTTACATGGCAGAGCACCTGTTCGCAGTCTAAAGCCCCTGAGTTGAATGTCCAGTCCCAGCCAAGCATATATAAATAATAAAGGGAAATTTAAACAACAACAAAACAAAACAAGGAAGTAGCGGTGGTGCCTTGTACTGCTGAGAGTGATCTCCGGGGAGAACTGAGAATATTGGCAGTGCTTGGTATCATGAGGCATAGATGGTTTTACCAGGCTTCTTTTCAGTGGTGTGAATGGGAATGGGTTGTGTCGTGTCACAGAGCTAAGGCTTGGAAACTAGCAGCAAGCAGAGAGTGTGAGCTGGCGTGTAGAGGTGGATTCTTCTCCTCCTTGTACTGTGATTCAAACTCCTGGCCTTCCAGAAAGCTAGCCAGGTGGTCGATCACTTGAGCCATACCTTCATCCTGGTTTTGATGGTTAATTGGAGATGGGCCTAGCATTACTAGGTGTGAGCCCCCGGCACGTGGCTAGACAGCTTCTTTAAAGCGTTATTTTTGCCAGGTGTCAGTGGCTCACGCCTGTCATCCTAGCTACTCAGCAGGCTGAGATCTGAGGATCACAATTCAAAGCCTGCCCAGGCAAGAAAGTTAGCCTCCTGCAAGGTAGCTAGGATTACAGGCATTATCCACTGGCTCTTGGTTTACCAGGTCTCTTTATGTGACATATTGGGATGAGTGGCCAGGCCTCATATATAAAGGTTCTTGGAGTTTAGATCTGACACCTAAAAACCCAGATTTGGTCAGGCTGGGCTCACTGGCTCACACCTATAATCCCAGCTACTGGGATGGTGGAGATCAGGAGAATCTTTTATCCTGGCTAGCTTGGGGGAAAGGTTAGTGAGTGAGACTCCATTGCAATGACTAAGCTGGGAATGGTGGTATGTACTGTCATCCCAGCTAAGTGGAAAGATTTCAGCCTGAGGCCATTCTGGGCACCCCCAAAAAGGGGCACGGGGTGGGGGAAGGGATCAAATTTGAAAAATAACTAAAGCAAAAAAGGTTGTAGCTCAAGAGGTAGAGCCTGCCTGGCAAGCGCAAGGCCTTGAGTTCAAACCCCAGTATCACCAGCTGAAGGGAATAAATGCTATAAGTTCCCTGATTTGCTGGCTACAGCTTGCACCTGAGCAGACCTGCCCTGGGGAAGTCCTGTATGCCCGAGGACAGGAGAGGGCTGAGGCCGAGGGTGAGGAGCAGCCTCAGCCCCCTGTGTGTTTTGGTGTCCAGATGGTCCAGGGTTAAGATCGCTGCAGCATGCCTGGGCCTGTCTGGCAGGCTTCTCACCCGGGCCCTGCGGGGGCTTATTTGCATAACGACAGTGGGGCTCATTTTGAGAGAGAAGCCCCATATACACTTATCATATTATCAGATTGGGTAGTGGGGGGTGGGAGGGGAGCCCAGTCTGCTAATGACTTCACTTTCTTTTTGCCCTGGGATAGACATCACTAAGAAGGAGAGGCTCTGATGCCTCTGGGGAGACTTAGCCCCTGCCCTTCCTTTCAGGTGTCTGGTATGTCCTGCTCATCCAAGTGCTAAGCGATGAGTCCTGTGCCCCCAAGTTCAAGATAGCATTGTTCACAATCACCACGGCAAGGAACCAGCCTGAGCACTCACTGTCTATTCCAGGCTGAATGAAGAAAGTAGGTGTGAGCTCAGTATGCCGGGTGGTGGAATATTACTAGGCTGTGAAAAAGATGCAAGTCCAGCCCATTTCAACCACCAGGGTGGAACTGGAGGTTAGAGCACCCAGTGTGCGGATCTAAGGCAGGCACAGCATGGCGGCCGAGTGGCATGGTGATGAACAGGGGACAGAGGGAGACGTGTGTGGAGCCAGGTAACCATAATTAACACTAATGTACTGAATGTGGAACATTAGTTAAGGGTTTCCCTTAGGTCTTCTCCTCCCTAGGAAAAAAAAACCCCGTGAATATGGTAGTTCAATGGATATGTTAATTGTATAAATATGTGAATAGGACATTACTTAGATGATTATGTTATTTAGATTGACATGCTAATTAGATGGGATACTAGTCAGCCATGCTAATTAGATAACTGTGTTACTTACATGGCCATATTAGACATGCTACTTCTATAACATGCTAATTAGTGAAGTCTGTTCTTTACAAGGCTATGTTCATTAGATAGTTAGACCAACATGTTATAAAATAGACAGACTTATTATATAGATATGCTAATTAGGTGCATGTTACTTATGTGCCTATGTTCGATATGTTACTTAGGTGAATATGTTATTTAGATGGATATGCTACTTAGAGGGACATCTTTTGTTTGTTTGGTTTTAGTTATTTTTCTAACAGGGGCTTGTGTTTCTGCCTCAGATGTCCTTGGACCTCGATCCTCCTTTTTTTTTTGGGGGGGGGTCCAGTTGTGGGGCCTGAACTCTGGGCCTGGGCGCTGTCCCTCAGCTCTTCAGCTCAAGGCTAGCACTCTACCACTTGAGCCACAGCGCCACTTCCGGCTTTTTTCATTTTGCTTATGTGGTGCTGAGGAATCAAACCCAGGGCCTCAGGCATGCAAGGCAAGCGCTCTACCACTGAGCCACCTTCCCAGCCCCTCGATCCTCCTTCTTATCCCTCTCACATAGCTGGGTGTGTGACAGGCATGTGCCATTCTGTCTAGCTTACTTGTGAGGATGGTGTCATGCTAACCATTTGCCTGGACTGGCCTAGAACTGTGATCCTCCTGACCTCCAACTCCCAAGTAGAAAGGTTTTCTTTTCTTTTTGACAGTGCTGGAGTTTGAACAGTTTCACACTTGCTAGGTAGGTGTTCTTACCTTCAGCTATTTTTTTTTGCACTGGTTATTTTTGAGGTAGGGTCTTGCTTTCTCCCTGGCTCACACCTAGACCTCCATTTTCCTATTTTATGTTTCCTGATGGGATGGCAGGTGGGTGCCGCTGTGCCCAAAGCTATTGGTTGAAATGGGTTGAACTTTCCCTCCCTGGCTGGCCTGGAATTTTAGACTTTTGATCTCAGCCTCTGAAGTAGCTAAGATTAAATGCATGAGTCACCATGACTGGCCTGAGTAGAAGAATTCCTCACCCGCAAGAGAAGTGATAGTTTTCACAGAAGCATGGCAGTGCGGGGCATCCTGGATTCTGAGAAAGGCAGACAAAATGTGGGGGTTTTGTGCCCCCCACGTGGGGGATTTGAGCTCTTCCTTCAAGTAGTTTCAGTTGCATTTGAAGGTTGGCGAGGGGGTGCTGGAAATTCAGACCAGCCTGTATACTGGCTGCCATAGTTTCAGAGCAGTAAGTGCTCATACGTTGTTAACAAGAAACGAGTTTGTCCTTCAGCTTGACTGAATTTTCGGTCTTTCTTTGGGTGCTAAGGTGTTGTGTAGCCAGGCAAGCGCTCTCCCCTCAGTGCGCCCTGGCTCCTCGTTAGTCTTTAATAGGCATCCTTTATTGTTGTTGGTTTGGTTTTGTTTTTCACAGCCTGGGCACTGTTGGCTTGAGATCTTTCACTCAAGGCTGGCGCTCTATCACTTGAGCCACAGCTCCATTTCTGCGTTTTTGGTGGTCAGTTGGCAATAAGTGGCTCATAGACTTTCCTGCCCCAGGTAGCTTGGAACCCCGATCCTCACAATCTCAGCCTCCTGAGTCACTGGGGTTACAGGTTTGGGCCACCACGCCTGATACTGGTGTGTGTGTGTGTGTGTGTGTGTGTGTGTGTGTGTGTGTGTGTGTGTGTGTGTGTGTGTGTGTGTGTGTGTGTGTGTATTTTTTTTTTGCTGGTTGTGGGGCCTGAACTCTAGGCCTGGGTGCTGTCCCTCAGCTCTTCAGCTCAAGGCTAGCGCTCTACTACTTGAGCCACAGCGCCACTTCCGGCTTTTTCTGCTTATGTGGTGCTGAGGAATGGAACCCAGGGCCTCATGCATACAAGGTAAACGCTCTACCACTGAGCCACCTTCCCAGCCCAGTGTGTGTGTGTATTTTGAAACAGGATCTTGCTATGGAGCTCAGGCTGTCCTGGAACTGGTGATCCTTATACTTCAGTCCCTTGTATGCTGGGATGATAGGTATCACCATATTTGTCTGAAGACTCATAAATTAATCTCATCTGCAAAGTCCTTTTGCCATGAAGGGTAACCAATAGCCAGGCTTTCAGGATTAGAACACAGATAGTCTTGATTCTGGCTCAAGTAGAGGGGCGCAGCTTAGCTTTGGGGGGTGTCGGTGGGCGTGGACTCAGAGCCAGTTTGTCTAGGCTTTGGGGGCCTGATTTACCATGGGGGCGTGGCTTAACTGTAGGGGCGTGGCTCCAGCGGTAGAGTGTTTGCCCAGCAAGTACAACGCCTGGAATTTAATCGCCAGTATTGCCAAAACGAAAAGGTTGCTGGGCACTAGTGGCTTATGCCTGTAATCCTAGCTACTCAGGAGGCTGAGATCTGAGGGTTGCA